>NC_057762.1:37857258-38179387 GCF_010389155.1 Erigeron canadensis | reverse complement strand
ATGAAGATTAAAAAAATTAAAAAAGAACCGGACGATAAAGAGACATACCGCTAAGTTCAATTACCACTGTTAAAAAAAAAAGAAAAACGAATAATATCTAATAGCTAGAAAGATAGTCTGGTAAAAGCTAGTAGCGCTATATTACATTTTCTAACTTTAGTCAATATTGTTGGGGATGCCACAAGTCATATTATTCAAATGTATATTTGACCATTACTATCAAGAATCGTACGACTTAGTCGTACTGACTCGGTACGAGTCATGCAAAAAACCGCGATTTAACTTACGAGCCAAAACCATTTACGAGTTATTAAACGAGTTGCAACGTCTTCTCAATTTTTTTACTTGACTCGTACGAGTTTGACAACTATGGTTATATCAAGTGGTTAACATTTTTATCTTTAAAGATAAATGTTAGGGTTACCTCAAAATATAAGGTCATAAGTCATTTTTTTATCTTAGAACATGAAAACACTATATTAAGTAGGACAAAGTTGTCTATATATAAACCTCCCTATACACTATCATGGTTGTAAGACCCAAAATTTATTAAAAAAAAGTTTTAGATATTACTTATTTTTTTTAACAATAAACAATGATACTTAGCAAAATCAACAATGAATATGGAGAGGAAAATAAACATAATCCATAATATTTTATTAGGTGGTTCACATGCCGCCCGTTGGGTGGCGTCGATGTTTGAAGCGTGTAGTTATATCTAGCCGGATGTTTTTGACGGTGGCATTAAAAAAAAATGCAAAAAGTTTTAAAAATTTTCAAACGAAAAATTATAAAATTACAAAGAAATCGTAAAAAATATGTTAAAAAAACAAAATGTTACAAAAAAAAAAAGAATACAATAGTTATAACAATAACAAAAAAACAAAATTGGTCTAAGTATTAAAGAAATTGTAAAAGAAAACCCAATATTAAAATAAATACAAAAGCCTAAAACATAAATGGTATAAACAAAAAATAAAAATTTAGAAATTCAAAAACCCAAAAAAAATTTAAAAAAAAATTTGGGGTTTAATTATATAAAACCAAATATATATGCATACTTTGAGGGGATAGAAAAATTCAAAAAGAAAATAGGAGGGGCTGGAATAGACAGAAAAAAGAAAAGAGAAGGAGGTCAAATTACCAAAAAGGCAAAACTAAAGACAAATAAAAGAAAAAACGTAAAAGGGGTGGAAAAAGGTTTCAAACTTAGTACCTTTCCCTCCAAAGGTGGAGGCCTCAACCACTCCACCATTTCAGTTTTCTGAATTATAATTGCTAAACATATTATATATACTGAAACTGTAGAGAAAAATAAAAGGCTACTGTTCACATTCAATTCTTTTATTATAAAAAGTAATACTTGTAAAGATTATATTTAGTTATGGCTAAAATAGAAAAAATGTGAGATTGAGATGATAATTAGAGACATGGGAGATGAGAAAATTTTATTTACTTTTTGAACAACATTATATACTACTTTTATTTTTATATCACATGCATGTTTGGTATAAATTTAGAACATTTAAAACCCTTTGTTTATCTATTCTCACAAGTGTGATTAGTAAGACCTAAACCTAAATAGAATCTTTTGAAATTAAAAACTTTACCAATGATCATCAACCCTATTTATAGATAGAAAAATTCATTTATCCAAACGGATCATTTGGGTGAATTTCTGAAAAGTAATTTTTAATGGGTTTGATTTTACATTTTTTACACTCATATTATTTATATTAAACAAAATTTTGTTATAAATACCTTAAAGCCAACACTTCTTTAAATTTTAAGAGAATTACTAATACTATTACTATTTTCTTACATTTTAATCGTATAAGCTAGATTACAACTGTTCATCTGAGCATCACCCATTTGACCATTTTATTTTAGAAAACTGCACACATGGACATGAACTAACCGAATGTATTTATTTCCTATTTTTGGTGTTCAGAAAACAAAAGAAATACAATAAAAAAAAAATGAAAAAGAAGTTCGCATGTGGCATGTTTATCATAAATTGACGTTTTCCGTTTAACCAACTAACAAACTACCCAATTCTCCGAATGATTTTTTGAAACTGCGCTCTGATACTTTTAATATCATCGGATCGAAATCAAGCTAGACAAATCAAAACACTATGGGCCGGGTGAGACATACGTGAAAAGATTTATATATGTTAAGTTCATCATGCATCGATATACAAATATATCATTTAACAAGATTCAAAAATAAAAAATAATTATGTGATAGCATTATAAATCAAACGTGATTTTAAATTTTATAGTATAGATATCGGGAAAAAAATAAAGAAATTCTATATTGACATACAAATTCCAAATATATATGAACCAATTAAATTAATTTTTTTCCTTTTTTATGTTTCTCTTCACGTTCTATTGGTAACACTTAAGTTTATACGAGTATAATTTTGTTTGAAATTTGTTTGTTGATGTAGCATTGCTCAACAAAATATCTCCAATCCATTAATAATGAACCCGTTCAATTTGTATTTTGGTTTTGAGATTATTATGTATATATATAAGGTGGTTTGTATATAGTTCAAAGAAATAGATGAAGATGATCGGTTTCCTAGATAGTCTTAACTTTCCATTAACTTATTTTTATTTTTGTAACAATTACAGAGAATCTAAATAGATTGAAATTTCCACTTAGATCGCGTCAAACAAACTTGTATAGTAAGTTAGTACTAACATGCATAAAAGGTATATGCGTGCGATTTACCTCAACATACATATTCATTAACCACTTTAATTTATATCCATTCCACACCTCTAGCTATATATAGTTGATATAGAATTAAATACATTGATCATGCATATATATTATACTTTAACCGAGTCATGATAATCCGGACTAGTCATTATAATATTGCCCCTACAATTGCGGTCAAGTTGAATAATGTATGGTTTTGTTAAGACTAAAATTCTAGAAAGATTGTATCGAATATTTGGATTGTAAAATAACTTCCATGTAATTAGACAATTAGTTAATATCACACAAGTATATATAATACATTAATAGGTAATATTAATTACTTTTCTTTTAGTGAGAACATTAATGTACGTAGTTTATATAGGTTATGATAGAGTTAATTACGGAATGTATGTCTGTATAAACCGGCCAATATGTGTTAGCGGCCAATATGCGGTTTTTTTTATATATATATGAATTGAACTATATTTGGATGTTATAAGCATGCATTCAAAGAATACATCCATCTACAGCTACTATATATATATATACGACCATATAGAGTAACAAAAGCGTTACAAAACAGGCAAAAACTATAAGATTTGATATGACTACTCACTAGCATCGTAAATTCACACGACTGATCTTTCATCAACCAACGTATAGTGCACTATGGGTGAATTATCACAAGTCAAACTGTAATTCAAAATAAGGTGCTAACCCATTCCACGTCATCCTTTCAATTTCATACTTCCCTTCCCCACCCACCCACCCACGTATATATATATAGGAAAAGAGAATATAATGTTGTCCGACACCTAAGCTTAGGTGTGGAATCCCTCACATATTAATATTTTATTATTTCTTATTTAATGAATAAATGCATGGGCCCCCATGATTTTTATTAATTAAAAAAATAATGTGTGACTGTTCCACACCTAAGCATAGATACCCGACAGTCTTATATTCTCATCCCCTATATATATATATATAAATATAATGATCGATCATCATCTTAACACCTGAAGGCTGATCGAAGTGCGCGCTTTATCTATACTTCATATTAAACCAAACTGCCTATTTTTTTCAAATAATCTATCTTTGAAATACCTATTGTACCCTCCTACACACAAATATCATTTTCACTATTTTAAGTGATTTTTCTGTTCTACCCTTCCATGTATTTCCCAACGTCTATCCCTAATTCTTAATCCCTTCCTTTCTTGCTCTCGTCGGAAGCCTAATTTAAAAATTAATTTTATTTCGACGACAACTACCATCAACCTAAAAAAAAACTGGTTTCGTCTCTCTCTCGCTCTCTCTGTTTAACTACACCACCACCACCACCACAAATCACCATTTCTTATTATGAGCTCTACAATCGGTTAGGTGATATAATTAACCATCACCTTTTCAAAGATACCACCGTATCGTGCGGGTACCCGTCTAGTATGTACAAAAGTGTTAACAACTAGTGAGGGATGGGTAATTAAGCACAATCCTTAAATAATACTCGTATAAGTTTACATACAATAAAACAAGCAAAAACTTATTAACTTGAACAACGTACGTACTTATCCACTAAAACAACTTGTCAACTAGCTAGCAAACATATATATATAGAGATCGAGCGATAGATGCACAAGTATATATAACGGATCCGTTTTCAACTTAATCAACGCATGACAACTGTGCAGTCTAGCATATATATTGTTGCTCGGATCGATTACTCGTAATTAGCAGGACAAGTATATAAAATTAAACACCACGTACTTTCTTAATTAACACATACTTGTATATAAGATTATTTATTAACATACAAAAGTTGATTATAGTGGGATAATTAACTTGGAAACCCAACTACCATACATGCATATGAATGTAATATATATATAGTCGATCACTTCAAAAAGCATATATATATACGTTGGTACGTACGTACGTCACTTTTCTGGTCTGCTTGCTTGCAAAAACTTAAAACAAACAATCTATACCGGCCTATACTTGAATTACACTACTGAACGTGTACAGACCAAAATCTATGGATCCATACACCATTGTTGGCTACTTGCTTGTACCAAAAGCATTTTTAATTATTAATAACCACTGCACCATCAATTAACTGATGTTGCATCCATCCATCTTAATTATTGCATACGAAAACAAGCCTTAAATCCTTCTCCTTGTCTCTCTTTTAGTATTTCTTCCATTCCAGCTAGTATCTTTTCCTTCTATTTTTAGCAAACTTCCTTATCCAAAATTCGCTATAAATACGTACAAACGTACGTTTCCCATCAACTCATGCATTCAAACCTGCCATCCATCAACAATAATGGCTTCTTACATCAAATCTAGTCGTCTTTCGTTGAGTAGTGTTCTTGTCATTGTTCTACACATTGCTCTTTTCGGCAATAATGTTTGTAAAGCTATTGTACCTAATGGAGGTGCAGGCTTTATACAAACGAAAGGCGCTAACTTTGTTTACAACGGTTCACCTTTTCTGTTTAACGGTTTTAACGCATACTGGATGATGAATGTTGCCACTGATCCAAGTGAGAGGTTAAAAGTAAGCCAAGTCCTACAAGATGCCGCAAATGCAGGGCTTTCAGTTTGTCGCACTTGGGCTTTCGCTGATGGAGGGGATAAAGCGTTACAGATTTCACCAGGAGCATACGATGAACGTGTATTTCAGGTACCGTTACATACTACAAACCTAGCTAGCTTTTTTCTTTATAGTCTCTATACGGGTTTAATTTTGTTGCCAATAACGATAAACGTGGTCTTTGCATGAACAGGCACTGGATTTCGTGGTTGCAGAAGCAGGAAAATATGGTGTTCGGTTAATATTAAGTTTCGTGAACAATTATAAAGATTTTGGAGGGAGACCTCAATATGTAGAATGGGCTAGAAGCTCAGGCCTGCAGATTCGTGACGATGATGAGTTCTACACGAACCCTGTAGTCAAAGGGTATTACAAGAATCATGTTCAAGTAAGTACATGCAATGTATCCGGCCACATATATATGCCTAGCTTGTATAGTAGTAGTGACATACTGACATATATGTATCTATAACTTTAATTGCAGAGAATTATAACAAGAGTGAATACAATCAACAAAATCGCTTATAGAGATGATACGACAATCATGGCATGGGAACTCATTAACGAGCCACGTTGCCATTCTGATAACTCAGGAAGAACACTTAATGTACGAGCTAGTGATCGATTACAAAATAATATAGTAGTATTTTATGTTAATTTAGTTACATGCATGCATGCATGATTCTTTTACAGATCATTAATTATTCTCATATGTAGAAAACTACGTACTGTCAATCTTGAATTTGAAATGGTTTTTAATTATCTTTAGGTTTGGGTTCAAGAAATGGCTTCGTATGTTAAGTCGTTGGATGGACAGCACTTGTTGGAGATTGGCATGGAAGGCTTTTACGGAGACACGATGCCTGAACGAAAGGAAATAAACCCCGGCTATGAAGTTGGGACCGATTTCATTAGCAACAACCTTATTCCCGAAATTGATTTCTCCACAATCCATGCATATCCTGATCAATGGTATACAAAATTAAATTAGCCCTTTAGCTACTATATATAGTTCTTTCTATACATATAAGAAAAAAAAAATACCCATATAAGGATTCAAGAGATAGTTAATCTAAATTAAGTAGCATTCAATATGTAATATACACAAGATTTTCCTAGCTTTGGAGTAAAAAAAAAAAAAAGAAATTAACCTTCTGTGTAACTTAATGTGTATATATATATATTTATAGGCTTCCTGGACAAAGTGAAGATTCACAAATGGGATTTATGCAAAAATGGATGTCGAGTCATTATGAAGATTCAAGAAATGTCATAAAGAAGCCATTGGTGGTAGCCGAATTCGGAAAGTCAAGTAAAGATCCAGAATACAGCGTTAACAAAAGGGATTCATACATGAACTCTGTTTATAGAAACATCTACATGGAAGCAAGGACCGGCGGGACGGTTGGAGGTGCTCTAGTGTGGCAGATTATGGCCGATGGAATGTCTTCCTACGGCGACGGATATGAAATCATCTTGGCTGACAGTCCTTCCACGGATAGCATCATTTCGCAACAATCTCATACCATGACCACTTTATCACATGTGTTGAAAACGGGCCGACCTCAACATGTGCCTGGAGTAGAATTTGATGATGTTGAAGGTCGTCGACATCGTCATTCATCCACGAGACATCATCGTCGTGGTAGACATCATCGTCACCATCACCGTCAACATGCCCATCATGCTCACAATAGAAAGACGTTGCCTTAAAACTTGGTAGACATGAAGAAGATATATATGGGGAGAAATCATGCAACATCCTTAGCGCTTAACTAATTTAATTGGACGTCAATGAATTTTGTTTTTAATTTCGTCATTAAATAAATTCTAATTCTCCACATGGCCGGGATCTTTGATGGCTGGATCAACCGTGAAGTTAAGATATGTATGTGTAATAATATATGTTGTGTTTATCAGGATCGATCATGAATTTGCAATTTACATTAATAATTTTAAGAGATAGTAATATTTAATTTAATTTACCTGTTTAAAAATCATCTTACTAGCTAGCTCATATTATTTTGACAAATGACAAAACAAAAATATATGGCGAGAAACAGAGACGGTACCAGAAAAAAATTTCAAAAAAGACAAAATTAAAAAATTCATGAAAAATAAATATAAAAAGGGTCAAAATGTCAAAATGCAAAATTGTGAGCGAAATACTTTCTGGAATGAAGAAAAGGGTTTTTTCATCATAGATTTCCTGTGAAATAGAAATTGGGTATATAAAAAGGCATGCCGATGAGCTTTAAATTAAAACCGTTCAAAAAAAAGTAAACCTTAATCTTGATCTCAAGAGACAAGAGCCACTATAATTTATCTTTTTAGCGGCAATCTTAAGTAAAATGACATTGCTACTTCATATTTACAACTTCAATTTCAAAAGAAATTAATTTTTTAAAAAAACGTGCTTTTTGTAGCTAATTAAATGAAATAAAAAATAATTAATTAGTATAAATAAAGTTTTGCCATTTAATCATTGAATAAGCGCTTTCTAACATCCAACATTGACAACCATAAAAAGCTCTGTAGTCACCAACTATATATTGATGGTTCGTGATGGCCCAATTCAGTATAAGCCAAGGTAAGGTCTTAATGGGCCAAGTTTTAGATGTATTCATGTTATCATGTATATGCATGTCTAGGCCCGATGTAATCCGTTTTATTCGAATATGAATTTGAGTTATGTGAGTTTTTTATATTCGGGTTATTAAAAAAAAAAAAAAAAAAGAGTTTATCATGATGTTTAACTGAGATATCACAATGATCATTTTGAAACCTTCCATGGCCACCCTTACAATTGTACCAAAAGGGTTTAAACCTGAAACATGTTGCAAAGATCTCAAAATATTAATCTTTAGACCATCTTAGAGATAGTTCACATGTGTTCTTTAAAAATTGATTTTAGTAATATAATCTTATTCGGGTAATCCGCATTAAATTTGAATAATCTGTGTTCGTTTAACTTGAATAATGAAAATTCTAATTTTATATGAATTGAATTATTGTTGACTTCGTAAAAAAAAAGAAAAGTAATTGGATGGAAGCCCACTATCCCATATACCATTTGGTACCCATTAATCTCCTAATCAGGTTAGTGTCCAGGTGAATCTCAACCACTTAGTAATAAAATAAATAAATAAAATATGTTAACAGTCTCAATATATCGAATATATATATATATATATATATATATATGGCGTCGTTTTTTGTTTTTGTTTGGTACCAAAGGAATTGAATATACACCCGATTTGAAGGCATAATTGTTCGAGTGTAAATAAAGGATCCCTACTCGGTCGATCATTCGGTCAAAGATAATCGTGAAGATAATTTGTAAAAGCTTTGATCATAATTCATAAGATTTAGTTTGATATAAGATGGTATAATTATGGTATATAATACGTTGGCTTTTAGGTTTAACTCTCAACGTAATTAAGCAACTATCTCAGTATATAAGTACGTAATTGATGATTGGACTATATACAAGTCACTAAAAATCTTTTTCACTATTACGTTTTCTTTGATGTTCTTCTACAAACGTGTAAGCAATTTGCTTTCTTGCATTAGTCTCACCTAGTCACCTCCCTTTACCATACCATATGTGTCGTACGTATAATTAAGCAATTTACGTTTTTTACTATGCATTACCATTACCATACCATACCATATGGTATAGTAGTTAAAGTCGAAACTACCTTAGGGATAACATAGCTTTATCCAGATTTGGAGTAACTTCGAGTGTTTGAAGGCTCTGTGTGGCTAGATTGGCCGGATCTGCAGTAACCTTGTCAATGGGTCACCTTGTAGAGTATGCATGGACGATTATGTTGGCTGTTAAAATATATATATATATAAAATAAAGATTATGAAGCAATTATTTACGTAATGGGATTGAGAAGTGATATTCATACCACAAATTTTTATAGATATACCACAATATACAAATTATATAGATGACTGTACAAGTTAATAATGCACAATTGTGATACATCTATCAAAAGAAGTGGTACGAGTATAATTTCCCTTACGCAATGTATCGGCTGTGAGTTGACTGTACATGACCAATTGACCATATGTTGGGATTGGGACTTAAGCGTGTTACACAAAATTATCTTCACGAAGATGGTTACTTATTTGAACTGGTAGCATTCCTATTTTAGGTAACTTTTTTTCAAAGACAATGCCTTCAAATTAATATATATAACTGCATATATAAAAACTCTAACATTTTCACTTTTGAAAATAGTTAGAGAAAAGGAGAAAAGGACATTGGAATTGACCATTCTACTCTTAAGGAACACTCTTTTGGCAAGAGTTATATGAAATTATCCAATTGCAGTTAATTAATGAATTAAACCTAAATTCCTTATCTTATAAAATATCTCTATTATCGTTTTTACATCAATTATATTTACTTCAATCTACACCATTCGACGGGCTAACACCACCAGTTGCTATCACCACCGGTCGCCACCTCCATTAGACAACCATTGTTATAGCATTGTGCAGATATCCTTTTAATCTAATTTATTCCAAATTTGATGAAATCGTTGGGAAATTGTCATTTTTCATCCATATAACTAAAATTAATGTGATTCCAATAAGGAAAATGAAATACGCATACGTACTTTCAGTTCTATCATAAAAAAACGGATTACATTGACTCAAATTGTTGAAGAAATTTACCAAATATTAATTAACACGTAGGATAGAATTTGACTTAGCAACATGCATGAGAGGATATATATATAGCCTATATATATAGAAAGAAAGTAATGTAACATGGGTTATGTAAATATTAGTATGGACATGCATTGCATGATGGTAAATTGTTAATACCATATTAAAACTTTCATTACTCGGTATGACTTGTTTGGTAGCATACATACACTTTTTACCTTTTTAGATACGCTTTTCAAGATTTGAATTCTAGTGAAATTTTCTAATTCATTTGCTTATTGACTAACGAGATGGCTACTCGCACACGAGTGATGCTAGTGGCGGTGGTGGTAACGATTTGGTTATTAATCTTAAAGTAACTGATGTAAATAGTAGTGTAGTTATTTTATGGTTAAGTGATGTATCTTTAATAAATAACTTTATTAAGAATAATATAAAGATATTAGGTGGAAATATTTAAACTAATTAACAAAGGAGATAGATAGTTTGGATAAATATGGGTGTAAAATATTTTAGGGATATTGGGTAGATTTAATGTGTGGGTTAGAAATTTATTGAAAATTTATGGTATTTTAAGTATTTTAAAGATAGAAAGTTGAAAAGAGAGAATGATAGTTTGTTTATTAATATAGTGTAGATGACTCTAGTCTATTTAACTATAGGTGAGACATAAGATGATGAAATGATTGCCTATATTTAATTAGGGAAAATTACTATAATGATTAAATTTAAAGGACTATATTTAATTAATGGTCAAAACATTAGGGAAAATTATCATAATGGTCAAAACATTCTTACTATCTACCATATTAGTAAGAAATGCCAATAACCAATTATATGATGACAAGTAATTTTGTTGAATCCACATGTATACTAGTTTTTGTTATTTTCTCCCTTTCAAAAATCTACAACTTTTTTTTTTTTTTTTATAAATTTCCTTTTTATACATATATTTTTTACAATGTTTTCATCTATTTTTGTTGATTTCATAATTCCTTTTTACTCTCTATTTTTTTTTTTATAAAATTTATAACTTTTATGTGCAATTTGTTTCTATAAATAATTACATTCGATCGAATAGCTCACATACGCAAACAAATCCATATATTAGTTAGTATTTCTAAGTATCATTTTTATATGTATATTTTTGTTTATCTGTAAAAAACTCTCATTTATTCTGTTTTAGTTTCTACCAAAAAATATATTCCAAAGTTGGACTTATTCAAAAAATAAATAGAATTAAGGTATCTTTTAATTTGTTTGTGATGATAAAAAAGATGTTTATAATGAATTCAAAATCTAAGTTTTATTTCAAATATTTTACGATTAGTTTTAAAAAAACTAAAAATTTATAAATTCATTTTAAACTTTTCAAACATTTTCTTGTATTACTACGTATATTAAAGACCTATTTATCTTTTTGGACTAACTCATTTATAAAATATATTTGGTAGAAATGAACTTGAAGCTAAAATAAACGTAATTTTTTTTACAAACAAGTGAAAATAAATGTATATAAAAGTAGGATATTAACAAATATTAACCGATTAATTAATCCACCATTTGTCTAGAATTACTAATAAGTTATAATAAATATATGAAAAAAATTGATTACACTAAATATATATTTGTACTAACAAAAGATGAAGTCAAAACTAATATAATATTGTGAAGCCCATTTAATGACATTTGTCATATTTTAGTTGGTTAGTTTTATTTCTTACTAAAGATGTTAGGTAATAAGGAATTTATGACTAAAATGATAATTTTTTTTGTAGGTGTCTAAAATTGAACATACACCTTCAAAATTGACTATATACGTAATTTTCCCATTTAATTATATGACTTATATTAGCAGGGACGGATTTAGCTTGGGGACAGTGTGGATAACTGCCCCCATTCCAATTTTGGTGTAATGTAAAAAAGTTTTTTTTCCTTAAGAGTTTGCTTAAATTTTTCCTTTAAAAAATAAATCAAATCAAATAGATGTTAACGAAATTTAGGAAATATGTTTGACATGGTTAAAAGATTATTTTTTAAGTCATAATAGAAAATCAGTTAATGGGCAATTAAATTATGTTTTCATGGTGGTTGTAGTTTGGATGTTGCAGGGAATAAAGGTGAAGAAGATGACAAGTTTTCAAACTTTACCTTACTTTTAGTTTTGTTTACATTTGAACCTTTATACTTCAGTGAAATGATTATATTGATCATTTTATATTATATTGATAGACTTTATTGTAGGTTTTTTTTTTATTTTAAGAAAAGCTACTAAAACAATAACAATAATTCATAACTTTTACATTTTTTTTCTTTTTAGAATAACCATAGTCTTATAATTTGTTTCTTAATAAATATTTACATTTTGAACATAAGTAAACTCGTAACTAAGGTAAATTGACACTTGTTATTAGTTCTCGCAAACTAGATCATTATATAAATGTTAAAAAACTATACATTTTTTAAAGTTACTTTATAATCATGATGATATGATCCAGGTATTTAAACTAATCAATGAGTGTACATTTAGAAATTAGTATAGATATCTTAAACCGACTCGCCTAGGTATCAAATATCTGGGTAGTGATGCTATGACAAACGATTATTAAATTTGCCCCCTTGCAATAAGTTTTCTGGCTCTGTCCCTTTATATTAGGTCCGCTATAGCACGATGGCGATACATACTCGTCACTAGCCTTTTCATTGCATTATATTACTCTCATTCTAAATACAGTATATCCTTTTCTCATTTTACGATATAGGAAAATTTTCATCTTTCTAAATCCTTTATCTTTCTTCCGGTTAATATTCTCTTATTGGACAGGCAAAAAGGAGAGAAAGATCGTAGCAGGATGGAGGGGTAAAAAAAGACGTCTTTTACGAGTGAAAGGGGTAATTAGTAGATACCTTGACTGCAGTGGCGGAGTCAGAAGTTTCATTATAGGGTGGTCAAACATTTTTCATGATAGTAATAAGTGTAAAATTAAACTAAAAAATTTAATTACATCTGTCTAAGGTTGTCAATTACCTTAAAACTGAATGAATATTTAAAAATAATATTGGAGTATTATAAAAAATTGTGGGGTTGCCATAACCACCATATAGCTCCTCAACTGCTTGACTGGATTGCAATTTTATAAAAAAAATTTCAGAAATCCTACACAATAACACCGATTAACTGTATATAATAAAATCAATGATTTTTACTATGAACGGAACACTTCCTTTTGCCAATTGACATAGATAATTGGCATGAAAAGATGTGCATTGTTTAATTTGGCATCCATTATAGGAAAAGGTGAAACAAGAAGGATCAAAAACTTGGTCATAAAGTTTGGGAAATAATTAATAGAGGCTTGAAAAGTTAAATCTCTAACCAAACTCTATACGCCATATCATTTAATCTTTTCCTTCCAATAAGTATGGTGTCCAGAAACTCGATTGCTTGTGAAGGGCTGAATTTATCATTACATATCTATAAACTCAGTATAGCTTTTTTCTTTGAGAAACAATTTATAAACTTGGTAGTTAACTGAGAACTATATAAATCATAAGGAAGAAAAAGGATAAATTGGAATTCAAGGATATGGTTGTGTACGGCAAGATATATAGAAGTGTATGGATGCGCTATATAAATCTCGTTAAAAGGATTCAAAACAGAGTTATGTTTAACTATGATATAAACATGTTTTCTTTGTACATTATTAATTGGAGTGTATCAAGGATAAAACTGCTAAAACTAACTCTGTAATCTCTCGATTTTTTAAGTCATCTTGATTTGAAAAAGAATTAGTCTGTTTCTGAAAGTCTTTAAATTATCTTGTGGCAAGTGGTGAAGCAAATAGCTAACATATACTGAATATATAGTATGTTAAGAGTTAAGTATACTCGAGTATTGTTTGACCACACATTATCGGGCTCATTTCGTTTGTAAATCGGACCATTGGCATATTTGTCAAGAGCTTTTTAAGAGATTTTAGGAAGCTTTAGCTTTTAATACCGAACTTTTTAAAATTGATATGGCCCTATTTCACAAGTTTTTTTAGCTTCACAAGTGGTTAGGACGTGGAGTAAATCACTCTTATAAATTACTCATTTAAAAAAATATATATATTATAATATAGAAAAATATTAAATATAGTCCTAAGGATTACATTTAATGTGTATACCCTGAATTTTATAAAATGTACAACTATTTAATGCACCTTAACTGTAAAGGTTTTATTAACAAAACTCTTGTATGAAAATATTGATGCTATCTTCTCAACACTTTTTAGTCATAAATAACATATATATATATTTTATTTCATAATACATAAATTATTGTATATGACAAATTAGTGTTATATAAATATCATAGTGTTATATAAATATCATTTCCCAACTATTAAGAAAGAAAAAGTTTCTTTTCATTCATCATGATCTTAAAAATTTTGATCACAAGTTTCAACGTTGCATGACTATTCCAAAAGAGTGAAAACATGATATGAGCCAATGATATATTGATGGTCAATACTATTGCTATATGATTATATTATTATAAATCACATGTCTGGAAATAGTTTAAGCTTATGGGGTCACATGAAATGACACGGTAACTTGATAATATTAATTGATATATTAAAGTAATATATTAACTAATTTGATCACGAAATAATTAATTAAACATAGTTAAAGGGTTAATTATATTTAATTGATTAAAAAGGAGGATTAAAATGTGAAATTGGAAAATGGATTTTGGACCCAAAGTTGAAGGGGGGCCCCGACCACTTTGAGGCTTGATTAAGCCTTAATGTAGCTTGTTTTCCAAGTTATGTAAATCTAATTAAGTCCTATAAATAGAGGGCTTAATTCTAGGTTTTTCATTCATTCATTCAAAAAGCAAATTCTCTCCTTCCTCCCTTTTTTCTTTAGTTCGGCCGAACACCCCATTCAAAAGGGTTTTCGGTTTCGATTTTAAGTTTAAGGGTTTTTAAACAAAGGGTTGTTTAGGTTCGTGATTGGGGTACTAGCATACATTATTCGGGGTGTCTAGTGTGCGATCGTGGAGGGGTTTTGCTTTAAACCCTAAGCATTAATAATAATCTTATTATTATTATCTTATTGGATCTTTGCATATAAGATACACGTTTCGATTCTATTCTTTGTTAATTAATTTGATTACATATATGTTTCGATTTCTTCCGTTGCGTTTACTCGTGATTATGTATGTCTATGTGTTAATATTCTAACAAATACATGTTTTTTGTTAGTTAAAATAATAGATTAATTCTGTAAAAAGGATGGGGGCGCCGATTTCTTTGCGCCATCTTAGGTAGTTAACTTTAAACAGCGACATCAGCGCCTCCTTTTTTTAAGCATGAATATACTTTGTTTGTCATCACCGAACACCCCTCTCCTTTTTACCGGATGATACCATGAGAGAAGTTTTGCAAGTTTATATATTATAGGTTTATGGCCCATAAAATTTTGTAGTCCTCTGTGTATAAGAAGTGTATCCTACATTCCTACTATCAATATCAATGATCAGTTTAAAGATATAAATGACATCATATCCTTCTAAAATATTTCTTTAAAATTTCCTACAGATAACTAGATACCAAATGGCACATGATTTTACCAATGATATTTTATACAAGAAAGAATATTTAAAGGACTATTAAATTATGGACGACTGCCACACTACCTTTGGATAGTGGAGTATATTTCTTCTTGTTTCTATACAGGCTCTTGGTAGAAAATTTAAGCAACAAATGGCACATAATTCTACCATGAATTTTCTTAGATTGAAAAAATTGAAGGAAAACTTTCTTAAACCACAAAAATGGTTTAGTGGTAAGTTGTAATCAAAGGTCTTACATTCAAACTTTTTTATGTAAATATATAGTGAAGCTAGTAAACATTTTGGGATGGTCATGAAAATGGTTATAGGGAATACCCCAGTTATACCCGAGTAAAAAATTTATCCTTTCGGAACCTAAACAAACAAAAACCCATATAATTGATATAAGATTATGACAAAACTAAAAGAGTAAATAAATAATGTGATCTATAATGATGTAAATTGAAAGGTTAGAAATAATGTGATCCAAAATGATGTGCGCTAAGATAACATGGCTGTTTTTAACTCTATTGTTACGTCTTCTTACTTATGGATTGGTAGCGGTGATAAGAAGTGTCAAGTTACGTGGGAGAATTGGAATGCGAATCCGTTATTAGTTGAAGGTTGTTGAGTCTTGCTTTCTCTTGTCGGCCGGGTCATGTTTGTATTTAGTTTTTGCTAAAGCGTGGTCGATTGCTAGTGTTGTCCTCGAAAGTTGTACTATATTTGGGATTGCATCAAAAATACCACGAAGTGAAAACCAGTGACTAGCCTTCGTGCGTAAGGTTTATTTGTGTCTCGAGTAATTGTAACTAGCACAAGTTTTTTTAAATTTTTTGCAATCCTAGCAGAGTAGGTTTTACCTTGTGTAATTAGTTATTTATCTAGAATATGTACTCTTCTGACAGTTAGTATCTTGCTAATCCGGTCCTTGTTACATAATAAAAAAAATATAAAAAATAGAGTAAATAAATAAAATAGTATAATGTCTCATGATAAATTCTCAAACGCATGAACCACCTACGCCAAGAATCTCAATGTGTGTTAAGTTAGTAAAAACACTATAGTCTATAGATAGACTCGTATCTTAAATGGATGATTCTTATTCTAATTTAATATCAGGCTCAAGTTAGGGCTGTTACTATAAGAGTATAGGTTTATCCTGTAAACAAAAAAAGAATATCATAATTTGACCTACGACACATATAATTGTCCAAACTGTTTATTAGAGTTTCTTTTGGGATAAGCAACTATTAGAGACCTATTCCGATACTAAACATTACTTTGACAACAATAAACAAATGAAAGCTTTACAAGAAAAGCCTTAATTTACGTAATACTCCATAGTGATTGGAATGGTAAAACCCCTATAAAGAGCCTTTCACATTCTCCAAACAAGAATCACACTAACTAACTTCTTAGTACTAAATTTTTTTTTATATGGATTTCATCAAGGGACATTCCCTCTTCCCTTTTTTCTTCTTGGCATTCTTGCTTTGTAGCAATGCTGTCCAAGCCACCCAAAACTACAAGGATGCCCTCGCGAAATCCATATTATTTTTCCAAGGACAGAGGTCTGGAAGGGCGCCCCCGTCCCAGAAATTTCCTTGGCGGTCTGTTTCTGGCCTCAGCGATGGTTCCCAAGCACATGTACGTCATATAAATGCTGGGTTTGTAGATTTTTTGTTCATTGAAATGGTAATGACTAATGACTAAGAAAACGTTTGCAGGTGGATTTAGTTGGAGGGTACTACGATGCAGGGGACAATGTGAAGTTTAACCTCCCAATGGCGTACACGACTACTATGTTAGCATGGAGTGCGTTAGAGAACTCGAAGCCTTTGGGCCCAGAACTAGAGAATCTAAGGGCTGCAATTAGGTGGGGTACTGATTACCTTATAAAATGTGCTACAGCCACCCCCGGTGTGCTTTATGTAGGTGTTGGAGACCCAAATGTAGACCATAAGTGTTGGGAAAGGCCAGAGGACATGGACACGGCCCGAACAGTCTATTCTGTTTCCAGAAATAAACCAGGGTCTGACGTTGCTGCTGAAACAGCAGCAGCTTTGGCTGCTTCTTTCCTAGTGTTTAAAAAAGTAGATCCCACATACTCCAGGTTGTTGTTAAGAACAGCAAAATCTGTTTTCCAATTTGCTGCGCAGTATAGGGGTTCCTATAGCGACTCTCTTGGTTCAGCCGTCTGTCCGTTTTACTGTTCTTACTCCGGATATAAGGTCATTTTTTAAAAATCAGTTACATACAATAATCCTATCAATAATACACATTCTGAAAAAGAAATTGTTTCACTTAAACAGGATGAGCTATTGTGGGGAGCTGCATGGTTATTAAGGGCTACAAAGAATCCATCCTACCGAAATTTTATTGATTCATTAGGTGCTAACGATGCAACGGACATATTCAGTTGGGACAACAAATACGCTGGTGCTCGAGTCCTTCTATCCAGGGTACCTAACTGACAGTTAGTTACTAACTAACTAACTAACTAAATAACCAACCATAACTGTTTCGGCTTTTTCTTATTTCGGTTTTATTCATTTTCAACTGTTTCTATTTTTCAACAGGGGAGTTTAGTGGCAAAAGATGTGTCATATGAGCCATTCAAACAACAAGCTCAAGATTTCATGTGCAAAATTCTTCCCAATTCTCCTTATTCCACTACACAATATACTAAAGGTTATAATACATCAAATTCAGAATACCAATAAAGAAAAAACAGATTATAGTCATATTAAGATTATATATTGTTCTGTTTTTTGCAGGGGGTCTAATGTTTAAACTACCAGATAATAACCTTCAATATGTGACATCCATAACATTCTTGCTCACTACCTATGCCAAATACATGAAAGCAACTAAAAACACCTTCAATTGTGGCAACATTATGGTCACCCCAAATACCTTAATCAACCTTGCAAGAAAACAGGTATATCTTTCGCTTTTCTTTTTTTTTTTTTCTTTTTCCATTGTTATTAAAGATCTAATCCTGGATCATTTTTTGCAATCTGAAAAAAGAAAAATAAAACTTATAAATGTTAATGTGTTTTTTTTTAAAAAGGTGGACTATATATTAGGAGACAACCCAATGAAGATGTCTTATATGGTAGGATACGGGTCAAACTACCCACGAAGAATTCATCACAGAGGATCTTCATTACCATCAAAATCAGCTCACCCACAATCATTTGGCTGTGAAGGAGGTTTCCAACCATTCTATTATACTTCTAACCCAAACCCGAATATATTATATGGGGCAATCGTTGGTGGTCCAAACAATAACGATTTCTTCCCTGATGAACGAACTGATTACAGTCACTCAGAACCTGCTACATACGTTAATGCGGCTTTGGTTGGACCTTTAGCATACCTCTCTGGGAGATAGATATAGATCAAGTCCCTACATTATACATTTAGAACTTGACAATGCATGTATTATAATTAGTATGTGTGTGTATGTTATATCAAAATCAAGTATTGACCACCTAAATAAGCAGGTGAAGAATACAAGTATTTGATTATGTTGTACTCTATGTGATAAACAAATATACCAACGAAAAACATTGAAAACTAAAACACAAGAATTAGACATGGTTACATTAATTCAATCAGAGTGATTAACTTAATCCCCAACCTAAGTTTAATTTATGAAAGACTGTTAAATGATCCCCAACCTAATTAAGGAATATTACGTTACTATTTGCAAATTAGAGGCAAGACTTCTACCAAATGGGCTAACCTCATACTCGTTGTTCTGACTACTCACCTCTATAGTTTTCTACTTAATTTGGGTTTGCCAACGCTTAATGCATGCAACTTATAAATTCCATTCGGATCTGCTACACATTTTAAGGTTCTACTGTAGATTTTAAGGTTCTAACAAATATCTTTTTTCTAGACAAAAATAACTTAAAATCATATATGTTATTCTTGTTGGGAACTTCTAATGATGATCGAACACCAGGGCCCTAATTAATAAGCATGGTTTCTTTTTATACTTAAATTGCTTCATGTTAGAGAGACGAGTGTGCAGCATTTGGCCCACCACAGCCAAAACATTAAAGCCTAAAGCAACACTTTGTATCACTTTTTTACCTTAATAATAATAGTTTATGAGTATATATATAATAATAAATTCATAACAAACGACTTAGTGTATCAAACGTGAAACATCTCACTGATTCCCTTCTCTCTTTTTCTTTAATTTCCTTTTCATACCAGTTTAGTTAATTTAATTAGGTGACAAATCAATAAAGGCAGAAACCATCATTTGCTCATTCTCTACAAATTTTCCCCTTCATAATCACGCCATTTGATATTTAGTGTAAATCAAGTAAATAACAACTTCAAGCATATAAAACGATAAATACTAAATATAGAAGCATATAAATAAATCAAAAATGATAAAATGTCATCTTTTTTATCACTTAATAGCAGAAAAGTTGGTTGATGGTCACATTTATATCACTCGTCGCCGCAAGCTAAAGCTCAAGGGTACAGAAAACATTTGACTTCATTTTATGATAAAAAGTCAAAAACCATAGATTTCTTTTGTTACACTTATAGCTTAATAGCTAGCTACAGTATGATATTTTATTTTATTTACTAAGATTTTCTAATAATATATCATAACAAGAGAAAAAATCTGCATCGATTTCGATAACTATTATTATAAAAAGTCAAAAACCATTATTTGAATATTGCTTCTTCTGGTTTGATGTGCTTGATTAACATTACTTTTGCATATGATCAGTTTGTTGTGACATGTCTTAAACATCAACTGTTTTGAGGGTCCTTTTAGAAGCTATTCAACTATTTCGATTATATCATGCCATCAAATCATTTATTCCTTTTTCACACGAGTCTTATACATATAAAAGAGTTTATTAATTGTTTTAAAATCTATGTATCCAGATAATGGGGATCATCATGTTATTTTCCATCTAGTTAAGTAAATAAACGGGGATATCAAATCTTCTTCTTTTTACCTTATTTAATCGAATTAACAATCCCTTGACAACAATACATCTTCTTCTCTTTGTTTGCGTCTCAATTTGAGAGTGGTGGCTGTTGAATGATTTGATACCAAAACGGCCCAAACATTCAACGTGGAGATGGTAAACCACGATGTTGGTTTTGGCCGGAGAAGAATGATATTACCGAGTAAGGAGTGGAAGAGGGCCCTTTTGAATTGTTGGCCCAAATCAGTTTAATTACTAAAAGTATGGGCAGGGGAGTGGTGGTCTCGTCTTTTAAGACGAACTAGATGGATACCCGCACGATGCAGCGGCGGTATACTGCTGTGGTGGACGGAAGTGACAGCGGTTGATGGTAATAATTTTTATATCAGCGTCAACAAAATTGCGGGTTACAAAAGAGGGACAGTAACGTGACTGATTTTAGGGTGGAGAGAGTATTATGAGAATAAAAAATATCCAATGACAAATAAGGTATTTCAAAGACAGAAAATAATTAATAGGGTGGATTTGTTTAAACAGGGAGTATAGATATAGATATAGATTATATTATTACTCGTAATCAAAATGATTATGAAGACTAACTAAAAAGTAAAGTGTAAAACAATATATTATATTCTAAATATTTTGTACGTAGGCGTAGGAATTGAAGGAATGAATTTAATGGTCAATTTGTTATGGCATGTGAGGATGTTGACCATTAGTAATATCTTTCTCATAAATAGTGAAATATTAAAAAATGGTAAGTCCAAAGGTAAATAAGTAATTTTAAAAGCAGAAAAAATTTATTAGGGGAGGGGATGATTTCTTTTATTAGGTAGTAGAGATACATTGTGAATTTTGAAAGGTAGTAACAAATGATAGTCCAACAACCATTCATGTAAACCTTATTTTATACTTTACTAAATTAAAAGTCTAAAATAGTTATACTAATTAAGGTAATTAAGTTGGTTATCAAGCTAAGTATTCTCATTAGCACGAGTAACACGTAAAGTTAATAGACATATTTTCATGCAACCTTTTATGTTGGGAATATGCAATTTTTGATGCATTTGGTAAAACTTTATTCATCTTTTTTTTTTTCTTTTCTTTTAGAACAACATAAATTATATTGATAAGGTATTACGGTGATCAACTAACATGTTACTAAAGGCTCATCAATTGAAATAAGGATGTTTATGTATTGCAATCTGTCGTGTGGTGGTTTTTATAGCCCCTTTAGAGTATGTATGAAATTGCAACGAAAACACCACATAGCTAAATTGGGTGGCGCGACCATTTTTTCTTTTTCTTTTAAACCCTTTTTATATAGTCCTTGCAGTTAAGACATTGAGTTCGCTTTTGAGTATTCTATCTTGTTATCTTCATATTTCCCCAAAAAGAAAGTTCATTTAATAAATTTTTGAAAATAAGTTTTGTCAAGCTACAAGGGCTAATAATTGAACATATATACAATGGTCAGTATTTGATTGTGTTCATCTGTTTCTATAAGTTTTGGGATTGTAATTAAAAGATGGTATATATATACCAATTTATAAACTGACTCAATAGACTTAATAAAAAAAATAAAAATAAATTCTCCAAGCTAAATAAAGGAAATAAATATCAATTCCAATAGTTTCTATTCGTTTATTTAGTATACAAACGAACACACAAGATTTTCCGCTTGTTCGTTACCTAAATAAACACAAACAATAACGTTTATGTGTTATATATTATTTGTTTATGTTTGTTTTATATCTATACTATCTAATAAAATAAATCACTATTTATTTTCTTTAAACATTGCCATCAGTACCCCAACTGTCGTGAAATTGCGAGGGCATAAGTTAGTTTATATTAAATAAAACATGTTTCTAAGAATATCACCCCCTATTAATCAAAAGTTATGGTGTAAAAAGAAAAAAGTGATTTGAGTGCAGACATCGAATTCGTATACAGCTACACGCCATCTGAATCAAAGCCTAAAGATTGTGAACAGGAAAAAAGTAAAATGAAAAAAAAAGGGTTAAGTATCTGGAAGTGTAAGTAACTTTTACATTTTTCTTATTGTGTGAATGTAACTTTCATTTGGTTCATTGTATGTAACTAACCTGTTAAATTTGAACGATTAATGTAAAATTTTTACGTTGACGAATCAAAAACTTCTACGTGGCAGCTCATATGGTGTGCCACGTATACACTTTTACATTAATCGTTCAATTTAGCGAGTTAGTTACATACAATGAACCAAATGAAAATTACATTCACACAATAAAAAAAATATAAAAGTTATTTACACCTCCAGATACTAAAAAAAAAAAAAAAAAAAAAAAGTTCGCCATACGTACATTTGTGACCCGTGACACAGGACCAAAAAGTATGAAAGACAATGAAACCTCTAAAACACCTGCCTTTGACTTTGCGTTTGATTTGGACGATTAAGTTCCCAAGAAACACAATTCTTCCCGCCAAGTAAAAAACTCGGTTTCAAATTCATCTCCTCCAAATAAAACAAAAACACATTCATACAATCTGTGTGTGTATCAAACTTCTTGTTTTACAACTGCCATGGCCTTCTGGGGTATCTATCTATCTCATCTATCATATTTTTCTTTTATTTAAGTATATACATAGATATATAGATGGTTGTGCTAATTAAATTAAATAGGTGTATATTTAAAACCAAATGAACCTTACACTCTACAATATGCGGATGATGATGCTATTCCTAAACGACTTCGTATTACTCAGGTATATTTATAAAATAAAATCCCTCTTTTTCCTTAAACACTTTTTTCATGCCAATTTTTAATTATTGTGTAGTAAATTAGGTCACTGATAATGGATTAATGGGTCAGTTATCTTTTGTACAGTAAAATTACATTCTTGGATAAAACATCAATACTTTTTTTTTAATAAATTTGTGCTTTTCTAGGCATTGTATATCCGAGGCTCCGAGCTATTAAAAGATGTTAAATATATGTTTAAAAGTTTCAGATTTAATACATTGCTCAAGTATTGTATGAAAAGGCTTAGATTGAGGGTTACAAAACCGGACCTAAAACCATATTTTAATGAATTAGATGTTAAAAATGTACAGAGTTCTGCAAAAGTGGAACATTTGTAAGTTATTTTAGTCTAGTTAAGATATTTAGATAAACTTGGAAAATGACAAGGAGGTGCATAAGCCATTTAAATCACCAATCCAGGAAAATAGTGAGGGTCAACCCCCTGTGGTGTTTTAGCACTGACTCAAGTGAGCAAGTGTCGTATGTTAACTCGACTCAACGAGTGCCTGCGATTTGACTCAGTTCAACGGTTACCCTGCTTACCAGCAACTCATTTTTTATCTGCGGCCCACGTTGATTACCAACTCATCTGGATTTGTAACACACCTACCTTATAACTTTTGGACAGTTTCAACTGCCCAATAAATTGCATATTTTTGGCGCTTTGTGTGTATAAAACACATAAACATGATTTAACACTATTAAAACATTCTAATTCTTGATCTGGTGCCAAAAGCCAAAATATTGTCTGTAAATATGAGTTTACTCCAAAGTGAAGTTTCATGATATCCCTGACATATGGGGTTGAATAATTACTTTCAAAAAATGATCCTACTCAAATCTCTGAGATTCTAGACATTGGAATCTTTACCATATTCCCAAAAAAGCCACAAACAACTTTCAAGTCTATTTATGGAACTTAATTATGTGACAACAGGCTACACTTGGAGAAGCTACACGTAATTCGCCGGCCAGGAGCGTAGTAAGATGTTCAGTAGGAGATAAACCTGCAATAGCTATATGTTCTCTGTGTGTAAGAGAGTTGACTTGTTGTCAACTAGAGCTCGAGTTTGAGGAATCCCATGATGTCGTTTTCTCGGTCATGGGTCCACGGGGCATTTATCTTGCTGGCTATTTGATCAATCTTGCTCCCACTGCTTATCAGTATACACTGTGAGTTTCACTAGAAACTGATTAGCCTCTGTAAATTGTGAGTGCTAAAACTAGTGTTAGTGTTTGACATATGATGATCTAACTACTAGTTTATAAAGTCATGACTGATTATATGTGTAACTACTTGACCTGATTAACTAATATATCAATGGCTCGATTATAGTGACCGTAAAGGGCAAGAAAAAGAGACACTTGTTATGCATGAGGATGACCATGATTCTAATAAAACAGGTATGCATTTTTCTTACCTAAAAGCAATTTCTTTCTCATCGAAAATGGTGAAATTTCTGTTCTGTTTAGATCAGGTTACTCTAGTCTTTATCAACATTAGTAATAATATTCAAGGTTTCCACATATCATAGTAATCAGTGGACCTTATCTTTGGCGGAGCTAGACAAAAAGGATATTTACAATGCAAAAGAAAACTTTGTGCATCAATGTTAGTCTTTTCTACCAACAAGATTGTTAAACTATCTCATTTATCCCAAAAATGAAACCTGTTGTGTCTAACTTGAGTCACTTGACAGTTTGGTCAAAGGAAAATCTTGATCGACAAGCAAAATTCTAAATACCCTTAAATGACTACGTTATCTTTGGTTTCATATCATTTTTATGTATTATATCTCACCTTTTTCTGTGTTCAACTTGTTAGGCCCAGCTAAAGAATCATATTATGCTCAAAACACCGACATTGAACATTCTGATAGAAATATAAAAGGGGGAAAGCGCCTACTAAAATGTTCCAGAGACACAAACAGAGAAGGAAAGATCATCATTCGGAAATTAAAGTATGCTTTAGCATTTCTTATTGTTTTCTTGTTGCTCAATCATTACGAACCAAAATACGTGCATTGTTGAATCTATAATTATGTTTGAATCATGTGAGCAGAAACGATGGAAATGAATATTCTAGTTTTGATACTCACAAGGAGTACATAAATCAGCAGCTCTCCATTAGTGATGAAAATCAAGAGAAAAAAATTGCTTTTGAATCACATTCAGTGTTTGGTAAACATACTGAAGAGAAAAGGTATCACTTCTTTGCATAAAAGTTATAAAGTACGCATATCTGATTATGTTCTGAATGTAATGACCGAAACTAGGTATAGAAGCTAAGACTTCAGTTATTGACATGTGTTCACATAGGATCAATGATTATACTATTAGAACTTACACATAAATGCACCAAGTTGTCATACAAAAGTCAAATGCAGCGTTTGTTTATTTTCTGTTTCGTTTTATCATGGTCAGATAAAGAAAGTGGTTATTTTAGTCTTGGGTAACAATGATTCTTTTGATGAATTAGGGATGCTATTGAAAAGAAGAAGAAAAGGAAGAGGAATAAGAAAACGAAACTGAGTACTTTGGAAGGTAACGATCAGTGGGATGAGAGGTTTGGTTCAGATTCAAGAATAACTGAAGAGAATGGGTGAGCTATAAGTTCTTAGATTTTTCGTTTTAACAATCTTAAAGTAGAGTTCTTTGAGAATGTTAAATCTTACAAACCGCTCCTCTCAACTCATCCTTCTAACATTGAGATAATGACTTGTGTCTTCATTATATATCATCACATCATTTATATAAGGGGTTTTATGAGCATATTACTTCATTTGTTTAACAGGAGTTATCTTGATATTCATCAAGATAGCCACGACAAGGTGAAAAAGAGGAAGAAGAAAAATAAAAGTAAGGATTTGGTTAATGCTTAGTGTTTTGATTTCATCTAGGTCACATAATTTTGGTTTATTCAAACCAACGACATATGATGGTTATTTGGTTTCATAAAGAAAGATCTGTTTTGACTTTGACTTTTGCGTGATATAATGTATATTTGTTTCATTCTTATAAGAGCACACTTTTGATTTTCGTATCACATTTCAGGGCATATGAATGGAGATAGCTGCGAGTTTGACAATCAAATGCCGACATTTGGAGATGTCGTGTAAGTCACCACACCATCGTTTATTTCTCTGCTGGGATCTAGTGTATTTCTTCACAGAAACAATTTGACATGCAATTTTTAATAAGTTTGTGCGGTATAGATATATTTGTTTTTGAATGCTAATATCAAACCACTTGATTTATGATCAGATATGATTCTTCTCGGAAGGTGAATTCAAGGGAGCAAGAGAAAAAAGTAGGTAAAATTGTGCTAATGAAGAAGTTAGTCAATTGATAAGCCAAACAAGCATTTAAGTGTATTATTATAATTTTTGTAAAATCAATGGGTTGTTTGTAGCTGAAAAGAAATGCTATTTCCCTCTGGTTCTTCTGGTCGAATGTAAAAGGGCAATGATTTTTGAAAACTTTTAAGTTATTTGAGTAGAAGATATAGAGAAGCATCTTCATCATAATTAAAGATACTAACATCAATCCACTGCTACTACTTATAAAGTATCTAATTATTTAGAGTCTTACAGAGTACAATTGTTAAAAGCTACAATGGACTAAAAAACCAGACAGAGACTGTAAAGGCCAAGACTTGTCGAGTTGTCGGACAATGATTCTTTGGTTATCACCAAATATCTGATGCATGAGATATAAACTAGACCCGCTAACCACTGGGTTGATAGCCCAATGGCCAGCCGACCCCTACAAAGCCGGGCCCCACCATGTGTACCCTTACAAATGTGGGGCGCAGGTTCGAGTCTCTCAGCCAACAAGCATTAGGATTTATTCCATTGTGGTGGTATTTGGTGGAGGGGTTTCAATGGGATATTGGTTGTGCGGTATGCGAGTATCGGAACCAATGCGGTTCTAGGGATCGGGGTATTCCCTCCAATCTATACCTTTTACAAACTAGACCCGCTAGATCTGAATTCTACTCTAACTGATTAACTCAACATAAACAAAACACTTTTGTAATTTAAGCATATATGAAGAAGCTGATATAGACGTAGATTCTTTCCACTGTCCTTCGTTTTAGCTATTTGACTCAATTTTTTATGGAAATTTTTTTTGAAACGGGCGTATTTGGTGGTACTGGTTTTACTTGTTCCATAAAATTTGTTTGCCAAAACTTGTTTGACATCCGTCAGATACGCCCGTTTCAAAAATTATTTCATTTTTTATGGTAGTTCAAATTATGTCTTTTTGGCATAATGACGCACACCAATAACTTTAAACATGAATGTAAAGTGTCACAATGAGCATACATCTTTGAAAACCTCTTTTAGAAGTTCCAACATGGAAAAAAGAAGAAAAGAAAAGGACTTTGGTTATCAAACATTTTGATCACAGTTTGATGCCCTTTTGTTTCGAAGGTATGTTTTGACAAATACGATATTTGTGTGGTTATAGGATGATTTGTTTGATTAATGCTTTATCCCAGTGTTATAACAAAATGAATAATTCATATTGGTATTCAAACTGCATATATACAAAATAATGGCATGCAGACAAAGTTTCATACCTCTGGTATTATATAACAAAATAATAATGTTTAAAGCAAAGTATAATAAATTGATACTCCATTCTTGCCCTCCAAAATTGTCCCAAGCTTTTGATTTAGTTAAAAGAAACTGATCACATTACAAAGGGAAGAAAAACGAAAGTGCTTAGTTGATCTTAATTCTAAACTATAAGATTCAGAAAAATAAAAAAAAGATCAAAAGAAACATTCAAAATCTTGTTAATTAACTTGATGTTAATGATGGGATCCTGAAATAGTCTGCATCAAAGTGATGCAATCTCACATACCCATCTTCACCCCCACTTGAGAAACTGGATTACATATGAAACAAGAAAAACAACATAGATTAGACCAGACTTAGGGTAAAACCAATGAAGCAGTTGTCATAAACAGCAATGAAAGGTACCTTTGACAAACATAAACAGCATTGAATGTTTACGTATTAAGGATTATAATTGTGTGATAAAACAAAAGAAGAAAATGTACCTTTGACCATCAGGATTGATTGCCAAAGCATTTATGGGACAAAATGTCCTTTTACACCTCCAATTTCTTCTTGGGAAATCTAGCAATAGTCGCAATTCAAGTAGATTGATCGTTAAAATAGTTCTAAATTAACCTTAGAACAAAATCAGATCTTAAAAATATATATTCTTTTACCTTATCATAAAACTTGGCTTCAAATTTACCAGCACGATGATCGGTTGTCGTAACAGATAATGCATCCTGACCACCTCCAAGCACCACCTATAAAGTACCAAATATGTTTCAACTTTCAACCATCTTACATCACTTTGCCTTTGATCTTTTTGATCAAGACTTTTAGAGATGGGTCGGAATTACAAGAAACTTGGCAGGTTGAACTGCCATATAGTATAGAAGTTCTTTAAGTAGATTATTGGATATAACTTACATGATCAAGAAGTGGAGACATCGCAACAGCATTGACATGACTGTCAGTAAGATATGTCTTGATCAATTCCAACGATCTGCTATCCCAGAGCTAATAATTTCGGGGGAAAAATGGGATAGTAAGGAACATTAACTTGGAGACCAATACATCCCAAGTAGATGAGAAATTCATAGAATACGATATTACCTTTGCTGATTTATCTAGCGAGCCAGTGAGAAAGTGTGAGGCATCAGCCGACTTGGCAAGTGATGTAATTGCATTATTATGCCCAACTTCCGTTTTGTTTTCTTTTAGCAACGTTCCAGTCTGCCAGTTGCACATACATTAGCATAAAAGTATACAAGTGTTAATTGCTAACTATTTCCTATGTTTAATGCACAGCATACTTCTGCATCCCAAATTCTAATAACAGCATCTTCACCAGCACTGATGATTGTGTGGTTTAAAGGTCCCCATATTGCTCTGTTTATTCTTCCTTTAGGTCCTTTAAGTACAAGAACAGATTCACCATCCTCTGCAAAATCACAATGATTAGATACAGAAAAGCAATTCAATGTTATATAATAAATATAAGAAAAAACTCAAATTTCACAAAAGAAAACTCACGATCATGATGATCCGCAGCAATTCGCTTTACGTGGATAGCAGAAGCCACGTCCATAAATGGGTCCGTGGTGATTACACAAAGCTTATCACCAACAGAAAGGTCTACAGATCTAGCAGTTGAATTGAAGTTAAAAGTGAAAAGAGCTTCTCCACTTTGTACATTCCAAAGCTTAGCTGAGCAGTCTGCACTCGTTGTAATCAAACGTGTTGAATCCCCTGCGCAAAAGAATAACCAATCACACATCAATTACTTCATCAACTCAGTGTACTTAGTGCCCAGATAATGAAGATACAAGCAAGCCACTGTTATATATAGAATGAAGAGAGTTACTTGAAAGGTCGCAGCAAGAAACAGCACCATTGTGGCCACTGTAAGTGCCCAATCGTTCGCCATTATCAGCAAACCATACGGTGGGTGTGTCATCTTTAGAACAGGAGAAAAGAAGATCTCCATCTCTATTATACTTGAGGAAAGTCAGAGGCCTCTCATGCCCTTTCATTAATATCGGCCGCATCTTTATTTCTTCAGATTCTGATATCTTAATGGAGAATTGCAACCACAAACTGTAAACAATTAGCAACAGGTTACCAAACTTAAATTCTTCCTCTAACCACAAACATAGAACCCTAATTACTTAGGGTTAGCCAAACAAAAGTAACCTAACAATGTTGCCATTGAATTATTTTAAGAAAATAATTATAATTATGTGTTGCCCTATAAAACATATCAACATGTGACTTGGACCTAACCCAATTAGTATTAGTATAGTATATACAATACAATCTCTAGTCTGAAGCAGCATGGTTGGATTAGTGGTAAACACCCTGGCCTCTGGAGACAGAGGTCATGGGGTTCGATCCTCATGCCATGCAAAGGTTGGAGGGTCTTTTCAACCATTTAGGTAGAAAATGAAAGCAGCCTCTCTACTTAGGTAGAGGTAAGGTCTGCCTACATGTTAACCTCCTCATACACCGTTGAGGTATTGGGGCTCAAAACTCGCGGAAGCCGGCGCGGAGTAGTTTCTTTCTTTCTTTTGATACAATCTCTAGTCTACTACAACTCTTTGAATAGAATACTATATAGTACTATATAACATAATATAATATAATACAGACCAATAAAACCTTTAATATCAGGTCTGGATATGTATAACAGGGAGAAAACGAAAACCATCTCTTTACAACTACCAATTATTACTATATATATATCATAAGGATGCTTCACTGTTTGTTTGTAATAACAATTATGCAGCTTAATTATGATCCAAGAATAGCGTATTCTATCGACACGAGTCAATGAATCACGTAACATACAATACGTATAGACTCAGCATTACGTAAAACGTACACTCGATAAGAGTTAAACTTAATTTGTGGTCAGTTAGTAGCTAGAATGAATATATATGGCTTCTTTGCGACAATTAATCGAATACCTTATTGTAAGGCACATAAGTATACACAAAATATGAAAACGGCTCACATTGCAAAAATCAATAATCTTTTATTTAAATATTATGATAAAGCTGTGGATTTTTTGCAGAGAACAAATTTACAATACCCATTAACAAATAATAAAAGCTTACTGGAATAGATGACGGTGGTTAACGATGGAGAAGCAGTGGTTGACGGCAATTGTACGTCCAGTGAGGTGCACGGCAGAGTTTACAGGCCGGAATCTTTACGTAGATTTGAAAATATATATAGGGTATATATACTTCGAAAGGGTGTATATGGAAATATTTATGCACTTATTTTTATTTTTTTTCGATTAACAACCCCAGACTTTGTTAACTTTACATGGTATATCCTTCCCCTTTGTTAAAAGCAAGAAACAAAAATTGTAAAGAAAGATTAGTAGATGGTGGGACAGAAATGGCAACAACGTCGTTTAAATGGAGAAGACGACGTGGTGATCGGCGTGGTTTGGTATCCAGAAAGCTTCTGTTCCGATCATTTCTAGTACTACTGGCACTCATCGCCATTTTTCCTCCTGTTTATTTTCACTTCAAACTCCGTCGCTATCATCAGGTCTCTTCTCTCTCTCTCTCTCTTCCTTTTTTTTTTTATTCTATTTTCTCAATTTCTATACATAGAGTATGTTTTAGGTTACAAATAGATTAGTGTATCTGTGTCGAATTTGCATCCCGTATTCTTCGGATATACGATCTGCAGCAGCAGCTTATTTCTGACAGTCAAAAATGGATATGTCTTACTGTGGCCTTGATATATGATCATTACTAGCCTTATTGTTACAATACGATTAATTTTATGTGACTTATAACTGTCAACACACAACTACTTTTTTTATTCCCAGATACGAAAGTGTTATTGAAAACTATTAAGTTTAGTTTTCGAAAACTTATTTATAAACTGGAAAGTGGTTTTTGACTTTTTTTTCTCCTCTTCTCTGATAAAACTTCAATTAGAGTTCCAATTTGACGAACATGTCTGTTCTTTCAGAGTCCCTTGGAATTTCATGGAAAGTGTTTGGTTTGTCTACAAGTAAACAGCACCTAAATTTCCCTAACCCTTTCTTTTATTCTGAAATCCGGGAGACTTACACACACCCACTACGCCTTTGTCCCAGGTGGGACTTGAACCCTCGACAACTTGGTTGAGGAACACCTTGGTAACAGTCGGGCCGAAGGCGCGTTAGTTAACTGGCCTACTGTGTACTATAGTGCGGTACCTATGCATATTAGTTTTTTTTTTCAAGCTTGTTTCTCTTGTTACCATCTTTGAAGGTTGAAACCTTTAAAAGAGTTTATAACTTTGGCAACAATGATAAAAGGGAAATAAATTGTATTCTGAATTTGCATACTATGGGCTTGAGGCAAGACAAGCAGCCTGCTTCGCTTCCTCAATTGCTCAAGGAACAAGATGAAATAATGCTTTTGTGGAACGTCAAACCAATAGGATGTTAAACAGAATTCATACGAAATCAGTTCAGCATTGTTCTCTTTCAGAAAAAGAGAAAAGAAAAAAACGAGACTAATGGAGTCCTAACTTGCAGAGAAAAACGTTTATCAGGAAGTAATCTTTAATACTGCAAAGCTGGGATTACTTTATGTCCTGCAGAGAGGGGTTGTCTTTAACAAGTTAAAAGGTTAATTGTCAGACAGTCACATAAACTTTCTAGTCAAAGTCTTTGTGGATCTTCGGTTCACTGTATAATAAAAATCTAAGGCATTAGGCAGCCATACTGATTTAGCCTGGCTTCAGAGATTGACATTTGTTTTGCTAGGGCTTTATGGCAATATTCAAGAAGTTATAAAAGAAAGCCAAGTTTTGCTTCTCTGTTTTTTTTGTTTTTTATAAATTTTTTATATTAAATTTTGTAGAATGGCAAGTGGATTATTATTTCCAAATTTGAATAACAATGATGCTGTGAATTATCACCATCACATTGGTTGCTTTCCCATTTCATTGCAGCTGGAGCTAAAAAAGTGTAGCTGGTTAGATAATCCTCCCCTCGTGTGTGCTCATGGTGGTGATTCTTCCAATGCCTTCCCTAATACAGTAAGTCTCTTCATGTTTGGAAATCACTAAATGCAAAGCTTATTTCAACATTACAAGAATCCAGTTATATTCTTATCTTTTGCCTACTTATATGTGTACTAATAATACTAATATATCTGAATTCGTTTAAGAACTATAAGGCATGATATGTCAATTATAATTGTATACATGTAACAACTATGCTGGGTGAAGATCCACTGGTTTAAATACATGTTTGATCCGTCTTAATGTTGTTTTCCATCTGTTTCTCTCCACAGATGGCTGCTTATCATATTGCTCTTCGTTCTCAAGTAGACTGCATAGAGATTGATGTCTCTCGCTCTGCTGATGGGGTTTTATTTGCTCTTCATGACAGGTACATTTTGAGGGGTACTTTGCTGTGTTGTTATCAGATGGAAAATGTTAAAAACATTTGATCTGAAAATAAGGACCAAAAACATAATGTGCGATCAGTTAATGCTAACAAAATTAACCAAACATCACAGCACAGTGATACGAGTCTAAAATTGGTCTATATGAAATGTACTTCACTTACATTGGATTTGGAAAGTGTTTTGGAGAATCCAAATCGTTTTTTATATATTGGGATGTATTATTTCAAACGGCCAGTATACAAGTAATTTGAGCTATTTTTAGAGTTGATTCTGATACGCAACAGGCAGGGACTTGCAGCGAATATCTGGGAACAGTTCCACCAAGGTTGGATACCTGAGTGCAAATGAGGTGCGGCTTTCTTGCTTCATTTGTGAACCAAAAATAAATATGAATTTCCTGTATATTAAATAAAATTAGTTTTGAATGAGAGTATATTTTAGCTTGTTTCTGTAGATAAAAGAGCTGGACACTTCTCATGATATAAGCGTTCCTACAATGGAAGATGCATTAAGAGTACAGTCACATCCATCATCTTTTATCAGTTTATTTTCTGAAATAATAGAGAACAAATCGTAGATATAAATATATCTTTTAATAGCTCTTGTATAGAGTATCAACCCACAAGTGTGATATTGTTTGAATCAATATAACTCACTGCAACAATTTGCCCTTTCACCCTAAAACTCTCATGTATATGTATTTTGTGTGTTTTGCAGTTGATTTCAAGTTCTGTTCAGAAGGTGGTTGTTGATGCAAAAGTTGGGCCTCCGTCATACGAAAAGGGGCTTGCACATGATATACTTTCTGTTGTGAGTCTTCATTCATATTATGTAACACAAAATTTGTAATCATATAGTTCATCATTCAGTTCATGTTTTGATCTTACACATGTACCATAATTGCAGGTCAAGAGGACACAATGTAAGAACTGTGTTGTATGGGCTAAAAGCGACAATTTAGTGAGGGATGTGATTAAACAGTCATCAGATGTGACTGTAAGATCATACGCACCTTATAAATAAGTTACATCTGCATGTTTTAGACATAAAGAAAGTCTTTTTAAATACCTCATCAGGCAACTGGGAAACTAGTTGTGGTTAGTTGAGGACTTGAGGTTCCCTTACATAATGGTGGTTGTGGTTTTGCAGGTAGGCTATATTGTTATGATGAATTTTTCTACTGGGATCAGAAGTAATTTATTGAGGATGAGTGATGCTGAAGTTGTTGGTATATACCACGGTCTAGTTGACGAGTCTGTTGTCAAAATTCTACACAGGTATATATCCGAACATTATTTGTTGAGTATGTTTGATATCTTTTCTTTCCATTTTGACAACTTAACATGTTCATCTTGTATGTCCGATTGTATATGATAAATGGCTATGGAACTCATAAAATTGAAGTAACATTTGTTTACTTTATGCTTCTATACATCTTTAATTACTTGATTATCAGGAGGAAAAAGAAAATATACGCATGGACGGTTGATGAAGAACCAGCAATGCATAAAATGTTAAACGAAAAAGTAGATGCTATAATCACCAGTGATCCAACTTTGCTTCAGAATTCTATGCGAGATCTCAGGAGAAAATGCCTTGTTGATGGCTATTCTATTGGATCATGAGCACTTTACCAAATATACTCATCAATTGCTAACCCACATTGACTTCCTTTCCCTATTCATATATTGACGTGCTCTTGTTGAAGCCTTCTTACAACACTTTTGCTATGAATTGAGCATCTGAGCTAATCAGGAGAACGGAGCTCCACAAACGCGCGAATGTCTTTATTTATTTTGTAACTTTAATTTTAGAAGTGGCTGTATTATGTATTTTGTAACTTGAATTTTAGAAGTGGCTGGAATACAGTTTACCAATTTTTGGTGGTTACGGTCTTGAGTGAAGTTGGAAACTTGGGTTGGCAGTACAAGCTCAAAGATTTTGAAGTTGCTGTAACTCAAGTGCGTGTTCGTAAAATTGCTGGATTAGGATATGTTAGGCGCAATCTAGTATATGTATTCAGTTAAATTGGCTGGAGATACAAGATCTTATATCAGTTTCCATGTGTACAATATCTATATCCAAGTATATGGTTATCAAAGACCCATTCTTCTGATTGCACATGCTTAAACCAAGCAGACAAAGTCCATTGAACATCTTATAGACTAATCATCTGAACAACCATACTTTATCTTCTAACTTGATACGTTTTACAAAGTGCTTTAGATCAATGATAAACTTTTTTGCACACCTGTCTGAAAAAGATGCATGGCCAAACCGAAAGAGATTGTAAATCTATATGCTTATTTGTTCTCTTTTCTATGTTGTTAGGTCCACCAAAAAGAAATTTGATCTAATAATTAAAGTTTTATGTCTTTATTGCAAGACATTGAATAAAACCCCTAATCTTTCATTCCATAAGCATATGCACCACAAAATATATTGAATAAAACCTCTAATCTTCCATTCCATAAGCATATCCACCACAAAATTTAGTCACAAATGAGCCGGTTTTGTATGGTACACCAAATTTGCATATGCATTACATATCCACACTAGAATCATACACAAGAAAGATACGTACCAACACTTCCCACAAGGTTTAATGATTACCTGTATGGTATTAAAGATGCTGACTGTGAACAAGAAGCTCGGGAAAACATCAAAAGTGTGAACGAAACCATCAACAACCGAGAGATAGAATTTACTTCAATAGCTCATTGATTTAAGGGTGATAAGCACGAAAGTAATTGAAAGATAGAATTTGGGTTCCTAAGAAGGCTCAACTCCTGGACAAGGACAAACATCCTATTGACAATACTTCTTGACCTTGATAAACAACTAACCAAAACTAAGCGTACCATGTCTTTCTCAAGTCAAATTTGCATATTCATCTTTACACACATAATTAACGAAATACTTCACATAAAACTGCCTCATGGACAAATATAAAATTACAAAAATACATTCAGCACACTAACTGCAACCGGGTGTCTAAAATCACATCTCAGAAAAGTAAGAGCTTCAGCTTCTATTACTTTGTTATACAACCAACCAAAGTAAGATTTTTTTTGTGGAAACCACACAAGCAAATTCATATAGTTGGTTCCTTAGATCCAAAAGAGTTGAATCAAATGAAAACATATCTACAAACTAAATTAATTGTGCCCATACACACTGTACCAAAGAGCTGGAGATACACTCATGGCTTAGCCTCTAAATGATAAATTCTCATATTGTAACAAAAAATGGTAAAATTATATAATGTAACAAAGCAGATGGGGGTTAAGGATCAATCACAAAATCTCCATCCAGTAGTTTTTAATTTCAGTGCAACAAGATAATGTACAATAAATAAGATTTTTGATAAATGTACAAAAATGTTTAAACCACAAAGCTGTTATGAACATAACCAGGAGAGCCAATACCTTGTAACGTTTGAATCTCAAATCTGGAATCACGTGCGGCTTCCATATACTATCGCAACGAAATCCAAAGAACATAGACGTGTATTTGTGATTCCTTCACAGGGGAACATATTTTCAACGAAGACATTCAGTACCACGACACACCACTATCCAAACAATAAACAGTATCAAACAAATGACAATATCAATTGCAAGCACAATACGAACTTGACGACACCACTTAGTCCGTACAGTTTGATTACTCGATCTAGTCATTGAACTCACTTCTTTAGTCAACGAAACCCCCACAACAGAACCACCACCTTGATTATCGGGATCCACACTCGAAGAATCCACCTTAGAACCACCTTTATCTGCAGACTTCCTATGATCCTCCACCACCCCGTTTTCTCTAACCGAAATAACATGATCCCTCGTCTTTCTCTTCTCTTGCTTAATCGACTTCCCTAACAAAGGCGCTTTCGTCGAACCACTCGTATCACTTTGCCCATTACTATCATTAACAGGGGAAGGTGACAACCCATCATTAAAGCCCGACCCAACAACAGGTTCAAACGACGCAATCAAACGCCTCACAATAGGCAACATCTGTTCTTGCAAAGCAACAGAATTCGGGTTTGCCAAGATTCGTTTCAACCCTTTTTTGGCAACAACTTTCTTGAACTCATCTCTAACATGTCCTAAAACCTCAAGCTTTTTACCATTTCCAAAATTCTCATCAAAAATAGCAAAATAAACAAAGCCATCACTTTCCATTAAAAACCCAAAAGTCTTTTTAAACATGGTTTGAAAATACCATTTATGATGAGAAGGAGCTTTTTCTAAACATAAAGTAGCTAAATTTTCAATATCAATATCTCCAACACTATTACTATTATATGCATACAAAATCTTGCCTACATTTGATACACAAACATAGTACACTGTATCACAAACAGAAGAACCCATGTCCACAAAACACACACACACTAAGTTCAGATGATCCAAACAGATCTTATAGATCCTTAAAAAGCATCATGGGTCTAAACCCTAATACACAAACCCAGATAGGATTCACATGAAAAAAATATATAGAGAGAGAGATAAAGATATGACCTTGATATAGATAGATAGATCTGTAAGTTAAGAAAGTGTAGGAGGAGGAGCAGAGCAGCTGTTTTTGTTTAAGTTGATGTTTGTTTATTTAAGTTGGGATGATTGGAAAAAGGAAAGTCAAAGAGAGAGTGGTGTAAAAATGGGAGAGGAACTGGAACAGAACAGCTGTTTGTGTTTGTGTTAATGTTTATGATGATGAGAGAAAAGAGATTAAAAATTTGACTGGATCAGGACTGGACCCTACCAGGACTTGGACTTCCTTTCCCTTTTTTCTTTCCAAACATATACAATACACCTATTTGTCCTCCACCATCTCCCATTTCTTGCAACTTTCCCTTCCATCTCATTAATTTTCTTTCTTTTCTTTTTCTTTTAGAAAATGACCTAGAATAGTTGTATTTTTTTATTTATTTTTTTTTCCCAAAATTTTACTTATTTTAATTGTATACATTACAAAAAAATTATGATGATAATTCTTTGCCACATGTACAAATGTAAACATGTTATTGCATATTGTATAACTGTGTAAAATAAATGACGAAAAAATATTATGAGTTTATCATCATCTAAGTTAAGTGGTCGATGTCAAAACTCTAAGAATTAGTAAAAAGTGAAGCATGAAAGGGATGTAATTGGCGAGCTATGAAGAAAAATAAGTTTATTATATGAATAACATATGTTATTTCTTATGATTTTTTTAAAAAAAAGTTTATCTCACGATTTAGATCTATTTTTGACTTATTGTAACACTTAAACTAGACTTTATTTGTGGCATATTCCAACCATTTCCCTAGCAAGTAGCAACCTCCAAACATGGCTAGACTTTTTTTTTTTAATGACATTCTATTCAACTTCTACTCCTAAATTATATAGAGCATGATTTGAAACCTTTTATGAATAAACATGATTTCACTTGTTACTAGACCAACTTGATGATGATTATGTGACTTAAACTTGACATACACGGTTGTTTTTGTGACTTCGGATAGAGACTTTTCTTACCGTAGTAAATCTGCAATGTTGAGCATAAACATAGGGCAAGTGTTATATTATTACTTCCAAGATTGCAATTTCGGCTAAGACACATTAATTAGTATTCCAACAACACATATTCGAACAATTTTAAAGTTATGTTTAAACACTAATATGATCATTGATCTGCACGAATGCAGGACATAGGAAAAAACAATTTCTGAGATGTTGGCATTTTGTCATTGGACAAACAAGAAAACCCACCATTTTCTGGTCATGACCTCAATGACAAAGACTCACCAACCGTTCAAGCTAAATATAATAGAATAAAAATTATACCACTTTTGACAAAATATTAGAAGAATGAAGAACAAGAGTCGGTCCATCAACATCTATGTTATGTATTTATGTAGCTGATTGGTACAATAAAGTTAATATCCTTATTATAAAATGTTACTTATAATTCATTGAATATACCAAAAAAGAATTAATAAAAGACGGCAAGACTTTGAGTCAAATAGAAGCCCTTCCCATCTTCATTTTTATGGTTTTTCTTTTTTATTATTTTCTTTGAAATAATCATAACTAAAATATTGCATCACATACGACAAATTCATAAGAGTTGGCGTAGATAAATTTAGGTACATATTGTGATCCATGGTCACCTTGAAATGATGCAAAGGTAACAAAGAAGTCTCAAAAAGTCTGGAACCATAGTTATAGCTTTAAACCCAGATAATAAGTACCAAAAATTGTGGTTAAAGCATACGCTGCTGCTACGGCAGGAAGTTACCTACAAGTTACTATCAAGTACCAAGTTTTGACGAGGCCTGAGACCAAGACCTACTATCAAATACCTACAATTCTGCGTGATAAAGATGAAGTCCAAGACCAAAACGGGCACAAGCTCGGCGAAAAGCCATGGCTTCTGCCTTCTGCACCGGATCACCATAGTCTACATCATCAACTGATGAAGTTCCAGTAGACTCCCTAAATATCTGCTCAAAAATCAAGTCACAAGTTATTTTCTACCATTTAGTCTATTTCATATATATAAAGCCTTACAATTTTTTAGCTCTAAAGCATTAAGTTTATCATACAGCCGCTAAATTTAGCTTGACTTCTAGTGGTCAACTTACAGCTAAACTTTTCCAAAATTCAAGAGACTGTTCAAATAAAAAACCAACAGTTAATCCTTTTATTAAACTAGGTATCAAATAAATCGATGCATTGTTTTGAAGCAATACATTTTTAACTTTTGCAACCTATAGATGTCCAAGAAAGTTTCCTTTGAAGAAATACTTAATGCAATCTTATGCTTTAGGCTATTTAAGAACAAGCTTAGTAGAAAGTGTTAGTGAAAGTTATACCTCTGCATCAGTCCCATAAATTGTTACCCGATAAGTAACTGTGACGGATTTCCCATCGGCCGAATAGACAACATTTCGGACTTCCCCAGACCATTCTACAATAGACACCGAGTAAAAAAAATTGTATAAGCAATTGGACATCAGGTGTAATCCAATAAAAGACAATCAAAAAATCTTTGACATACCTGGAGCATGTAAATTCATAATCCTGTTCACTATATGCCTGGCAGTCAAGAATGGAACTATCACATTAGTTTCTCATCACAATTGATAATACTAAAACAAATTCAGATATATTGTCTATTCTCTGAAGTGTTTGCAAGTTCATGAAGTAGTTTGAAAGGAGGATTACTGTTGTTGACAATGCATCTAAATTCTACTGTATTATATTTCTAACAACACAATAGTATTCCTATTTCATATATATTGTAAAAAAAACTATTCTCTGTGCATCCCACATAGTAATAGCAAGCACACATCATTAAGAAAGGAAATGAGTGGGCATTTTAGATGAATTGCTTGGAAGCATCCCACATAATAAGGTGCAGTAAATTATGGACTGAAATAAAAAAGGTCAACAATAACTACATTAAAAAAAGTCAAAACAAACTATGAGCAGAATTGTTAGATCCAAATTACATTCAGATTCACTTGGATTATGATTAGGTAACCTACTACCAAAGGCATCCAAATAACACGATAGTTCCATGAGTGGGTACTATGGCGTAAAACTCCAAGGGTGTTGTAGTCTTGTAGCTACTAAAGTTACATACTCCTAGTACAGTTGCTTTTAAGTAGAGGTTATCAGAGATACAGAAAACTAACCAAAATAGTAAAGCCGGATAACCAACAAAGGACCCAACCAAAACACGGGAATCCACAGTCCATTCTTTTAGCCAAAACCGAAAATGACAATTCGACTTCGGTTCAGCCTAAAAACTAACCGATACCGACTGAATCAAAGCAGAGTTGATAATATCCCTTGTATTTTGATATTTTTCCAAAATCACAACCACAGGTTTTGTTTATCAAAAAGTCTCATTCTCTCCTGATTGAAAAGAGTCAACAACTCCAAAACAAACTCTCATCTTCGCGATATTGTGCAGAGTATAAATTGATCTCTGGTATTTCTCGGAAACAACTCTTTATTGTCGTGATACTCCGTATGGATCAAATGATTTGAGTTCTATACTGGTTATATTGCCCTGATGTAAATGTTCTGGGTTAACTTCACCAGTGAACATACTTTTCAGACATATTCATTTGATAGTAATTCTTTTTTTCTCATTTGGGAATCGACCGAATCGTGTTTCTAAATTTTAAAAAAGATAACTGAACTTGTTGATATCATACATTTGGATCATTGGACAAAAATTCAAACTGGGTATCTAAACTTATACACAGATATCACACGTTTTTGAGCATGTAATAGTACAATGACCCAAATGAGCAAAATAAAAGCACATTATATAAAAGGAGCATTTCTTAAAAAAACATCTAAAAGACACAGACATGGCAAAAAAAAACCATCTAAAAGACACAGACATGACCAGTAAGCAACAAAACTGCCTAAATACATATTTACCATATGAAACAGCAGTCACAGAAAACCACTACAAAACTGTAGAGAAAATACTGTTTATGGGGAAAATTAAAAACAAACAAACAAACTGAGTAAAACCAAAAGACATTTTTCCTGATTTAAAAGGCAAACTTCTGGCTGGGGTTTTAGCCAAACACCCCTCACCCCTCGTTGGCTATATTTACGGATAGTCTTCTGTCAAATCTTCATTAGATTTCAAGTGGTTCCAAAGATAGAGTTATACATGCAACTTGAGAATAAAAGAGATTGTCTTAAGAAAATACATATTCCCTCACATTCAGTAGATGTCTCTTCTTTGGCTTGCAAATAATATAGTAATAAAACTCAATAGGAACTCTTGTTAACAATTTTCTATACTGTATTATTTGTGGTTGCTGCTCCACCTTGCAGTGCAACTCACAAATTTTGTATTTTGTTCCTTGATTAATAGTACCTTTGTTTTCAAAGAAATAAAATTGTAGTTAAAGTATATGGGCCAATTTGACATATAGGCATATAGCCCCCAACATTTTTAGGTTTCTTTCCCCATTCCATACTCACGTTGTTTAGGGTTTTTGACTGGTGACTAGTTACATAACAACACTTCTGTTTGGGGCAATTCAAATACTATTCTGCAACATTCATTTAATGTTATATCAAGCTAAGTGTATCTATGAAATTGGACTTCGTAGATTCGATATGCTTCGTCCTAGACCCTAGGTAACATATTCTAAAGGTTATATATGAACTAAATGTTGTTGGCCATGTTCAATAATAGTGTGCACATTCAGGTCACCATGGTAATATCCGCTTCACTATAATTGTACACCAAATCATGCACATATGTCGCTTTGGAGAGCCTAAGATGAAGCAAATCTAATCAATGATGTTCAACTTACCCAATATAACATTAAGAATTTGATCCAATTCACCAAAAACTGTTTGTGAAATTCCTTGAAATGTCTTTCCCATGTCTCAAACTCGAGACCTCCAGCATGAAAAGCTGGTGCTCAACCACTGAGCTATAATGGGAAGTACATTCACCAAAACTGTTATTACATAATATAATATAAATCCCCAAAAGAAGCTTAATGCACATTGTCATCATTATAACAACCCAGAAAGTATGAGAACCCAATGAACAACCTTAAAAACAAGGATGGGATGTAAAAGAAAATCCCTGATACGTCTTTCACTATATGCTACATGAACCCAAGTACTCTTATACACTTTTTTACTAAGACTAAGACTAAGTTTTAAGAAAATTTATAGAGATGTGCCCCTAAAGATATGCCGATGCCGAAACAAAAAGATCATGACATAATTAGCGGCATTACAATTACAAAACCAAAAATTCACATTTTTGACCCTAGAACGATGTTTAGAAACATTAACACAATAATGTAGTGATTACTCGGATATTACTCAACTCACATCGGTCTTTGAACTTGTGGAGAGTACTACTAGGCCTTGGAATCAGAGTTTTACAACACTGTTAAACACAAGTATTAACAAGACTACTCCTAAAACCAACTTCACTAGCAGCATCTAATACTAAAACAACTACTACTACTTATTTAGCATATATCTAACATTAAAAAAACCAACCAACCAAAAAAGAAAAAAACAAAGAAACAGCAAAAAAAACAAAAACAAACCATGGGATGTATTTAACAGAGAAGCCATTAGGTTCTGTACGAGCTCTGATTAATTCATCCGGCACTTTCTTGTTAAGTTCTTTCAAGATCTCTGATACCGGACGGCCAATCCCCAAAGACAAAACGTCGTCGTCTGAAGGTGTTTCATAGGCATTAATTGCCTCTTCTTTTTTGTTTTTGTTTGTTTTTTTAGTAGTACTAGTAGAATAAAACAACAGACTTGAAGCATTTTTTAGTGCCGGTGTGTTGTTGTATCTTAACCTTAAAGCTGCCGAAAGTGATTTCCTCAGACAAAACGCCATTTTCTCGGCAACCCCAAAATATGATTGAATTTTTTGTTTAAGTAAAACCCTTTTGCTCCTTTTCAGGGTTTACAAATTTTGTTACTGTTGTTTGTATATATGACGACCTTGATTTTGGGTGTGAAAGTTATCAATGTGACTCTCAACTTTTACTATATTTCAATGTTACATTTTAGGGGTGTTTGGCTTATCATACTTTGGTTTGTATATAGTATTTTTTTTTAACTTTTTTTTTTTCTTTTCAAATTATAACTTATCAAAACAAATAAAATGTATCAAATATAAGCTTGAAAACAACCTTAGACCACACACCTCCTTAGGATTTGTAGGGTTTTTAAAATCTCACGGAATATTTGAAATTGTCGATTGAGTTATATTAGAATCGTTTTAAATTAAGTCAAAAACGAGTCAATCTACTCCATTGGAAATTCAAGTTAAACTTGAATATCAAAATACATGACTTGTTAAACTAATGAGCTTTGTAAAGGTTGTGCACTTTACAAGTTCATCTTTTATGTGTATAATTTTATCAATTATGTTAAATTGAGTCAAACTGAACTGAAAATTAACGGGTTCATTTGTATTATCTTTGATATATATTATTATTATAGTTATTCTAATTTTAATATAGATAATTGAGTTGCGTACTTGCGTTGAACCTAGCTAGAAAATATTGTCAATTGAGATTACATTTTAGTTCTTTTTTATTTTAAGATTTTAAAAATAAACCTATGATAAAAATGTAAATATTGATAAAATGATGACTTTGCAACGTTGGCTAGTTGCTTTACATTTGGTTTTACGATTTTACATAAAAATAAAAACCCAATTCACATCTACAAAGTCGAAATCCAAATAGTCATGTACGTTTCTAACCTTTTTCATTTTGGTAAATTACTCCATGAACAGCAATATACATGCACATAAATCAGCAGGACAACTCCTTAACTTAATAGAAATTTATATGGTAAACACACCAAATTATACAAGGATCTTAATTGCTGCATTATTACAACCTTTATAGTTCAACGATTAAATATATTATTCATTTGTTCATAAGTAAAATACACAAACATTAAGTTTTTCTTAAAAGACCTAGAAGACAACCCAATTCATGAACCAAAACCATGAACAAAAAACGCCGATTATAACCTCAATTGTGCCAATTGTTGAACGTTCATTGGATAGTTGTCGGTAGTGGATCCAGAGTACGCCCTCTGAGCAAGAACAGCATTCGCAGCTTGAGTTGGGTGGAAAGCATCCCAAAACACATATTGATCGCGGTTGAAACATGGTGTTGCTAGCGGGAGGCACGTTATTTGCCCCTGGTTCCTTCCTATCCCACAACATGCTCTATCTCTTACTGTAAATCCTGTATGTGGTTGAACATTATAATTGTTAAATTAAGTACTAAAGAAGTTGTGCAACACAAAATGCATATGAGTAAATACATCAAAATAATGACAAGAAAGTATGTATAAACATGGCTTATTTTTAAGAAGTATTTGAATCAGTTTCTAAGTTCTAAAGTCAACTAATGGGCTTATGGGCTTTTACCTAGCTGGAAGGTGAAGTTGTGGGTTCTGGTCCAATTTGGAAAAAATATTCAGATTAAAAAAGATACATACAATAGAGTAATAAGGAGTAAGTTTCAAGGTGAGTAGTATGCTTTGAGTTTGGGTCTTAAATTAGAAGTTGTGGTTGATAGAAAGTTTTTGTGAAGTGCATATATACCATATCTTGCAGGGGTATTCAAGATGTCACCAAAAACACCATAAGTATTTCCATAGACAAATATGGCCCCAGGGTGCGAGCCATCATTAAACTGACCAACAAGTCTCCTGAGACCTTCGTTAAAGGGGCCTAGCATTTGGTTCACCGAGTCCACGCATCTCCCTGCAGGGGCTTGACCAGTGGCTAACTGGTTAGGAATGCACCCAAGTGGCCCGATTCCTGGTAAAAAGAATTTCCGAAGCCCTACACTGTATAGTGCCTACACATAAACACACATCATTGGCAAAGCATTCATAGATTTTTTAGTCCACAGTATTCATCGGTACCATCAAAAATGGAAAAATAATCGAAAAGTTATATATATACTTGGAGTTGACGGGCATAACGGGTTAGAAGAAGGTTGGCAAATGCTTCAATAGTGTAACTGCGGCTCGTTGCATACAGGTTTGGCATGAGGTAGTTGTTAATGTAGTCATTACTCCCAAAAACCATAACTACTATGGAATTCGAGAGGAGTTCAGTTAGGTTCCCAGGGCTCAACATGGTCCTTAATTGGCTTAACGTAGTCTCAAAATTCACAACTTGCTGGCTCAGTGTGTAGCGATCTCCCTGTAGTCCAAACAATTAGTACTAAAGCCATTTCTGAATCTTAAAGTCCATATGAAAAGTTTACACTTATTAAAAACTTTAAACTGAGAATTAAATTGCATATAAAACGTTTATTAAAATCATTCCTATACATTTTTGTTTAAACTTTATATTGATGATGATAAAATTTGAGCATATTATCATGACCTTTTATCAATTATCTACAAAATAAAATATTACAGTATGACTTTAAAAGGTCAACCACATGATCTTACATAGTGTTGGCCACTTTCATCAAGGATACCACCAGCAGCAGAAGCATAGTTGACACCCCCAAGGATCCTATTTCCGGCCGTCCTGGGATCAGAAAATGGAGGCGGGGCGGCTATTCCCAGCCAATCTCCTGCACCAGACACTCAAAATTAACAAATTACACCTATACAAGTTACAAATTAAAAATTTTTAAATAGCTTAGAGAGAAACGAAAGGAAGTTAATAAATTAGTTACCAAGAATATCGCTGAAAGTTCTTGCATTAGTAAATCTACCCGAAGGACCACGATAGTAATCAATACCGTAAGGATAAAAATCAGCTCTAGCAATGGACCTAAGGAAGTTGTTATTCCCATTATCCACTAATGAATCTCCCATCACCCATATCGCCGGAGCCTGAGCTTGTCCTGCTACACCTTTCCACCAGCTGCACACCACAACACACACCACAACTATGAATCGCCACCATCCGTCCATTTTAACCATTGTATAGAAACTGTTTTTTTAACGTAAAGATGGACAATGCATGTAATTTGAATAGCTATATATAGACATAATTTTCAGTCATATAGGATTTATATGTTAATGATTATCCGTTTGTAACAGATAAGAAAAGGGTTAAATTTAGCTACTTATTGTCCTAAAAATACTCATTTTTGGACCTTTTTTACTTGTTAACTTGGACTTTTAGTTTGGCTATATATATGTTGCAGCAAAAGTCATGTGATTTTTACAGGGGCAGCTTATTATGGGTCGGTTTTGATCACCTGTCTTACATGGATGGGATGTACAGCTAGCTAGTTTAACAGAAGAAGAAATATAAGTATAGAAATTTAAAGATGAATACATATGATATATACAAAGAGGACAAGACTCAAGAGGGTAGCATGAGAGACATGACACCCCCTATATAAAGATCTCATTTCCTTTATTTAGAAACAGCTTTCTGTTATGACATTTCATCCCCAAACTAGTTTGATTCTTGTTTTGCTTTCATCATTTTTCCTTGTCCTTTTGGATGCACAAAATAGGCAAAAGTACGTACTAAGTTGAATATGTCGACAAATTTATGGTGTGTAATATATCCTTTTTTCCGAGGTAAATCTAGGCACAGGCGCATATTAGTCCCACTCGGATTTCACATCCGGCCGATGTGAACCCAAAACTTCAAGGTCTCAACATCCAAGTATATCGATATAATAACTATATAACATATGGAGTATTAATTTTATAGGTTTAAAACATGAAAAGCTAATGAAAGGAGACTGGGAGACAATAATATTACTGAGTAAGCATATATATATTAATATAGTTGATTGATGGTTTTATACCTAACATCTTTGTAGATACTGCAAATCATCATATGGTGATCATGGTAGACCCTTACACATCCAAACTTTCAAAGTCAAACACACTCACACATAGAGTCCACTATCAAATTAGTCAAATCCCCTTAAATGGTGCACTTATGCTCTAATGGTTATCACAATAATCACCTCTAATTAATTAACCTTTTTATTTTTCTCTTTTCACTAATAGTATATGTAATGCATAGACTCAATGACGATAATTAGTTGAATTTTGAGCTATAATGATGATGTTGTTAGCCCGTTTCGATGTCATCGTTGTTCCCTGATGACCTTGATCTTTTGGGCTGGATAGGCCCGCCTTGAGGACCCATCAATGATGGGTTGTAGCTATACCACCTTGACCAGAAAAGGTAGTTGAAGAAGTTTACAAAGCTTAGACCAGCTAACATCCAGTAGAAAAGGTCTAGCCTGTCATTGTTGAGGTCATTATCACCAAGCCATCCACGTTGGCCCGACTGACTAGAGGTGATCTTGTTCACTAGGGACACAAGAAGAGAACTTAAGTAGAACCCGAATGAATACGAGCAATATGTCATTGCTGTCAAGAAAGATTCCATGCCTTCTAATGATTGTTTGTAGAAGAACTCAATTAGCCCAACTGCAGTAAACATTTCAGAAACTCCGAAAATAAGAAACTGTGGTGCTATCCAAAAAATGGAAAAGCTCTCTTTGGGATCTCTTAAAGATATCATTCTTCGTTTGTTCTCGACTATTGCAGCTGAAACCATGGAGAAAGTTGCAATGAAGAGACCAACACCAACCCTTTGTAGAGGTGAGATCCCTGAGTCACGGCCTGTTATTTTGCGTACAATGGGAACAAACGTAGTCTCGTAAAGAGGGACTAAGAATACTAGCATAACATATGGGATGGCTTGTAGGGATGCTGGAGGGATTTGGAAGTTTGAAGTGAGTTTTGTATTCATGGTGCTACCTTGTTGAACTGAGAATGTTTGAAGTTGTGCTAAAATGGTGTTAAAGATGATGGTGCAAGCGAAAATGGGAATTACTGATATGATTATCTTGACTTGCTCAACTTGTGACATGGTGCATAACCTCCACGGGCTTTCATTGCTTCGATTATCGTCTTGAATCTTAATGCATGCTTTGTCCAAGAACCTGTACATATGGGATTGGTAAATACAAAACAGAATATTATTATGAGAATTAGATTCCTGTCAGCTGCAAGTTTGATTAATTCTTAAGTTGCATGATCAAATGACCTGAATTTGTCTGTATGGAGAAGGCTGCTATCACCACGAGACTCAATAGACACATTATGGTGAAGTACAAATCTTTTGCTTCCATGTGGCATTCCTGAGTTCGACGGGCAAACTTGCTTTCTCTTCGTGATAGCAGCTACGAAAACCTGAAGAAAACTTGACGATAAAAACACACATGTAGAAAAAGCAAATAACTGGCTGGATATAAGAAGTTCAGTATATGTCATGATTACGTACTTGGGCAATCGGAGTGAATATACTTCCATGAGTTGGTTTGTTTCTGTAAAGAGGAGTTCCACAAAGTAAGCATATTAATCCAACAGCCATGGCAGCAGCCGAAACACCAAACCCTATATCCATCCCGGAGTGTGTTTGCACCCACACAAGAATCGTTAAGGCTATGAGCTCTCCGATGCAGAATGCAAAATAGGCACAGTTGAAGTAAGTTGATAACTTCTTGGAGTCCTTTTTCCTGAACTGATCAGCTCCAAGAGAGATTATGTTTGGTTTTAAACAGCCACTTCCTAGAGCCACCAAGTAAACCGCTAAGAAAAATATGAACTCTTTTAGACCTCGAGCTTCTTCACATTTGCTTGCACTCGACATCATGTTGCATGTTGGTGGTCTCATTTGAGGCAGATGGGCTTGTATTGACAGCAATATAAATCCCTACACACCAACAAAATAATAATCATGTTGTATTATATATTATGGTTTACAAATAGCATACTACTATAATAATGACAACCAAATACTTAATTATACATGATGATGATCATTAATTGGGGAGTTTGTAACACCTCATGTAGAGAATGGGAGGCCTTTAGTTGTAATATATTATTAATTCTACAATGGTTTTAGTTGAATTATGGTTCTTATTAATTATGCTATAGCTAGCCTAGCTATCACTTGGGTTGAGACATTAGACATACAAATCAACTGACTTACAGATAGCTCAATGAAGCCGAACAATAACATGGTACGGTAGCTACCAAGGTAGGAGTCAGAAAGAAAGCCACCAAGAAGCGAGAGTAGGAAAACGGTGCCCACAAAGTTTGTGACGACGTTAGCAGACTTGGATAAAGGAAAATGCATCTCATTGAAGACATATGTGATGAGATTGTTCCCAACCGCGGCAATAGCCATCATTTCAAATGCTTGAAGTCCTATTTAATACCATTGATCACATCATATATTAGCTTTCAAAGGTATACAAGCAAGATTCATATAAATTAAATGATGATATAAAGAGAGTTTATACGTTACCTAGGATGGCAAGAGCAGCATGCATGCCACCATGTTTTCCGGGCTTGCAAGGTCGATCTCTCCAATCGACATAGTCGTCTACGCATGGTTCCTCTTTGCAAATCTCCTTCTTGTTATTCACCATCTTTTTAACAAGAATGAAAGAAGGTAAACTTTATGAAATGAAGTGTGGTTAGTTTGCTACTTATAATAATGTCAGTGTTACAAACATGCATCATTGTTGTGGATCCATAATTGACCAAACCCATGAAGAGTACAACTTTTTAATGCGTAAAGCAACGAGTGATGTTAACCCGACTGAGCCAGAATGAACCACGTAAAATGAATAGGCTGGTACTATGTTTCTAGTTAAATTCTAATACTGCGCTATGTTGACTTCTTGAGGTTGACTTTGCAGTAGTGCCATGGTTGACCCACAATTAGCCCATTAAGCTTAGACTTCACAACACTTACTCGTCACCTTTAATTATAGCCACACCATTACGTTTATACACACAGTACACTACCTCCCTTTACAAAAGCATGATTTGACTTTTGGAAGTCAATCCATGAGATCCAAGAATTCTAGATAGTTGTATGTTGCATTTGAGTGCATGGAAGTTTTCAATTATTCTACAAAGAGACTATATATGACTTCAATATCTATTTAAAGATAAATAAATATATAGATAAGAATCTACTTGTGTCATGTTCACACATGGAATTATTTCCAGTAAAGCACCATTTTCACATAGTCACACATGAAACAAAATATATATTTTTTTCACTTGTCAAAAACAAGGTTTGAACCTAAAAGAAAAATATGGGGAAAGAAAATTTGAATTTTACATGAATCATCTAACGAGCTAAGTGAATTAATTTGATTATTGGAGTATGTCAATGAGAATATATAAGCTATTAGGGTTTATATACTTTAAAATATAAACAATTTTACACGAATCAGACAAATAAATCAAATCATGCAATAGCTTTCTTTACATTGGCATGTATTTAGCTTCCAAAAGCTTTTTTACAATGCAATAAGCTTTCCATAAGCTTTTCATTATCAGCCAAATAGGCTTTCTAATAAGTTTTTCATTTAGTTCCATTAGGAATGTTCATTGGCCTACTAATTTGGCATTCCAATGTTTGACATTTTTTAAGCTTAACATATCAGTCTAAGGGATACAAATACTAAAAAAAGGAAAAAAACCAAGGTGTGAAATGAGGAAAGGGGAGAGAAGAGTATTCTTTGGAAGGAAAAGTAAATTATAATAAGTAGTGTTGGTCTAGTGGAACATTCATTAAACTGTCCGGTCTCTTAAAAGATTTACATTATAGTTAGCAATTATTTAATATTTGAAAGTAAAAGAAATAAATTTTTATGTATTTGACTCTCTACAAAACTCGGAAAACAATATATGTACTTATGTAGAAACACATTTCATGAAAAATAAAATAAAAGTTGAGCCCCTTTAGTGATGTTCCATTTTAACTGGTGAGTAAAAAGAGAAAATTTAACACATCCTAATCAGACTCTTTCAGTAATTTTGGGTTTTAATTAGCAATTATCCATTATTTGAGGATACATTAAATGTGTGTGTGTGTTATTTAACCTCTCAAAACAATTTGGAAACAAAATTTTAGAAGCATATTTTATGTAAAAGAATTTTTTTAACCCCATGTTTAAGTTTCTTAACTGATTAATTAAGAAAGAAAAACTTAACACATATTTTTTTCATTTATTTGCTTCGTTAAAATCATTTAAATGAGACAATGTACATAGAAATTTACATTAAATCTTGTAACTTGACGGTTGAGACGACTAGACTAGTTTTTCAGTACTTTACATTAAATTATATCAAATAACCAGAAAATCTATCCAAAATCTATATATAGGTAAAAATACAGATCAATTGCTGGAGGCAGTTTGTTGTATGTTTCATCTTCTTGTTGTGGGCTTTTGATCAATATATAGAAGTTCTCGTATATCTCACAATAGAAACGTTGGAGCTGATATACATTAAGCTACAATATTTATTATTAATCTAAGAGTTAACGACCTAAATCGTCCTTGTGGTTTACCTAAAAAGTCAGATTTCGTCCTTTTTTTTCAAAACAGTCAACGGCAGTCCATTATGAGTGGATAAGGTTCAAGTTTGATCCTTTCCACTAAAAAAGCGTTATCTCAAGTTCGTTAAATTCCTCACATGCCTATCACGTGAGGGTAATATGGTCATTTCCCACTTCTAAAGGACCTTTGATGATGATTTTTTCCATATCTTCTTCAACCTCCATTCTTATTCGATTTACAATAAACCTAGTTTATATATATATATATATACAAACACATAGATACATAATTATACTTGCACAGAGATAAAATCTACAAAATAAATCCATTTCAATTCAACCAAAAATAATCTACATACATCCTGTTGTCAGATCCAATCAAACCAAACCAAAACAGTTATACGCATATAGTTATAAAAATATATAGAATATATATTATATATAAATATATATATATATATATATATATATATATATATATATATATATCCGGCGATCACTGTATCCATGAGGTGGATCCCCTTTTTAGTCTGCCTAACCTTCCTTCCCATGGTGGCCGCTGGCAGCCTATTTATTAGGATTTTTTTACAAGATTTTCGTAATTAGTTTACTTCCCTTCTTTTTCTGGACAATGATCAATGTCGTTGAACCAATCAAATATATAAACTAAGTACCTATAACTAGTATGGGTAAGTCGAGTATCGTATCCACAGGGAATCAAGGGAAAGTGTTATTACAAAGTTGATTAAACTAGACATAAACTTAAAATTGATTGATTGATTGGTTTGATTAACAACTAAAAGTGATTAAAGACTTAACAAAATAACTCAATTAAATAAAGTAGACCATTCTTATGCTTCAAATTATGTTTTCAAATATGTAATCTAACTTATACTCATTGGAAATCACATAGACATGATTCGTTATAACGTTTGGATTGAATGAATTCAAGAACTAGACTAATCGGTTGTGATGATTCACGATAACGAAAACCGGGGAATTGACACAACTAGACTTCTAATTCATTGAAGTAAAACTATAAGTTCATGAGAGATTCTTTCAATAATCCATGATAAACAATAATTTGAAATCAAAAAATAGATGAATTTCATTCAAAGTCATAAACAAGTAATCATTCAAACAATCCAAACAACATTAGATGTAAAAGACTAATGAGAATTAAACATCTAATCCAATATGAGTATAGGAAATATTGAACATAAATGTCTTACATAATTGTTCACATGAGAATGATCAATAGAAAACCTAGCCTATCATCTTCATCATTGAATCTTCAATTTGGATTGTCATCTCCATGAATTTATGATTTGATGATGAAATTGGGGTGTTGAGAATGTTAGGAACTGCTCCAGGGATGAGAAAATATGTGTTGTAACTTCCACAAGTCGTCCTTTGAATGATATAAACTGAACTTGAATTAAAACCATAAAATTCGGAATTTTGGTTCAGCAACTGGCGTAACCTACTACCCCCCTGGGCGTAAGTTACGCCCCTTGGATTTTCAACTGGCGTAACCTACTGCCAAGTCTGGCGTAAGTTACGCCCTTTGTAATTTCAGAATTCCAGATTTTTGCTTCTTGGTTCCTTGACTCGTTTCTTGATTCAATTAGCTCCATTTCATCACCTAGTGCCTGAAACACTTAACAAACATAAAGGTACCCCTAATCGTCTATTAAGCTTCACAAAACAACTTGATTTTACATCTTAAATCATGCATTCTAGGCGTTTATCAGACAATTTAGAGTCTGTGGCTCCACCGGATGTCTTAGTCTCACAATGAGGCTTCTATCCAAGATCGGAGGTCGGCCGTACAGTAGTGGTTTGCGGAGGCGGTATGGTGGTGATTGATGAGTGGCCAGGGAGAATAATTTGTTTCAAAAATTGAGGGATGTAACATGTTGCTTAAGTATTCGACCCAAGCTCCGGGTAAAATTGAAAAATCATAGTTCATTGATTAATAAATAAAGTGAGTTTGTGGGTGGTTGCTTGTTTCTCTTGCCAAGACCATATATAATTTTGATCTTGTTGTGTGTGGCTGCTCCTTTGCGTGAGGTGCTAGGCTTGCAGACTTCAACCCACAAGCATGAGATGTTTGTCTGATTTTTGTTGATTCAAATAATGGGTTGTGCAATCATCATCAGATAATGAGATATAGATTATATAGATTCAATGTAGATTGGGAAGGTGACATTGGCTGTGTAAAAGGGTTTTTGTTTTTGGGCTAACATCGTGTGTGTGATATTCAATCATAGATAGATTATATAGATACAAATATAAGATTTAGAAATATATATACATGTGGTATATGATAGTTGATGTGATTTAGATTTTTAGGTTTTGCATGTAGTGGAACAAGAAAAAAAGAAAAAATCCAACATCAATAGTACTTTAGAAGTAAGAAATGACCATATTACCCACACTTGATTGGCATGTGAGCGATTTAACAGACTTGAGATAACGATCGTTAGTGGAAAGGATCAAACCTGAACCTTATCCACTCATAATGGACTGCCATTGACTGTTTTGAAAATAAAGGATGAAACCTGACTTTTTAGGTAAACCACAAGGGCAATTTATGTCGTTAACTCTTAATCTAAGATATAAATTAATGATTTATGAAAAAATAGTAATACTTTATACATCACCATCCAATCATGAACATTGGCCACACCAAGAGGGATATGCCGACATTAAATTAAAATTATCGTATTTTATGACTTGTCACATGAAACATATGATATGTAATATTATTTATTTCCTCGATCCCTATTCATATTTTAAGTTGATTTCTTTTAGTGAGAGTGTTTGAAGCCAAAACTATATAAGTTTGACATTTTGTCTCATGCTAGTTAACACATGATCGAGATTTAAAAATGCTATAATATGTATTTTGTAACAATATATATATTGGATTTCAGGCTGACAAGGTGTCAAACTGTCAATTACATGTCAAATTATTGTGTCTTTTATCTCATTTAATTAAGCATCTAATTTTTTTAAGAATATTTTACAAATTTTTTTAACATATGTAAATTTAAAAAAAGTAAGCATTCAAATCAGTAAAATATATTAGTTGATTTAAACATGTAAATTAAATGTAATTTCGTTAATAAATAAGTTTAGTTTTCTGTTAGTTTTTTTATTCTCGGTTTTTTTTAGCTGTAAGTTTTGTTAGTTTAATTATTTTAATTAATAAAATCCATATATACTTCCACGTGAATTATACAAATACAAAAGAAATATCAAAGTACATAACACTTTTTGGTTCACATTTGGCTTATATATATTCAAAATGTAAACCTCATATAGTTTAACTTACTATGAAAAAGCAATGATGTAAATTAGAATTCGATATGAAGCGGGTGATCCGGGGAGACATGGGCCTATGGTGTCTCCCAATTACATGAAACACTTTTTGCCTTCTATCCACTCATATTGTTAAAAACCAACATGTCCATGATATGATCATTCCTAAATGGACGGCTGTTATCCCACTATTATTTTCATTATGCTACCTATTCGATCATAGTCTTTTTCATACGTTTCATCATTATCGTAAGGGATTTATGTTGATCCTGCATGTGTGTAGGAGAATCCTCTAACCATGAGTTCCATTTCCTAGAATGTGTGGAAGGTTATGTCATTAATATATATATACATAAAGATAATCATGAACAAACATATTTCATAAGAGTTAATTTCAAGAATCGTCCAGGTGGTTTACCCAAAAAATCAACTTTCGTCATTATGGTTTCATTATGAGTTTATGACAGTGACGATCTTTAATAGAGGATAAAGTCGATCCTTCAATTTGATGGTCGTTAGCGGGGTTCTATTAATCCCATCATGTACCTGTCACATGAGGATATTTGGACGAAAGTTGATTTTTTTTCGTAAACTAGAGGGACGATTCTTGAAATTAACTCTAAAACATTAATTTATAGTATATCTTTATAACATTTGGTCTACAACCCACAAAAACTGGGTCTATTCATAAATTGTTCGACGTGAAATCTATTTATGTTTATTTAATTATGAAAGGAATATACATGAATAAAACTACTTGTTGAAACTTATTTATGTTTGTTTATTTAGTAGACGAACATAAACAAACAAGAATACTTGTTCGTTTATCAGCGAACATAAATATGGACGAAGGATGGAACTTTTAAGGGACCAAAGGGGGTTCTAGCCCCTTCAAAAACTTTTATTTTTATTACTAATATTTTAATATATTCATTTAAAATTAATTTTTATTATAACATATTACTCCTCTAGCAAAGATAGATTTTATGTTTCATTTAGTTCTGCCCCCTTATAATAAGTGTTTAAGTTCCGCCAAATGGACCCATATATCAAAAAATGGGTACTTAAGATAATTAATGGTTATATACGGGTCTTCTTGCAATGCGGCTATTTTAATTGCAGTGGTCGAGTCAATATTTTTCAGTTTAGGCACGTTGAATTGTTTTTGTTATACTTACAAGCATAAAATTAAGATACAAAATTAAATTACACGTACATGTCTATAGTTGCCAAACTTTGCTACTATATGAAAATTATCACTTTCTCATAAAAATATTCCTATACGAAATGACCATTCTATCCTTAATGATATAATTAATTTTCTCTTTTTTTCATTAGTTAAACATATCCATTTAAAATACTTATAATACTCTTAATGAAATAATTTATAACATAAACTCATCAACTCCTAAAATAACTACACTACCCAGCTTACATGAATTATTTTAACAATAATATCCACACTGCCACCACCCGTCACGCCACCACCACTACCAACCACCGCCACCAACATTTCACTGCCGCTACTACCACTACTGCCGTATTGTGCGGGTAAAATGCTACTTACCTTTAAACTAAATAGAAACATAAAAATAATATTATAAATTTAGAGTTTATAGAGTAGGATTGTCCACCGCATAGTTAAAGGCCATCTTCATCTAGGTGCTTTTCAAGGTTAGTTTGGTTAAATGTATTTGTTATCTTGTACGTGTATAAATAATTAAGAAAAAGCTTTGTAAAGGTTTTTTGGATTGGAATAAATTTGTGTAAAGATAGACAAAAGTTAACATAAAACATGTACTCAAAAAATTTTGTAGTCCTATTTGTGGATATGTTGGATACACAAAATCAGAACAGGAGAGTCCAAAATGAGTGTGTGTGATAACCTAAGTTACACAAAAGTCAAAAATCAAAATTCCTGCATTGTTATTTGTGGGTGGTCATCAGGATTTTGTTCCGTAATATATGTGATATAATTGTCTGCCATGAACCAGACATTGATTGATGTTACAACTGTTACACTATCTTTTTGCACCACACTAGATTTACCTTGCATCACTACTACTGTATGTAAATCTACAAAGTTTGCATTTCTTGTTTTGTTTTGTCTTTTACTCTAATCCCTAGACTTGGTTCGTAAATTAGGAGCTATGAGTTTAAGATTTATGTCATGTTTGGGAGTGGGTTTTTTAAGTGGCTTAGAACCTCTACAACACAGATGGTGAAGCCGAGGTGAAAGGGCTTTCGTCGGAAGGTCTGCGTAGATGGGTTGGAGGCCGGCATGATAGGCTGTCTCGATCAAAAGCCGCATAATTGTATTTGCATTGTGTGTTCGGTTTGTAATATATTTTGTTTTTACTTTTTAACTGATATATGTTGGATGTGCATACGTGATGTCGTGATATGTCGGATCCCCAATGGTAGCAAGACAATATATGGTTCAGTTATATGGCAAATCTGATTAGCTATTACTCGTAAATGGTAAAAACAGTAAATGATCTGATAATATGAATGGGTTTTAGTGTTTTACTAAACCATCAAGACTATTCATTCACTAACATTTTTTGATCTTTGCAGCCAAAACATATGGATTTTGCAGCTCAAAAAACAAAGACATATTCTTTGCAGCCCATCATGCATTTTGTAAACGCAAGAGTTAAGTTATGAATAACAAACAGGACTGATAAGGTAACCAACAAGAATAACAGTTCCCATTAGGCCGAGTGACGTTTAATTTTCGTCTTTTGCTGATCATAGTTCACAAAAATATATTGATAAGACACAGATTAAGAAAATGGGCAAAACATATGAGAGAGATGCGTCGAAAAAATGGTATGCATTGATCCACTTGCCTACATCATATCCTAATATTTGTTTTTTCGGCATTGGGTACCCTTTAAACATCAACATTCCAAACAGCACCATCTCCTTCTCCACAAGAATTATGAACAAATTTCATCCGATCCACTGACTTACATATTCCGCTGCATGACCAATCAAATGAAGCCACACATACATTCCCTGCTTGTGTCTTCCACTCGCAATCTGTAGTGCATATCCATTCGCAAACAGTTAGTGATCTGCATACATTTCTGGTCCCAGAGGTGGTTCATTTGACCCATTCTGAGTGGGTCAATTTTGGTTGTCTATCTCAAACAAGCCAGTCAGGTTAAATCAAATAACTTAGCTTAATGGAGAACACGTTAAAAGTCGCCCAAAATCCATCTTTTATATCTTTGGGTAATCATAACTGATCCGTCATTTATTTTTAAAAATTGGACAAAAAAAAACTATTGAGGGTTATTCAAACCCAACCCAGCCCGTTCTGATCATTGCTTTAGAATGGGAAACATGTTGTGACCCGTTACCCAACCATGACCCATCCATCTTGCCACCTCTATCATGCACGATTGTGTATGTCTATATTCAGCTTAAAACATAATTTTTAAACCTGGAGGAGTTCCACAACACATGGAACGATCATCTATGTGTTGAACATCCAAGCCAATTAGCCAAGAGCCTAAAGATACATCTTCATTGGCATACCTATGTAATATACCCCTGCAGAAAGCAATCTTTAGTAAACAAATCTTCAAAGATGGCAGAAAATGAATCTTCTTATGACATTATGTGTGATGACATACGAGTTAGTAGAAATGTATGCTGCTAAGTCCTTGGAGATGGCATAAATTTGGCCTGTTGCATGCCTGAAATACTTATTTCCTTCTTCCCCGAATTTCCAATACTCTGGCTCGTGATATCGCACCCCTCTGCTCAATTCATTTGCAGTAAGCATTAAGTTCTCGTTCTTCATCTTTCAGATGATGAATTCAGTTATAAAACAATCAAAATAAACAAATGGTCAGAAAATAATTTACCGACTTTTGAGAGAGAACGGGCCCAGACTTCATGCATCCAATATAAGTTCTTGGTTTAGATTTGTAATGTGCAAGTGAAGTGGCAAGCATGCCCAAGTTGAGATGCACATCATCATCCACCTTGACATAGAACTCTGCATCCCAGATTGAGACTGCCCTCGAGAAATACAACCTTGTCTTGGTGGAGAGCTCGTGGTAGCCCTCCACGTGATTTAACCTCAAAAAATCCTTGTATTTTTCCTCCTCGGCATCAATGGCACGATCAAGAGCACCACCTGGTGTTGCACTATGTCCAATTACAAACCTTATAATGATCCCTTTTTCTTTCGCCAATTTTTTTAGTTTTGCTCCTGCATAGTGTCACATGAGATAAGAAACTTTAGTGTTTGTCTTCTCACAACCACGGGTAGATTGCATAAAAAGATAACCGAGTATTAGCTTAACTTCTATATCAAATAACTAACTATTTTTTCTTACAAAAAGCAAAACTTTACAAAAAGTTTGCTTGAAATAGAGATTTGATAAATTGGCTATCTTATTATCTTGTTACAAAAACTAGAGTTAGGGATTATGAATGAAAGACGAACCAGTGGGCATCCATGTTTCTCGAAGAGAGTCTCTGCGCTTCTTACTGCTAAAAGCGGTATTAATACCAATGACAACAAACGCTTTCTGTAAACTTGTCTTGTTAGATGTCCCCCTATCTGACAAAAGTTTGGCCCCGGATAGACTGGGCCGAGTCCTTTCTAGTTCCATTTCCAATGTTGATATCGTTTTGTCCAATGATCTGAATGAATTACACACATAAAAATTAAAAAAATAAAACTGAATAAGAGGCTTTTCCGAGTAACATGTTAAGCATGTAAAAATTTGGCTTACTTGACTGCCTGATGAGTTTTCGTGACTTCTGCCATAATGTCTACTGAATTCTCTTCGACCAGTTTCTGTTTAAAGGAAACCTACTATTAGGGTTACAAATAATCAATTTTAAGATAGTCTCAGGTACAGTTCCCTGAAAGACACCTACTGGAGCTTATAGACTGAAAATGTGCATACTTACACGTTTGTGATCACAGTCTCGAGGCATTGACAAACCAAACTTGTGATTCCTAAAACGTAAATCGTTATTTATGGGAGCGTAAGGCCATGTGTGTCTAGTGAAGAGGGTTCCCACCAGAAAACTAGAGATGCATAACATTAAAATGACTTTTCCGGGCAGCGACTTTCCCCTCATTTTCAGCATTTTTTGAGGTCTAAAGTGGCTATGGTTGCTTCAAACCACTGATCAAGCCTGCTTCCGCATAATACATGCACAAATGCATGGAAACACAAGAGTCGAATGAGAGGCAAATGGTGTGTGGCTGTTTAATCATGTGGAATTCATGGTTCAACCAACCTGCCTTTAGGTTCAAACTAGACCACCCTCCTTATCATTGTACATGATGCAACCACTTGCTGTTTCTTTGATCATACTACTAATCAAAATCACATATTTGAGTCCGAATAGTGTTTGATGTTAAAATGTAAATATACATATATAATCACACGCTACTAACTGTTGTTTTATCTGTTATATGCTAATTAACTAATTAGTGTTTCAGCCCGAAATGATGTCATTTTTGCTATGATCGATCACTTGATTCAAATTGGCACAAAACCTATCTCATCTTAGCTTTTTAACTTCAATAATAATATCGGGAGAAAACCGATCGAAAGGAATAAATAAATAAGTACTCGTATTATGTTCAGCATTTTACTCAAAAGAAGTCGGTCAACAGGTAGGCTCGAAATCGATCGAATGAGAGAAGACACGTACGTTTCACCCTTTCATAGTTCTACGGCTATTACCTAACTGGCCGGCCCGAAGAGTCTATGTTATAAATTGTTCATATGGGCAATTTAAAGATGCAACAAGTGGTGGTTTATTTTTTTGATAAGATGCTAAATATTTTTACGAGTTTTAGTACGTTTATATCAAACTGATCCACATGACTGGTATATACAATATGATCATGATCATATTAGTGCAAGCTGCATCTTAAGGTAACGGACACGAATGCTGAAAGGAGCTGAAAATCACTGGACCCAAACGTAATTCTACCAAATTTTCATTTTAATCTTTTTCCTGTAAATTACTACTCGTAATAAAAGTTCATTACTTAACGGAAAAATGGGAAACCGGGAGCTTTAAAGAGATCCGTCCTTGCACCTTGCTCAATACGGAGTAGTATTATGTATTGCAATATGTTTTGCTGTCTATTAATTAACCCCAGAATTATATAAAAATTCAACCTACCACCCAGCTTAATAACTTACTATATTTTTTTAGCTTGCTTATAACTTCAAAAAATAAAATAAAATAAAATTGGTAAGTACCACTCAACCGTTGTTTTTTACCAAGGATCTAAATCCACAATTCATTTTGGGGGCCAAATACCTTGGGTAGCCTTACTGGCCAATACCTAAGCGGTATAACATGTATCCAATTTATATGTTGCTAATGTATAGCATTAACCCAATATATATGATTATTTTGACCTTAGTCATATACATGAAACTAAAATTTGGAAGAATTATATATCAAAATTGTTATTATTAATATTTAAAACAAATACTCATAATTTTTATAACATAATAAAAATGTATGGAACACATATATTTTAATAAATATAGTTCACCATTATATTACTTGTGAAATAATAAATGGAATTCTTTATTAACACTAAGTTATAACTACATAACTTTTAATCATATTAATAGTATCAACGGTATTATTTTAATTTATGCAATTTAGCAATTACATAAATAAATCATGTAATATTAAGATATTTGAAAAAAGTCTATGGCGTTGTTGAAATAAAATCGGGATTAATAGAAAAGAAAATGTAATTATAATTTCTCGTTGTAATATTATATTTTTTATGTTTTATTGTAAATAAACAATAAAAGATAACACAACTAAGATTCTTTATAAAAAAAAAGTTAAGTAAATGGTATATATTATTAACTAACGAATAAACGCATAGTAAATTTATCAAAAAGTTTTTTTTTTTTTTTATCAAAGTTTAAATACGATATTCAACGTATCAACCCGTTATAAATAAAAACTTAGTCAAATTTACGTATCATTTACACCACATTAGAAATACAAATATATAAACTATGTATACATGAATATAATATACTATATGAATGATTTTATTTATTTATAAATTGTATACATTAAAGACTTATAAATATATGGTTAACAAAGTTATATAGTGGTATTCAATTAGGCCATTTATTAAATTAAAATAAATAAAATAAAGGACTTTATAAGACATATATGTAAAATATGAGGACCAAAAATGTTATTGACAAATTTTTTTAGTCAATGATGATGTCATTAAAATGATTTAATGGTAGAAATCAAGACATGAAATTTATTCAACGGTCTTTACTTTTTTAATTTAGAATTAATGGTTTTATTTTAATATATATTAAAGATATATATAGATGAAAATGATTAATCATATAAAGTTATGATTGTATAATATATAGAGAGGTTAAGGTTTATGTGTCTATTAGACACCTAAGATGAGGTGAACCTGTAACACCCCAAAGATTTTAAGGTAAAAGAAATTAACCTCTTTTTATAGTTTTGACATTAAATTAATTTTCTAGTATTTTGTTTTTAGTTATGGGGTTAATTTAATTAAAACTTTAGCGGATAACGAGTAAAATACCCACAATTGGAGAGATGGGTCGTGGCATCTCCAGGAAGTGTCAGCCATCCCTTTTGGTTATGACTCATGCTTCCACTCTATTTCTCTCCCCCATCATTTCTTTCATGCAATTCCTATTGTTATTTTCAAAATCAAAGCTAAAATCCTTCAAATTCAAGGATAGAAATCATAATAATAGTCATCACCATCAAATAATCTTCATTCGAGAATCAAAAGTTAGGGTTTGTTGGTTTATTGGGGGTGGCCGAAAATTGAGAGAATAAAGGGAAAAAATTGTGAATTGAAAACCTCAATCTATTGTCTTCCATTGTTGAGGTATAGATTTCCCTTAATTTAGTTTTATCTTTCTTTTGAAATTAGGGTTCATGGATGAACCAAATTGGGAGTTTTTGCTAGAATGTGAATTATGGTTAATTTTTCCCAATTCCTTAGATAACCTAGTTGTCATTGAGTTATGTGTTGAGTTTGATTATGAAATTGATAAGTTCATGTGATAATTTGAGTTTATGAGAAAATATGAGTTTTTCTAGTTATTGAAATGATAATGAAAATGGTAGGTTGAACTACCTATTGTGATTTTTGGAAATGAAAGTAACTCAATGACAAATGGGTTGGGTTTGGGTTTAGAAAGGCTAGTGATTGAGTTTGACTAGGTTGAACTAGTCAAGTTGTGAATATAAGCTTATGCATTTTTATGATATGATCATAGGTTGAAGCTTGTTGTGCATTATCGTTTTAGCTTTATTTTTCAAGTTGCGGAGGAGGTGAGTATATTTTCATACCTTTGTGTATATGTTGGATCAATTGACCACATCATGTTGAAGTCTTTTGTCCATGTGTGGTATTTGACCATATCATGTTGAAGTTTGTTTATCTATGTGTGGTAATTGATGCGGCATAAGCCCATGTGGGGCATTGTGATTATGAGGCCTAAGAACCTCCTGGGCCTAAGAATCCCGATAGTTGATATGATTTGAGGCCTAAGAACCTCCGGGGCCTAAAAACCTCCGGGGTCTAAGAATCCCGATAGATGTGATTGATATGATTGTTTAGCTTATATGGATCCATGTATAGCATGTTAGTGCATGTAAATGTGGCATGACGGTGTCATAGGTTACATGTGAAAGTCCTTGCACTTTGCCCTCCTTCGTATTCGTAAATGTATGCAAGTATATTCACTAAGCCTTTGCTTATTAGTTGTTTACCATTTTATAGGTAGTTCCGGAAGAAGGAACTAGTGTGGTTGAATTGAAAGAGTTGATTAGAGCTTGAAGTTGATTTTTGCAAGACTTGAAGGTATTAGGTCATTCTTGGATGAATGATAAACTTTTGGTTTAGAGGCTTAGAAATCTCTCTGCTCACGGCTCTTGGTACATTTTGATATGATGGTCATACTTTTGTTAAAATTATGTAAATGATCAGGTGTAAAGCTTTTAGAAAGTTTGTGAAGTTGCATTTTGGACGAAAATGGTGTCAAAAGGGGGTAAATGACCCATATGATGGTGTTCATGGGATTTGAAACAAGTTGATGTTGTAATTATCTTAAAATGTGTATATGTTGTTGTTGTCAATCTATGGAATGTGTTTTAAGATGTTTGTTTTGAAATTTAAAGGTTACAAGTTTGATCAAGTGTTAAAATGGTTTTAGGGCCGCTGAACTGATGCTCACTGCGGCGCAGTGGCAACCCACGGCCAAAATTGTTTTTCTTCCCGCTGCGCCGCAGTGGGAGTGTGTCAAACCCACTGCGGCGCAGTGGGGCTTTTCCAGTCTCGAGTCCGAGATTTCCCATTGCGGCGCAGTGAGAGTGTTCAACCTCACTGCGGCGCAGTGTGGGTATAAAAAAAAAAAATTTCGCGTTTTCGGTTTATCAAGTCTAGTCCTTTCAGAACCCCTCACACTATCACATCTTGTTTTTTTAATCCATAAAAAACATGGGGATCAATCAAATAAGAACACAGTGAGAACACCTTTAAAATATATATATTAAAAAATTAGTATGTGAGGAATTCTACACCCAAGCTTGGGTGTCTAACAGTCACATACTATGTTTTATTGTATATATATATATATATATATATGGTCAATCAAATAAGAACACCTTTAAAATAAGAACACAGTGAGAACACTTAAAAACTTCATTTTGATGCATTAAAAGTCCATAAAACTAAAATAGCACATAACTAATTATTATTATTTAAGTGTTTAACAACACATTGATATGTCAAAATCAAGAAAATCATGTTTTTTGTTTTGTGCACCCATAAAGAAAACGTGATTTTTTCCATAAGTACTTAATTAGTAGCATCATTTTAGCTAGTCATAAGTCACAATCGTTAAATCAACATTAATGTTATATTTAATTATAATCGTATATATAATTCAATCATCAAGTAATTAGAAGCTATAACCCCTAGCTCCTTAATAACGATGACAACCAATTAGCCATTAATGATTAGATCCAATCCTCAAACTTAACGTGAGTCTCAAATAATCCATTAGTAGCATAGTCAAATAATCATAATTCATACAGAGTATATGAAATTGCTCATTGAACATGTGGGTGTAGTTGGAGCTTTTTCAATGTTCTGATTTCCGTAGGTGATAGGTATATGCAACATGATTTGGATAAGCGGCAAATACTGGTCTCTGAAGACAGAAGTCATGAGTTCAATCCTTAGCCCATGTAAAATTTGAAGAGTCTTTTATACCATTTAGATAGTTAATAGAAGCAGTCTTTCTACTTAGATAAAAGTAAGGTCCGACTACATCTTAACCTCACCCATACAATGTTGAGGTATTTAGACTACTCAAAACCCGCAAAAGACGTCACTGAGCAATTTTTTCCTTTTTATTTGATTTTCATAAGTGTCTCTATTTAACTAATTACTTAATGCGTACGAGATTGTTACTCAAATGTGTATATGTAGTTTAATTAATTTTTGTATGAATTTTTTTAAAGCATTTTCTTTAGCCATCCATGATGTTTATTATTTACATGTATACATAAATGGTTTTAGTTAGCTATACATGTATCAACTTTGTGACGAACTGACAACTGATCAATTCTGTCACTAGAAATTAATGGCGTCCGAGTGCCTCGACGGGTCCATATGAATTGAAACGTTAGGCTCCTATTGTTTTCCATATATACGGCCAGCTACATATAAATTAATAAAACGCACATATATCGATCGATCAAAATGCATAAAATCAAACTTGAGTTTTGGAGCCATGGAAAAATGAGGATGATCGATCGAATTGAAGAATGCATGCATGGATAACGTAGCTTTCAAACAAGAAAAGTCAATGGATGGATATATTTCTATAAATTAAATATGATTAGACACTCAAAAGGTCGTAGCCGCATGTGCACATTAAACCGTCCAATCAACTCTAATCCCGATAAGCAGCTTGTGTTCCCATGAACTACTACGTACTTGCTTTCACAACAAGCAAATACCGTTTTCCTTAATTTCATGTTGTTACAAAAATATTTATATGTACTGTGTATTAATTTGTTTCAATAATGACGGTAATTAAATACTGTAGTTTTTATGGCGGCTTCTTTTTATTTTGAAGGTTTCGATATGTTTTGACCGATTGTACGTTTTACTATGTTTAACAAATATATAATATCATAAAAAAATAGCAAGATAAAAGTATTTTAACATATAGGTTAATTTTGTCACAAGAACTATGGGATTTCTTACCACTACAAGAACAATGAAATTATATTAATATCCATTTCAATTCGTGAAAAAATGCCATCCCCAAAGATATACGGTCGGAATCTTTTCATATTGGAGGAAAACAAAAAACTCTAAGAGAAAATAATTTCGAAACCCTTTAGCTATTATTACAATCTCCTTCGATGTTTAATTTATGGCCGAATTTATTTTGCGTACTAATTTGGAAGAAAAACAAAAAAAACTCATTTTCTACCAAAAGGGTGAAAGTCTAAAAAGTTAGCGTGAACAAATGAGGTGTTACAAAATAATTAAGAAAGCTCACACTAAAAAGTGTAACTTTTAGTTCTACACACTTTTTTTTATTGTGGAGAAAATTTCCATACGCTTTTATTTCTATATATTTTTACACACATAAAAGTGTGACAAATTTTTTAATTTGTTCACACTTATTAAAAGTGTAGATAAATATAATATTATTTGTAGTGAATTGAACTCATCAGTCCTTAAAATAACTAAGTACACTACCTTTTTTAAGATCAATTACTTTTACATTTACCATCATTGTCACACCCACCACCACCAACCACTACTACAAAAATAATGTAATAGAGACCGGTTTTTAAAATAGAGACCGGTTAATTTATAAAAGTGTGGTCTCTAAACTTATATAACTGGTCTCTATACACATACAAGTATAGAGACCGGTGAAATTAATAGCTCCCACTTAAAAAATTAAAGATAGAGACCGGTTAACTATAATAAAACAGGTCTCTAAACTTAAAAAGTTTAAAGACCTCTGCCTTTCTAATTAGGTGGTCTCTATACTATTCCAATCGTGTAACTTTTACTTTAAAACTTACACTCATTTTCACTATCTCACTAGTGCTCTAATCAGTGTCAAAAACAACCAACCAACCCCACCCCACCCTACCCTCCCCTAATATCTCATACAAATCAAATTTCACCCATTACTTAACTTCATAAAGCCAGATTTATATTTGTAGATCGGATGGTATTTATTTTGTTCATCATCTCTTTTATTATTTATTAAGTTATTATACATGGCTACCTTTAAGATTATAATTATTCGTTATTCACAGGTTGTGATACTTTAGATTTGGTGATCAAGATTCAAATTTACCTTGTATGGTTGGAGATAGAGATTTTGTTGTCTTTGGTGGATTACCATTACCAGCAAGATTAGGAAGAAAAAAAGGTTAGACCTATACTTATGAAGTTATTATATACCATACCACATATATACATATCTTATCTTATTTACTTTATATAAATACTCGTATATCATCTAATCTTATTTTTGTTTTTATTTTTATTTTGTAAGAACTTTAAAGTTGTGAATGTTTTCTTTGATTTTTTTTAGTCTATTTGTTTGAGAATATATGGAGCAAGAAGATTCAAACTCATTTTCCCATATGCCATTGTTGGATTTTCGGCTTATGATGGATTCGAAGGTTTTATAGGAGCATAGTTTACATGATTTTTGCACATATATTAGTTAGCTTATTATTTTGATTTCTTATTGTGTGCATAGTATGAATTGATGAATGTTTTTACATTTTAAATTGTATTGTTTGGATGGAACGAAAACTAGTTTTAAATTTAAAATTTTTTAGATCTGTGAATTAGTTTAGATGAAATTGGTTTGAAATTTGAATTAGTTTAGATCTGTGATGAAAACGATTAATATTAATTTTTTTTTTTTAATAAAAAAAAGAGAATAGAGACCGGTGTTTATATATATAACAGGTCTCTATAACAACTATAGAGACCGGCTGACAACCGGTCTCTATTTGAAAAACCAGTAGTCATAGAGACCGGTTGTACAACCGGTCTCTATACCCATTATAGCCGGTCTTTATTAGCTTTTTTTGTACTAGTGACCTGTTGCCGCTACCGTCGTTGCTACCACCACCACACAGTGCTAGCTACTACCATCGTCGTTGCATTGTGCGAGTATATAAACGGTACTATTAAAAAAGATGGTATTTATTTGGGTCTAGCTATATTAGGATTTTTCCAGCGCGCGTGTAGGTCTAAAGATTATTCAAAGCACATATAGTGTTATACTAGTATATATTATTGCCAATATATAACTAGTAAGTGGCTAGCCAAGATACGTGTGGCTTGAAATTTACGTCAGTTAGCTTTAGGCTGCACCGCCGCCGTAGTGACCGGCCGTCAACTTTCTATCCCTATATATATATATATAACAACAACTCACACTACTCCATCTTAAATGATTGATGATTTCGCGCGCCCGGCCGCCCTTAAAACACACACACAAATTAACCAGTACTATATATAGCTAGATTCTTTTAGTTACTAGCATATTGGTGGTTAACTATTAAGCTGTAGTAGTTCTGTGTACGGTCGGTACGTGAGCTAGCTAGCTAATATAATTAATTATGACAAACAACGGAGGTGTTCCTCCGGGGTTCCGGTTTCACCCAACCGATGAAGAACTGCTTCATTTCTACTTGAAGAAGAAGATTTCTTTTGAGAAGTTTGATATGGATGTCATTAGGGAAATTGATTTGAACAAGATCGAGCCATGGGACCTACAAGGTAACGTACTTAATTAATTTACGTATGTAGTGATCTATCAATTAATCTTAGTCTTTCATTTTCCTTTTTTAATTTATGTAATAATGCTTAACAATTAGTGAGTGTTCATATATGTAACTTAATCATGAGTCTTGTTTACGTACATGTACGATCGATGATCTTGTAGAGAGATGTAAGATAGGGTCAACACCGGAAAATGAGTGGTACTTCTTTAGCCATAAGGATAAGAAGTACCCGACTGGATCAAGGACGAATCGAGCAACAAATGCTGGTTTTTGGAAGGCAACCGGACGAGATAAGTGCATTCGTAACACCTTCAAGAAGATTGGTATGAGGAAAACCTTAGTTTTCTATCGCGGACGAGCTCCTCATGGTCAAAAGACTGATTGGATCATGCATGAGTATCGCCTTGAAGATATCGATGATCATCATCATCATGATCCTCTCAAGCCCATCTCTACTTCTTCTGTATGTTGAATTTTTCTCCCTCCCTTCTTGTTAGTTAATTATGGAATTAATTATACATTGTCGAACGGTGTTATGAGTTTAAGACTTGATGCTAGCTAGCTAATTATAGTATGTGCATGTATTCTTTCTTATAGGAAGATGGATGGGTGATTTGTCGCGTTTTTAAGAAGAGAAATTTGTTCAAGATAGGGGGAAACGAAGCTAATTCTAGTGGTAGCGTTGCATCAGATCAACGCACCAACAATATGACCCAACCGCGTACTTTCCCTTACGGTCAAGAAAATAATCAATATCTACCATACCATCACCATCAACAACAGAACTTCGATTTAGGCCTTAATTACACTCATCAATACCCTCACCTTATCCCTACCCATAAGTCTCTTGGATATGGTTTCTTGAATCTACCTTCTGAAGATTCACCGCTCATGGTTAGACAGCTCATGTCTAACCCTAGAGAATGTGATAGTGGAAGCTGTGAAAACCAACTTGATGTAGGATACCAAGCTTGTGAGCCTGGTTTAGAGGTTGACACCTCTGAACCAGCTCAAAGAATGGTTAATGCAAACTTAAGAGAAGAGACTTTAAACGAGTGGGGAATGATGGATAGGCTTGTAACTTCACACCTTGGTCAACCTAATAACAATGATGCCAATTCAACAAAAGGAGTCTTGAGGTATCGAGATGATGCAACATCATCTTCTTCAATGCAACCAATTAATCAACTCTCTTTGCGAGGAGGGATGGAATTTTGGGACTATGCAAAATAGCTTGATATAAGCTAAGTGATGTCTAATTAATGGTAATTTTCGTTAATATATATCTATACATAATGATCATATAATTAAGCATGGTTGAGAGCAAAGATGACTCATTACCATTTGATCACCCACAGTTTGTTTATTACAATTCAATAGTGTACTGTTTAACTTCTTGTGATTTGACATAATTTTGTTAAAATTAATTGGATATTATAGTGAATTATTTTTCACTTCAATGTATATTTTATTCTAATTCTATGGGCATTTTGTGATTCTAAAAATGTTCTTTAGTTTGCATACTGTTCTAATCATTCTTGTCATATATATGGTTTTCCTTCTTCATATGCCGTATCATCATAAACTTACACATGTTTTATGCCTAAACATGATTTTTCTCTACACTTAATTAACTCGACATGCGTTTTGTAAAGCATAAAAGTAGGAGTCATCATAAGCGTCTAAAAATTCTAAAATCTTTGAGAAACAATATTTACCAAAGTGTGCCGTAAAATTTAGATTTACAAGTAAAATCAAATTGGAATTTCAACATTTGATTGGACATATAGTTAAAAAGAACCGAAAACTATCGTGTACTAGTGCATTTTTATGCCTAAACAAGATAAGAGAAATGGTATCGTCTTTTCACCATCTACTTTAACTTCCCCACGAATAGAATGTGTCAGTAACAACTGATGGTCCATGAATGCACAACTTATGTTATATTTAAATTAGACAAGTAAGTAAATAAGCAAGTAAATAACAAGAACAATATCAAGTTCAATTGTAGTACATCAATGCAAGGATAATCATATGTATCATTGATTAAACGATGAATACATGGTTGATCTTACACACTTGACTTACAAGAATACAAAAGAACAGAGGTAATTTCTAAGTCTAGACACACTAAAAACTTAAACAATTACAAGTGACACACACTTTCAAGGTGACTAACACACATGATACAATGCGGCTGTGTTGCTTTATATAGAGGAAGAATTAGGACAACACAGCCTTACTTTGATAGAGATAGATGGTGGTTGTCGACATCCCATTGGCTCATGGTACTTGAATCATGTGCCCTTGTCTTCTATATCAAATCGGGTATGAGAGAGAGAACCCTTGCTTTGGTCCCAACATGTACCTTTGCCATTCAAGGCAAATTACAGTTGGTTAACCACCATGTGACTTCTTGTCATAATTTGATTTGAATTCTTCCCACCATGACCACCATGTTGGAGCATTCAACTTGCTAAAGAGGTCACTTCACCTGCTGATGACTTGCTAAATACTTGCTGACGACACACGTCAGCGAGCAAGTCTTCTTCAGCGAATCCCAAACTTAACAACAACTAGTATCCGTTTTCTTTTGTAAGCAATGTAAACAATTGACTTGACATATAGTTTGGTGAAGAATAAAATCATAAAAGACATGAATCATACAAGATAGTATTGTTTGATGTAAACATGAAGTACTTTCTATGTTAATTGTTAATAATTGTGCATATTGTTTTTTTCCATTATTATTATCTTTCTTTGAACATTACTATATTGTTATTTTAATTTTTGGAAAAATTTGTTCACTTGAATAATAAAAAAAAAACATTTAATTCATTGCTTGTTTACAACTACTTTTCTACTAGCTAGCTACTTTTACAAATCTATATGGGCCAATAATAAAACAGTGAGAATGAAGGAAAAAAAAAATTCTAACCTTTTATTTGAAACAAAAAATTTTCATTTTAATATAATAAATGTCTTTCTATTCTTTTTTTAAATGGAATAGGTACTCTTATTTTACAATTTATTGTGTTAGTCGATTCATTATTTTCTTATCAATTTATAATTTATCAATAACAAAAATTACATACATTTTTTTAGATATCTTTTGGTTTTATAATTTTAATTGAAATATATGTTTGAGTTGAACCCAAGTTCATTAGTTAGTTTATTTTAATATAAAAGAAATTAACAAGAAGCTAAAGATTACAATATCTTATAATGGTTTGAAAATGAAAGCTACCGATTATTATGGAACAAACTAGATCTATTAGATACTCATAAAAAACTTGTGGGTTGTGACTTTGATTTCCTTTATAGCAAACCCAAGTGACGGACTTTTATTAGAGAATGTGCATTTATTTTGAATTTTTCAGCTAACTCGTTGTATGATAAAATGCTTAAATTTAAAAATGATGAAGTATAACTGAAATAGAAAAATTGAAATGAAACTAATAACACTAGGGCTTTGGTATGTCATTTGGTTTGTTCTGCCACTTTATTGTGAGGGGTATTGAAAACATATTGTAAAAATTGTGTTCATTTTTTTTTCTTTCCTTTGTAGCATATGTATATGTATATGCGAATATAATGAATTGTAATTCAATATTGAATAATGAAATGGTAAAAATCGTACGAGTAAATTGAGTTTTCAGGATGAAGACAAAATAAATTTAATTTTTTTTTAATGTCAAATCTTAATCATTTCAATTTGTCAAAATAGATTTGTTCAAAACGTTGTTGAGTGGATATTGAAAGTAGAATTAGAAATGACTTAATAAAGTTGAACATAAATATAGGTTAAAAGCTTAAATTTGTCACTCTATCTATTAAAAAACAAATTTGCAACTATTTTTTTATAGGACCAAATTTGATTGTTTGAAAAAATGTAATAAAAGTTTTGTTGATTTTTTAAAACAATTTTTGATATATCATTTTAAAAATTAACATAAAAATCTTTTTATAATTCTAAGACAATAACATTTGAATATCATTTTATCACTCAATAATCTTAACCTTTATATTATCGATATCTATACTTTTATATCTATATTTATATTTATACTACTATATAAAATAAACTACCCCTCCATTTAAGTAATTAAGTCTTTGAAATACCTATATTACTCTTCTTTTTTATTCATTATATTAAACATCTTCACATATATTTCTATAATATCTTTAATAAAATAATCTACAATATAGATCCTCTAACCTTTAAATAACCATGTTAATCCCTCTTACATTAATTACTTTACATTTACTACCATGCCACCGCCACCGCCATACATCGCCGTTGCCACACCGTTTTCATTGCCACCATCATTGCCACATTGTGTCAACATCCGGGTTTATATATCTAAAAGCATTTTTGGGAGAATTGTTTAAAAGATATTTATTTATTTATTTAAACAACCAACTAAATTTTTATTGCACCAAACTAAAGGTGAGTACGATTCGGTTTGGTTCGGTTTTAGTGAAAAACCAAAACCCGAACCACTATAATTTGATTTTTGAAAACCAAAACCATTGGGTGTCGGTTTTTTCGGTTCAGTTTTTCGGTTTTAGTCAGTTTTTAACTACTTGTGGTTTCGGTCAAATTAAGCTTGAAAAATTTATAAGTTAATACCCTATAATTACACCATGATTAATTTCAAAAACCTTGCAAAACAATATTAGCAACAATAACACTACAACAATGACAACAAATCCATAAAAGTAAGTTGTATAAACTTCAAACTAATTTTATATATAACTATTTAGATCTTTTATGCGTTGTTTAATTATACAATTATTAAAGCAAATCAATCTTGTTGTGTATTTTCACTCGAAGATATAAATGATATTATTATATACACTTAAAAAAGCAAATATATTAGCATATTTATCAAAAATTAATAATAAAATAATACAAATATAAAATAAAGTAAAAAAAATATATTTTTGGTTCGGTTCAGTTTTTTCATTAAAAACCAAAACCAAACTATAACTTTCGGTTTTTAAAAAACCAAAACCAATGATTTTTTGTTTATTCGATTTTCGATTTTTTCAGTTTTTATGGTTTTTATGGTTTTCGGTTCGGTTTTTGTCCACCTCTTCGCCAAACTATCTTTCTTAACCAGGTTTTACCACAAGCAGGTAGAAAGGCAGTATCGTGTATGCAGAAGGGGTATTGTTACAGTTAAAAAGTGATACGTAATCTATTTAAATCCCAATTCCTTTGGATTTTAATTTTTCTGACGAAAAAATTCAATTCAATTAACAAACATTCGACCTCTCGGTAAAGATTCTAAGCTCTCCCGCACCCCAAATTAATCCGCCAATCTCCACCCACCGCCACTGTCACAGTCGCCGTCACCAGAAGTTATTAGGTAAATATATCTTCTCCCTTTTCTTTCTTTGTTGATACATTTGTGTTCATACTTGTTGTTAGTCAGCACTCTACTAATTATTAAGTAGAACTTTATATATTTAGTAGTATTATTATTATAATTGAATGAGAAAGAGATTGAATGACTGATGAACATTTAGACAAAATCTGCTGTTTCATAAATTCACTTTGGGCTGTGTCCAAACCTTGTTTTCATACCAAACGGAAGACCCGAACCGATATTACATCGAGAGGTGATCCAAGGGTGACATTTCCCTCCCTTAGTTTTATGGGTTTTTTGAATAATTAACTACTTGAAACCGAGGAGTTTAACGGGTTTTTATTCACTGAATGTTAGAATATTTGTATATGTGTTTGTTGGTTTTGTTTAAATAGCCAAATTTATGAGTGACTTTTTTCCGTGTTTACCGTTAAACTTGTTTTGCTTTAGATTAGTAATGGAGCGAGAAGAAGGAATAAGAGATGATGGATTGGGTACGGGTGATTCTGACAGCAAACAGAAAGAGGTCGGTGAATCGGTTTCTGGGTTAAATGAGAACGGAAATGAACACATGGGGTGCAGTCAAGAAAATCAAGCGGAAGACAGTAATGCTGAAGAAGAATATGACGACGATGAAGAAGAAGAAGAGGAAGACGCAGAAGCAGAAGAACCTTATACCCTAACATTTGAAGGAGAGATAAATCCATTGGATTTCACTGAGGTTGATGCTAATGGTGTTCAACCTTATCAACATTTGGAACGTATGGAGTATGAAGCTTTGGCTGCTAAAAAGCGTTTAGCAGACCTCGAGTACGAGCGTCAAGGGTAGTTACTATATATACTTTTTTATTCGTTCTAAGTTTGTTATATGGCCTATAGTGATGTTATGCCTAACGTAAAGACAATTTAACGGTTTACACATTTGTGCTAGAATGCCACCACAAAAGAAGTCGAGAAAAGAGGATTTTTATGAAGCAACCTTTCAGGAATTAGTAGATGAAATGACCAATGCAAAGAAAAGAAAGTCAAAGAAGGTATGATATTTTCTAGTCGTTTTCTTTTAGGATTATTTTTTCCAGCTACAAGTAGACTATTCATTGTAAGTTACTAAGAAATCAAGTACCCTTTGGTATACCGTAATTAAGTTGAATATGTTTATGTTTTTCCCTACATTTCTTATAAGAAATCTCCTGCACTAACTTACTTGTTTCACACAATGTTATTAAATTTCAACATGAATAGTTAGTATCTGGTTAGCAACTATATTATGGTCAACCATTTGATTGTTGATGGATACCGTTTGTGGCAGATTGGGAAAAGAGGTAGGAAGAAGGGATCTAAGAGGAAAGTTAGTCCGGAGATAACACGCAAATTAGGTGATGCTACACTCTTTTATGCACATGGACAATATGAAAAGGTACACTGACATATATTAGTTGAATACCCACAATCACACACTATTTTTTTGTTTCTTTTTGGTGATTGTTTCTTCTTTTTCAATGCTTAGGCCATACCTCTGTTGAAAGATATCATTCTGAGGTCACCAAACCTGCCTGAACCTTATCATACACTTGGTCTTATATATAAGTTGCAAGGGGATAAAAAGAGAGCCTTGGGGTTTTATATGCTTGCTGTACATTTAACGCCAAAGGATGCATCTCTCTGGAAGTTACTTGTTACTTGGTCTATGTGAGTTTTGTTACTTGGTTTATTTTCTTTTCAGAATAGCATACCGCTTGCAACTTAAGGACCATAAAGCAAGACACGACCTTCCATGCTTTGAATACATTTTTTGGAAGGAAAAAGAATTGTATTATCCTTTGAATCACCTTTCATCTAAGTCTCATTTATGCACAGGGAAGAAGGAAATCGTGGACAAGCTCGTTATTGTCTTGACCGAGCAATAAAAGCAGATCCTGAAGATATTGGCCTTAGATATCACCGTGCCACACTTTTTGTTGAGCTTGGAGAACATCAAAGGGCAGCTGAATCATATCACCAAATCTGGCAACTCCGTCCTCAGAATCTTGAAGCACTCAAGACAGCTGCAACAGTTCGAAACTACCAAATTTATATTCATTATTACTTAAGTTGTGCTCTACATAGTCAATTTCTTGCCCAAAATTGCAACTTTTTGTAACTACATTTTTTTCTTCTTATTTTCAGCTGTACCAAAAATGTGGTCGGAATGAACGTAGTGTCAACATTCTTGAAGACTATTTGAAAAAGAATCCAAAAGATGTTGATCTTAGTGTGATTCTTTTATTGGCTTCAGTGCTTATGTCGGGAAATGCTTATGCAAAAGCTCTTCACCATATTGAGTATGCACAACAAACTTATTCCGCTGATAAAGAGTTACCAGCTGAGTTTTTGATAAAAGCAGGAATATGCCATGTTCATCTTGGAAACATGGAAAAAGCCGAGGTTTGTTAATCTTTATATGATTCTTTGTTTATCATGAACTGCTATTCTTATAAGAGTTCATATTTTACTTATACTTGGAAACAAACCTTAGCTTTTTTCTGTTGTTCAATGACATTTAGGCTTTCTTCCGCGTGTTCAGACACGGGAATGCAAATGATTGCACTCACTTGGTTATTGAAGTTGCAAACACGTTAATGAGTGCTAAGCATCATGAATCTGCGTTGAAGTACTACCTGATGTTAGAAGGAAGGGACAGTTGCAACAAAGTTTGTAATTAGTATCATTTAACACGTAGTAGTGTATATTTTACTGTACATTTATCCTTACTTAGTTTTTTTTTTATTAACTTGCATAAAGGGCCTACTATATTTGAATATCGGGCGATGTTATTCTTTCGTAGATGCAAGAACACAAGCAATTGCCTACTTCTATAAAGGTATTGCTCAAAAATTTATCTATGCATGTTTTGAGGACCAGGACATGTGATTAAAAAAATGGTATGACAGAGTATTCAATTGACAATGGTATAATTGCATTCTGGTTCCATGAAAACTATGGTAGATTATAATTGAAGTCAACTTTTATGCATTTTAAAACATTCATATGCTATATGCTGAACAAAACCAAATATTCAGGCTACACATTGTGATAGACCACAATGTATAGACGTTTGATCTACAATAAACAGGGTCTGTTTTTCATTCATAATTCATTATTTTTTTCCTTTTTTATGTCCTCTGTTAATTTGTTTGACAGCTTTGAATGACCATGAGCACGATATTGATGTGAGGTTGGAACTGGTGTCACTTCTCTTAGTAGAAAATAAAGAAGATGAAGCCATTTGTGTACTTTCTCCTCCCGATTCAGGTGAATAGATTATGCTAATCATTACTCACAGACATCGTTGGTTTTTTTTATCTCATTGTTTACTTGTACATCTACAGAATCAATAGTTAACCAAACATCTGATAAGGGGAAACCGTGGTGGACTGATGGAAAAATAAAGTTAAAGCTATCTTACATTTATAAATCCAAAGGTTTGACCGAGGCCTTTGTAGAGGCAATATATTCATTGGTTCGTGAAACGTTGCTTCTTGAAACTTTCCAGCCGAAGGTAATTTTACCCAATTCTCTAGTGTTACAAATTATCAGCTTGCTTTTAGTCATAATTTTGTCCATCATTTTGTAATTAATTTGGATATATATTACTTCATTTTATACTTAAAAAATGTATATTCCATATCATTTGACAAGGAATTGGTTCATTAGGGTAGAAAAAAGAAAAGGCTAACAAAAAGCGAGCTTCTAAAAAGAGTTCAAGTACTAGATGAATATCAAGATCACAACGTATTTCAAGGATACCGTCCTGTTGCTTCGTCTTATGATCTGTGAGTATTGTTCCTTTGTTTTCTTTTCCCATATTCGAAATTGGATAGTTTTATAAGGTATGGTGAATACAATGTGATACCTACTGAATGCAGAACTAGGGCTGTAAATGAACTGAAATGTTCATGAACTGTATAGCGGGAAGTTCAGTCGTGTCCTTTTGTTTAGTTAAATGAACGAACATGAACACAAATTTGTTCGTTTTGTTAAACGTACGAACGTGAACAAAGCTCTCATTTGTTCATGAACGTGTAATTATCTGTTTGTGAACGTTTGTTCGTTTATTTTCGTGAACAATCGATCATTTATGCTCGTGAACATTCGTTTGTTTACATATATTAATACCTAATAAATTTTTCTTAAAAAAATTAATACTTAGTTATCTAGTTCAAGTTTAAATATAAATACTTCGTTTATAATAAAAGTATGTGATCATGTAATATTGGGCTCGAAGTTAAAGCTTTTAACCATGTTTTTTGAAAATGAGAGGATATAAACCTATTTGGTAATCTTGAATTTGAAGTCTAATATTTATAATTGTAAGTTTGTTCATTGGTGCTCGTTTGTGTTTGTTCATTAGTGTTCGTTCTTTTGTCTTCGTGAACATTAGCTCATGTCACGAACACTAACGAACAAACATGAACACACTATCATGTTCGTTTATCCGTTCGTGAACACAACAATATGTTCGTTTATCCATTTGTTAAGTTAAACAAACGAACATGAACAAGGCCCAGTTTGTGTTCGTTTGGTTCAATCACAGCCCTATGCAGAACACATAAGAACATAAGGAATACTGATGTGATCCCACATCGGCCAAGTATGGGATTGGTTGGTGGTTTATAAGTCAAGGTGTCCCCTCTTCCTTTGAGCTAGCTTTTGGGAGTGAGTTCTACACCTAGCTTATGGCATGATGCGAGCCTATTATGGGATGGGTTCATATCAATTGGTATCAGAACCAGCCCTACCTTTCGAGGTTCCAACACTCGGAGTGGTGGCCTATGGAGTGGTGGCTTGGACCCAAGGAGAAGGGTGCTAACCGTGACCAACATAGCCGTGACCAACGAGGACGTTGGCTCTTTAAAGGGTGGGGTCTTGATATGATCCCACATCGGCCAAGTATGGGATTGGTTGGTGGTTTATAAGTCAAGGTGCCCCCTCCTCCTTTGAGCTAGCTTTTGGGAGTGAGTTCTACACCTAGCTTATGGCATGATGCGTGCCTATTATGGGATGGGTTCGTATCAAATACATGTGTTGCCTTTTTTGCATAAGAATAACTAGTAAATTTCGGCCCCCACAATTGTCTTGTTGAAACGGTTGCGTTATTCTGGTGTACTTGTGTATTGCATAATTAAAAATCGTTCTGTTGGATACGTTTGTATAAAAGTTTGTCATATCAAATGTATATCCAAAAGGAAAATTTAGTGTGTAAGAAACTAAGAAATAACCCCAAGAAAAAAACCCAAGCGAGATGCGATGTAGCAAAATTCAAATAGTGATACCGGGGTCGGACCACAAAAAAGTTGAATAAACTTGTTCACTGAATTAGTTGAGAACCAAAGCGGGATGCGATATGTGAAAATCTGAATAATGGTATGAGGTGTGGGCACAAAAAACTTGAATGAAAGTGTTTATTTTATTAGTTAGAAACCCAAAAGGAAAAAAAATGTGTAAAAACCCAAGAAGTAACCCGTACTAAAATCACGAAAGAAATGCGACCTGGAAAATCCGAATAGTAGTATCAAGGTGTGGTGTGGACGAATAATAACTTGCCACGTGAGAGAGTTACTATTCATCCCCTATTGTATTATATATATACATATACACATAATTTCATCATTTGAATGGTTACAGATCAAAAGCTGCACGAGCAAAGAAGTTGCTCCAGAAACACGAAACAAAAAGAGAGGAAAAACGGGCTAGAGCGCTAGCTGCTGGAGATGTGTTGCAGAGTGACGATTCAGATGGCGAATCTCCTGTAAGTAGTCTAGACTTTAGAATAATATATATGTAAGGATAAAATAGTAAGTATTATACTCTTACATCTACAGGATATCATGTTTAAAATGCCATCTTTCACTTGATGCAAATGCAAACTGTACCAAGTATGGAGTAATGATTTGGCTACACTTGTAGCATGATGTTATACGATATTAAGATCTTGTGGCATTCTTATCTAGTTAAGGCCTTAAATTGTTTCATTTGACAGGCATATAGAGAACCTCCCCTGCCAAATCTCTTAAAGGATGAGGAGCATCTTACGCTCATTGTAGATGTGAGTGTTTATTATAGATTTAAAAGTATTCGTATCACCTTATGTGTGTTCTTTTTTATTTTATCCCACTGGACATCTGTTATTCGTAGTTGTGCAGAGACTTGGTATCTATGCAAAGATATTGGGACGCTCTGGAAATCATCAACCCGAGTCTGAAATTAGCACAAAACACTCTAACAATAGAGAAGCAAGAGGAGCTTCGATCACTTGGAGCACGTAAGAGTTCCAGTTGGTGGTATATATATTTTGCAAACATAAGATGATTAATAATTTTCCAGGTGCCCAAAATTTTGGTTACCTTTGTGTCCTAAGATGGCTGTGCATTCTTTTTTAATTACAAAAGTAATTTTGTCTATTGAAGTTTGATTTTTATTAATATATTTTTAATTGACTTCTCTGTAAACAATAGAGAAGTAATTTTCTTTTTTATCTTACCCCATTGCATTCTTTTTGGTTACCTTCTTATTGTTTTTTATTTTTTACAGAGATAGCATATAATATTGATGGTCCTGCGAATGGACGGGAATGTGCGCGACACATTGTTAGCCAAAATCCTTACAGCTTTGCAGCATGGAATTGCTACTATAAAATCATATCAAGGTACATACTTCATCTTATTTGCTACTATAATATTGATGGCCTTTTTCTCTTTTATATTTGTTTTCATTTATATAGTACTGAACTTTCCTTGGATTTTTAAATACATACTTTGTTCGTTTCTTCTTTTTCTTTATTAGATGCAGGCTGGATAATTTTAGCAAATTCTTGCGTGAGATGATTGTAAAGCATGAAGATTGTGTACCACCAATTTTAATTAAGGGACATCAGTTTACCATGAAGAGCCAGCATCAAGCCGCTGCAAGATATTACTTGAAAGCATATAAATTGATGCCTGAGAATGCGTTGATCAATCTTTGTGCTGGTATGCCTTTCTAGTTTCTCTTCACTAATTTGTTGCATTAGTCTTTCTAAATCCACAAGTAATTACTACTGATAATTCGTACTTGCTCCCAAGGAACGGCCCTAATCAACCTAGCCCTTGGATTAAGACTTCATAACAGGCATCAGTGTGTTTTGCAAGGTTTAGCTTTTCTCTACAACAATCTTCGCCTTTCAGGGAACAGCCAGGTGTTACTTATTCTCCTTTAATCTCGCTGTTGAGTTATTTAGTTTAAATTATTTATTATTGAAAAATGAGATCAAAGACAAATGGATAATTTAATAGTAAAGTAATAAAGACTTATGTTATTCAATACCATTGTGTCTGAATCATAACTGAATTGGCTCTGTGAAATGCTTAGGAAGCTTTATACAACCTAGCACGAGCTTATCAGCATGTTGGTCTAATATCGATTGCGGCTACGTACTATGAAAAGGTGCTTGCGGTTCATCAAAAAGATCACCCTATCCCAAAGCTACCGAATGATGGTCCAGAAATCACAAATGATCTCAAGCCTGGTTATTGTGATCTTAGAAGAGAGGCGGCTTACAATTTGCACCTAATTTATAAAGAAAGCAAATCTATGGATCTTGCCAGGCAGGTGCTTAAAGACCATTGTAGTGTTTAAGTAATGACCCGTATGTAATCTTGTGTAGTTAAAATCAGTAATGTAAAATCTGAATGCATAGTTAGCGTCAATATAGGTACATGAATTTTATCGCTTTTTAACATCTACTTGTATCCAACTGGTCTTGGCCTTATTAAGAATGATGGGGAAAAATGATGGTAGCTTGGAATATGCATTATCCTGCGAAGTGGTTGCTTGTGGTATGACACAGAAAACTTGCTGTTATTACTGTGTGTGTGTGTGTGTGCTTTGGTTAAAAATATAGAAGAGCTTCTTCATCAGCTGTAGAAATTTATGTTTACACTTCGAATGAACTAAACAAATCCTGGATCCAATGCGGCAATGCATGCATTTTATTATCTGCACATATCATATTTGGTGTTTGCAGTAACGGAATGCACCTATGTCTCGAGAGTTCTGTCAACTGCTTCTGTTTAAGTCAAGGATGTGAAATGTTGCTTATGAGGGTGTCAAACGGAAGCAAATGTTTTCTTTCTAGCATCAAACAATAACCGCTTCTAACCAGGTCAGTGTTTTCTTTCTTACCTACTTTAGCGTTTATTAGTAATTTGTTACTTTCTTAAGGGGTTGAAGTGGCTTGGTTTACCAAGTGTACGTGACTCAAGCAGTTGATGAGAATGCATATAGTTGTCACAAGTGTATTATTACATGACTAGTTATAAACTGGCAAATGCCAGTGTATTAGTTTAAGAGGTCTATAAGTTATTATACGTATTTGCATTGCATAATTGCAATGTCAGATGCTACACAATGCATTAGGCGATTACATAATGATGCCGAATATTTGGGTAACCCAATTGTCGTTAGAAGTTGTTTCATCAAACTACAATTACTGACCATTTGGACTCCTTTTTCATTAAAAAAAACCGAGAATATAGAATACATGAGTAAATGATTGTCATTGTTTAGCTTACAAATAGAGTTTATAGGGTTGGGGTTCTTTCGATGTTCCCAGAAATCACAGTTAGTATGTTGTTTCCAAAGGGATCACTTAAGTGAGATGTAAGGTTTTCTACTGGACCCTCTCCGGTCACATATGCTTGGATGAAGAATGCAAACATTGAGAACATTGCTAGTCTACCATTCTTGATTTCCTTAACCTTCAACAGAGCGAGCTGGTCTGGGTCCTTGCCAAGACCCAACGGATCAAATGGTCCACCAGGGTGCAACTTGTCCTCAAAATCCTGCACATAAGGCCCCTCAAAATCATCAACTGATAAATCAAGTAATATACATGGAAATCGCTGATGCATTCATTCATATACATACCAAGCCATTGGTGATTCTGTAGTATTCTGCACCACCTACAAGAACAACCTCAGCAACGACTGCCAAGACCAGGTTAATGGGGATGTTCTTTCCGAAGTAGTTCAATGTATTGCCATCGAGTAGCAGAGCTCCAGTCTACAAATACCGTTATGAATAAATAAGAACGGAGTTATTAAGCTTTTGGCTTTCATTAGTTTGGGATTGATTAGTCTGACACATACCTTGAACCAGACGGCTTCAGGGCCACAGGCAGCACCATATTTGTTGAAGGCCTCTGGAATAATGCAACCGGCTGCACCCAACATTGCCCATCGTGCATGAATCAGCTCAAAAGCTTGATATCTGCAGACCATATAAATGTAAGTATCTAGATACTGCAACCGAGTGTTTGGATTCGATCTCTAAATCCATGATTTCTGAGTGTTGGAAATGAACTTACTTGGCAAAGTCTTCTGGTTTCTTTCCAAGACCAAAAGGATCATAACCATAGCTGCATTTAAAGAAACATAGAAAAAGTCATTTTACTTGTATTTTTGTGTGTATATATTTTTATTTAATGTGTATATATTACTTACTCTCCAGCGACTTCTCCGTTGAGGTACTCTGGGATTTCTGATCGGTCCAAAAGACCTTCTGGCAAGAAGATTCTTCTCTCAGGTCCTATATATCCATTGCAAATATATAAACCGAATTAGAAAATCTAAACCATCAATTTTAATGTGTAACTTTGCATGTCATTCATAATTGCTATTTGAATTTGCAGTCTCCAAGTAACCTGTTTTTTTTAATGGTATAAATCTAAAGTTTTTATATGTTTACTTGCCTACTAAATATTAAAAAGTTGTAATGATACTTACCATACCACTTGGCGAGCTCGTCTGAAGCCGGGGTGACGGCTGCTGGCTTAGCCTTTGGTGCAGGTTTCTTCTTTTGGAAAAGGGCAACTGTCTTAAAGGTGACAGGACTGGAAGTAGAAGGAGCCGTCCTGGCTGCACTCGAGTAGTTGACTTTGTTCCCAAGCATTTCCGACACACTGAGGGAGGTTGCCGCAGTTGTTGCTGCCAAAGAAGCCATTCTTTCAGTTCACTGTTACCGGAAAAAAAATTTAGTTGGTTGGTTTCGCTGTTTTTGTGTTTGTGTTGATGAGAATTGAGGAGGAAGAGGGACCAACTAAATGGAAGTTCTGGTGGTTGTTGACTTGCCATGTAAGATGTCTATGATTGGTGAGGAGAGGAAGATGGAATCTGATACATGTATCCTATTGGATCATGAAGCTGACATGGCGGATTATGATATCTGATGTGGACTGTATGGGTGGGAACCACAGTAATGAAGTTGAAGTTGAATTTGTGGAAGAAAATGATGAAGTGAGGATAACTTGATATCTCATGACCACAAAAAAGTATATGATACTCTGGAAACAAGATTTTACTAGCAACATCCTTATTTACTTATATGACATCATATCATCCCACTTAATTAGTTATTGGTTATCTTTCAGCCCTTAACTTTGAATCGATCGTAGAGACATGGAAATATCGGATTACCAGTACTCATCAATCAAGACAAAATGTTTCATTTTGTAGTCCATTAGCTCCTACGAAAATGCCTAGCATTCGGGATCTGCTATTTCTTCTAACTTGATCACTAATTAAGCAAATGACTTCTACACTTATTGTGCCATTGTTAGGTTAATGACAATGGTGTTTTCAGATGAAACTGGAGTAGTGAAGCTGTTTGTCTTTGATTTCATGATCGATTTTTAAGAGTAACTTTTTCGTTGTCCATGATTGACTGCAAGTCTCATCATCCTTCATTTATCAAACAAAATGATTGAGTTATGTGTTTAGCTCTGCTGCTTTAGAAGCATATCGATATAATCTGAATTGTGCCAATACATAAAAACATATGCTTACTAATGGTAGTGACGATGAAGTTATTTAGGTTAAAGTGAGGATTAGAGTTTTTGATTAACATATCTTGTGATGATTGTATTTTGAGTTCACATATGATGTATCTATCTTTTAAGGACATACAGTTATGCTCAGCTAACAGATTAGTGCTTTTAGATCACATACTTCAGTAAATTCTTATTATGGCATTCGAACCCTGACTTTATGTTAACGAGTTACTGGTTCTTGTGTATGTGAATACTATAAACAGATCATTAGTGAAGTTGCAAAGTCCAAGAGCATACATAAAACCAAGGATTTCGTTTCTAAAATATAACGTCTACCAGTTCAACGATTGATCGTCTCCTCATAATACACAATGGATCAAAAACAAATATATAAGATACATAAACGATCTGATTGTCATCATTTAGAGTACAAATGGAGTTTACAGGGTTGGGGTTCTTTCGATATTCCCAGAAATCATAGTCAATAAGTTGTTTCCAAAGGGGTCGCTCAAGTGAGATGTAAGGTTTTCTACAGGACCCTCTCCGGTCACGTAAGCTTGGATGAAGAATGCAAACATGGAGAACATAGCTAGTCTGCCATTCTTGATCTCCTTAACCTTCAACAGAGCGAGCTGGTCTGGGTCCTTGCCAAGACCCAATGGATCAAATGGTCCACCAGGGTGCAACTTGTCCTCAAAATCCTGCACATAAAACCTCCCAAGTTCATTAACTGATATAAGAATTACATACTTTGGTACAGTTAATGTGTTCATTCTTATATAGGCATACCAAGCCATTGGTGATTCTGTAGTATTCTGCGCCACCAACAAGAACAACCTCGGCAGCAACAGCCAAGACCAGGTTAATGGGGATGTTCTTTCCGAAGTAGTTCAATGTATTGCCATCGAGTAGCAGAGCTCCAGTCTACAAATACCGTTATGAATAAATAAGAACGGAGTTATTAAGCTTTTGGCTTTCTTTAGTTTGGGATTGATTAGTCTGACACATACCTTGAACCAGACGGCTTCAGGGCCACAGGCTGCACCATATTTGTTGAAGGCCTCTGGAATAATGCAACCGGCTGCACCCAACATTGCCCATCGTGCATGAATCAGCTCAAAAGCTTGATATCTGCAGACCATATAAATGTAAGTATCTAGATACTGCAACCGAGTGTTTGGATTCGATCTCTAAATCAATGATTTCTGAGTGTTGGAAATGAACTTACTTGGCAAAGTCTTCTGGTTTCTTTCCAAGACCAAAAGGATCATAACCATAGCTGCATTTAAAGAAACATAGAAAAAGTCATTTTAATTGTATTTTTGTGTGTATATATTTTTATTTAATGTGTATATATTACTTACTCTCCAGCGACTTCTCCGTTGAGGTACTCTGGGATTTCTGATCGGTCCAAAAGACCTTCTGGCAAGAAGATTCTTCTCTCAGGTCCTATATATCCATTGCAAATATATAAACCGAATTAGAAAATCTAAACCATTAATTTTAATGTGTAACTTTGCATGTCATTCACTACTTTAAGTAATTGCCATTTGAATTTGCAGTCTCCAAGTAACCTGTTTTTTTTAATGGTATAAATCTAAAGTTTTTATATGTTTACTTACCTACTAAATATTAAAAAGTTGTAATGATACTTACCATACCACTTGGCGAGCTCGTCTGAAGCCGGGGTGACGGCTGCTGGCTTAGCCTTTGGTGCAGGTTTCTTCTTTTGGAAAAGGGCAACTGTCTTAAAGGTGACAGGACTGGAAGTAGAAGGAGCCGTCCTGGCTGCACTCGAGTAGTTGACTTTGTTCCCAAGCATTTCCGACACACTGAGGGAGGTTGCCGCAGTTGTTGCTGCCAAAGAAGCCATTCTTTCAGTTCACTGTTACCGGAAAAAAAATTTAGTTGGTTGGTTTTGCTGTTTTTAGAATTGAGGAGGAAAAGGGACCAACTAAATGGAAGTTCTGGTGGTTGTTGACTTGCCATGTAAGATGTCTATGATTGGTGAGGAGAGGAAGATGGAATCTGATACATGTATCCTATTGGATCATGAAGCTGACATGGCGGATTATGATATCTGACGTGGACTGTATGTGTGGGAACCACACTAATGAAGTTGAAGTTGAATTTGTGGAAGAAAATGATGAAGTGAGGATAACTTGATATCTCATGACCACAAAAAAGTATATGATACTCTGGAAACAAGATTTTACTAGCAACATCCTTATTTACTTATATGACATCATATCATCCCACTTAATTAGTTATTGGTTATCTTTCAGCCCTTAACTTTGAATCGATCGTAGAGACATGGAAATATCGGATTACCAGTACTCATCAATCAAGACGAAATGTTTATTTTGTAGTCCCTTAGCTCCTACGAAAATGCCTAGCATTCGGGATCTGCTATTTCTTCTAACTTGATCACTAATTAAGCAAATGACCTCAAAGTTCCTATGCCACTAAATCAAACGAGATTAAGTAACTAATGTATAAGTGCGGAAATTCTTATACAAAAGCAATCAACAACACGAACACAAATATGAATAAACTGGAACTGTATATTACTTCGGTAAATGCAATTACAAGTAAATACCAAGTCCCAAAATACGAATTACAATGACTAGAAAAGAACAATCTTAAACATAGGGTTTAATCTCTATTTATACTAAAACTAATGGACTAGTCGGACCTCAAACTTCATGGACCAAGCCCAACTCGTATGCCCATTCGAGCTTGACCAGGTCGAGCTCGACCAAATCAACTCGTATGCCCATTCGAGCTTGACCAGGTCAAGCTTGACCAAGTCAACGTGTTGACCAATTCGAAGTTTGACTTTATTATACGAAATACTTAACGTTTATTAAAAGTACATATTCAATAAACTCAAGACAAAATTTCTATAATGATGTTGTCACCCGAAAATGCACCAACATGACTTCTACACTTATTGTGCCATTGTTAGGTTAAAGACAACGGTGTTTTCAGATGAAACTGGAGTAGTGAAGCTGTTTGTCTTTGATTTCATGAGCGATTTTTAAGAGTTACTTTTTCGTTGTCCATGATTAACTGCAAGTCTCATCATCCTTCATTTATCAAACAAAATGATTGAATTATGTGTTTAGCTTTGCTGCTTTAGAAGCATATCGATATAATCTGAATTGTGCCAATACATAAAAACATCTGCTTCCTCATGGTAGTGACGATGAAGTTATTTAGGTTAAGATGAGGATTAGAGTTTTTGATTAACATATCTTGTGATGATTGTATTTTGAGTTCACATATGATGTATCTATCTTTTAAGGACATACAGTTATGCCCAGCTAACAGATTAGTGCTTTTAGATCACATACTTCAGTAAATTCTTATTATGGCATTCGAACCCTGACTTTATGTTAACGAGTTACTGGTTCTTGTGTATGTGAATACTATAAACAGATCATTAGTGAAGTTGCAAAGTCCAAGAGCATACATAAAACCAAGGATTTCGTTTCTAAAATATAACGTCTACCAGTTCAACGATTGATCGTCTCCTCATAATACACAATGGATCAAAAACAAATATATAAGATACATAAACGATCTGATTGTCATCATTTAGAGTACAAATGGAGTTTACAGGGTTGGGGTTCTTTCAATATTCCCAGAAATCACGGTCAATAAGTTGTTTCCAAAGGGGTCGCTCAAGTGAGATGTAAGGTTTTCTACAGGACCCTCTCCGGTCACGTAAGCTTGGATGAAGAATGCAAACATGGAGAACATAGCTAGTCTGCCATTCTTGATCTCCTTAACCTTCAACAAAGCAAGCTGGTCTGTGTCCTTGCCAAGACCCAATGGATCGAATGGTCCACCAGGGTGCAACTTGTCCTCAAAATCCTGCACATTAAACCTCCCAAGTTCATTAACTGATATAACAAGAATTACATACTTTGAAACAATTAATGTGTTCATTCATATATAGGCATACCAAGCCATTGGTGATTCTGTAGTATTCTGCACCACCAACAAGAACAACCTCGGCAGCAACAACCAGGACCAAATTTATAGGGATGTTCTTTCCAAAGTAGTTCAATGTGTTGCCGTCGAGTAGAAGAGCTCCAGTCTGCATTTAACCACAGTCACATACATCAGTTATAAATTAATGCTAAAGGTTTTGTCCTCAATTAGTTAGAGAATGATTCCAAACCTTGAACCACACAGCTTCAGGTTCACAGGAAGCGCCGTATTTGTTGAAGGCCTCAGGAATGATACAACCAGCTGCACCCAACATTGCCCATCGTGCATGAATCAGCTCGAATGCTTGGTATCTGAAATTAAGACACTTATATATATAACTACAGGGGCTTCTAATTAAGAATTACATTATACGAGTGTATATGATATATATTCCAACTCAGAATCAATCTTTTCTAAGACTTAAAAGTGAACTTACTTGGCAAAGTCTTCTGGTTTCTTTCCTAGACCAAACGGATCATAACCATAGCTGCATACAAAGTAATGTAGAAATTTAAGCTCATATTGCTTCTACTTTGAGTATTTACTTAATACTCCATGTGTAACAAACTTGAGAACTTGTGCAAAGATTTTACAAAGCTGCGCAACAATTTACGTGTTTCTTAAACTAGAATTCAGTAGATAGGTTAACTGTTATAATCACTTTTTTTTATTGTTTTTTTAATAAAGCTGTGTGTTTATGTCTATTGGATATATATTGGTTATTATTCTATTAGGTAAATATATAATAGATAGGAGGGACATTTTGGGGAAGTACTTAAAATCAATATTGAAAATTTCAAGTTCAATGTTGAAAATTTAAGAGAAATCTGCTTTATAATATAATATAGATATATAGTATAGATATAGATATAAATATAGTGATCGAGCATGTGAGCAGTACTTACCATACCACTTGGCGAGCTCATCGGAGGCCGGGGTGACAGCAACGGGCTTAGCCTTGGGTGCGGGTTTCTTCTTTTGGAAAAGAGCAACAATCTTAAAGGTGACAGGAGTGGAAGGAGCTGTCCTGGCTGCACCAGACAAGTTAAGTCTGTTTCCAAGGAGTTCCGACACTCCGAGGGATGCCGAGGCGGTAGAAGCTGCCAATGAAGAAGCCATTCTTAAATGTTTTCCGGTGATGGGGTTGGCCGGAAACAACAAAAAAAAAAGGGATATTGAGTTTGTTTGTGATAGTTTAGGATGAGAAAAAATGTGAAAGGAGAGGTGCATGCTAAATGGGAGGTTTAGGTGGATGTGGACTTGACATGTAGGATGGTTTTGATTGGTTGGACGTTGGACATGAAATCTGATGCTTCTATCACATAGGATAATTCTTGCTGATGTGGCGGATTATGTTATTTGGTTTGGGACCCACACCCCAGGAAGTTGAACTTGTGGTTAGAAGTGGCGGATGATATTATTTTGTAATCTCTCTTCCACGGTCCACATTCATGGGAAAAAAAAATCAAAATTTTTTTTTTCCATTTTTTAATGGCAATATCAATTAACATAAGTTTCATTTGTACGCAAAAAAAAAAAAAAACTCCCGTTTGGTTGTCAGCAAGTGTTTTCCAATTATTCATTTTTAGTTTTCTAAAAAAGAAAAGGGTTTTTAATTTTTTTAAAAAAAAATAAAATTTTAAAAATGCATTCTAATTAGAAAATAAAAAACATGTAAGAGATGAGAATACGAAAATGAAAAATGAAAAAAATAAATAAAAAAAAAATGTTTTCAAATATTCTATTAAAAAGTGAAAAACAATGTTTTGTACAATGTTTTTTGTTACAGTATAACTTCAGAAAACAATGTTTTTGTACTATGTATGATTCCCTTTGTTTACCCTTGTTCCGACTCCACAGTATAGGAGGATTAGGAAGGAGACGTCTACACCAGACCAGAGATTCAACACACCCAATTTTCATCATCATGTCCATACGTTGTGGTAGCTGTTCATCCTCATCTTCTTCTTCTTTTTATAAACACAATTTTCTACCTAATTACAATTACAGTTACAAACACAAACACAATAATTATAATTATAATAGTTCCATTTCAATTCCCATGGTCAAGTGCACACCTTCTGATGACATCCATGAATTATTAAAGGTATCAACAATAATAATGGATTTATTCAATTCCTTTTTCACTTCTTTTTCTGTGTATTGACTGCTGCTGCTTCATTTATTGCTTTCATCCTTACCTTAGCTACTACTCTATTGTTTCCTCCATGCTCAAACCTTGTCTTCTTGTTATATATATATATATATATATATAGGGGAAAGATAATTAGAGTATAACTTGATATGTTCATATGTGAACGAATATGTTCACATATACCATTCTCATATGAACATCAAGTTATAATTTAGAGGTTATCATGATCATTGGCGGATTTAGGTAATCATTTCAGAGTATGCATTATGTAGAAAGTTTTTTTAGCACAGGGTATTCTTTGGTTGTAATCTGGATGTGCACTAGTAATTATCCCATAATTGTTGTAAATATTGAAAATTTAGCACTAATATGTATTTTTGGAGGGTATGCAACCCTCAATTCAGCCCCTGATCATGATTATTTCAATTAAGATGGTTCTCGCATGAACCTTGTCCTATACACACACACACACACACACACATAGGGGTGGGTTATTTAGGCCGGTGCCAACCCCGGCGTTATTTCTCTTCCTCGCTCGTCTTCTCTCCTCTTGCGTTGGCACCGTGTCTCATCTTGGCTCTTCCTTGTTTACCTCTTCCCCCCATCACCGGGTGAGGAAGAGGTGTCGTGGACCCGACCTAAGTTTGTGTGTGTGTGTAAAGATAAAATATAGATAAATAAAGTGAAGGAAAAGATGAGGAAGAGGTGAAGAAGAGGTAGGGTTGGTAGTTAGTAGGAAGAGGTGATTTAAGGAGAGAGAAAAGCTGATGTGGTAGTAAGGAAGAGTCTGGAAGAGCTGCTGGGTTGGCAGAGGCCTTAGAGTACAAGCAATCCAAAAATTACAAGGCACCGTTGGATCCTCTTCCTCCTTCCTTTTTCTCCGAAGAGACTGTCGGCGCCAGCCACCACCTTCTTCTCCGGCGACCGCCACACCTCCTCCTCCTTCCTTCTTCTCCGACGAGACAACCACTGCCAGCACCTCCGGGCTCCGGCGACATCTCCGGAGACTTTTCCGGTGAGAATCAGGTTCGTTTTCGGGTGGATACGGTACGGGCGTTGCCCTCATTCGTTCTAAACCGGTTGTCAGGGAATGCATATGGAAATCGTATGGATTTGATGGGTGACGATCCAAGAGATGGTGGCGGTTTGATATGGTACGGGGGAAGCCCTTGCTGTTGGCGCCAGCGCAGTGGTTGGGGTGGTCGGAGATGATGATGGTGGTGGCGGTGGTTGTCTCGCCGGAGAAGGAGGGGGTGGCTGGCGGCGGCAATCTCCCGGAGAAGAAGGAAGGGGGAAGAAGATATCCCCTTGTACTTTTTTGTACCTTTTGAATTTCTTGTACTCTAGTTATCTTTCCCCTACATATATACATATATATAGGGGAAGGTTATGGATGGAAGTGTCTTTACATGCGAATTGTCATAAAAACACATTCTCAAACCACCACCACCACAGCCGAAAACTGTGATTCAGAGTGGCCTATGCCCTTAAGACATTAAATAAAGGGTAGCTGGTGAGGTGATAGGTCATAGGGTGTGATAGCTCAAAGGGGTGATTGGTGATGGGGTGATTTACCTATGGGCGGCAGCCCTAAGAACAATTGACAGATTTTTGCTGCCATGTATGGAAGTACTAACATAAAGCTTAGCTATCACTACTAATAGTTAAGTTGTATGTTAGTACATCTGAACTATTACTAATACCCTAAGATGTATATCAGTGTTAACAAGATGTATGTTAATAGTTCTATTAACATAGATCTTAATTAACACTGACATAGAGTGTCCATAGGAAAAGAAATAGTAGTTAAGTTGTATGTTTTTCTATCGACACTGTAATCTTTAAGCTGCATATTAGTGTTTTGCACACTTTGCACAGTAACCTAAAACTATATATATATATTAATGATTATAGTGAATACAAGTAATTACTGTGGATTAGGGGTGGCAAATTTCTGACACGACGAACAAGCCCAACACAAAAACAAACTGGTTGGAGTCATAATTGGTTGACGTGACTAAAACGTGCTATAAATGGCTCGGTTTTGGTTTGAACTTAATGACATGATTACTATATGTCTATATCTATACTTTATGTCTTAATAGTTATTGTGTGCATTCGAAATATCGACAATTTCGACGTATAAGTTATTATCGTGTACCTTTTGTGTTTGATATAGGTCATAAACGAGTTGACATGATTAAACTGTTTTAACATATGAATTGGCTTTGTGTTCAACATTTTGACACATTAAAGTAAATGGGTTGGATTTGGGTTGAGAAATCATCATCCTGAACACGACATGGTTGTTACCCCTAATGTAGATTTATGCTTTTTTTTCCAACTCTATGAATACTATGGTTCTTTGTCCTTTATATCTTGATTAATGTGATTTTTCCACGGATTGTGAGCTTGTGACGCACTGGCAATAGGCTCTTTCATTTTGTTCTTGGTTCATTTGGCCATTTGGAGTTTAATTTAATTCTTCCATGTGGTTTTCAGATCCTTCCACATGATTTGCGTGACAAGCTTGTAATGGAGTCTAAAAAAGATCAACTATTAGAGGTGATTCATTTCTGTCTCGTTTTCTTTTTCTAATATTCTATGATTTTGCAGTTTGTGTCCTGTATGTAAGTTAAATGTACAATGGTTTACAGGGGAAAACTGCTATAAACTGAACTTATATTCTACTATCCAACTGCCAAATATTCTAATTGATACAATGATACATTTGGCTCACTATGTTGTTCTCCTGCCAAAGCATAATTAAATGCACAAATCCTCTCCATCTTTACATTTTTCCCGCACTTCATTGTATCCTACTTATGCCAGTAGGTAATATTGGATCTAGGTCGGTTACCAGTTGCATGCTTCCTTGGTGATTCAGGGCGAAAGTATCTAAGAGATACCGAGGTAAATGTTACTTATATTGATAAAATCAGATATGTAATGTGCTTGGGGTTAGCTAGAGGTGGCAATGCTGATCAATCTACTAAAAAATGGGTCAAGTTGGGATAGGTTTATCTCTAACAGGTCAAAGGGGCAAAATCAATAGAATTAGCTTATTAGGAAATGTGTCAAATGGTTCAAGCAGGTTATTAGGCGACCAAGTCTTATTGAATGCATAAAATCTGCTAAAAGATACTACTCGTATTAGTTATTTTACCATTGAAGTAATTTTTTGTGCTCATATTTGACCTTGTAAAGTGAACCCATTTGTTTTTGACCTGTAACTATAAAAATTACCCTTTTTGTCCCCTCCCCAACACATGATTTTGTCACCTCTATGTTTAACCATTCTCGAAAGATGGTTCAATGGACCAGTAGTTCTCAGCTCATTTTGTAGTTTAGCTTATTAATAATTCATAAACACTTAAACAGATCTCAATGGATGAGTTAGAATTTGCTGAGAATGCAATTGGAGAAATTGGAGGGGATAATAGAGCCGGGATCACTGGCACCCTGCACCGCATATCTGCAGTCAGGAATCGAAAGGGTGTAGTAGTTGGGTTAACTTGTCGAGTTGGCAGGGCTGTACGGGGTCACATTGATATGGTCCGGGATCTGCTTCAGTTTGGAGAGAGTATCCTCTTTATTGGAAGGTAGATGGTTATTTTTACTGACAAGCATCTAAATTGATTGTCTAGATGGATTTATAAAAAAAATGCTGAGCTAAAGTGATGAACAAACTTGTTCTGAAGTATACTCTCTTTAAAATAATGGAGGACTATTTTTTTGTGAAGGTTCAAATCAGAATTGCATTTGTTGTTAAATATCCTAGAAAATGACTCCCTTTCGTCCCATGACACCACAAATGTCCTTTTGGTCAACACTTCTCTAATTTTATCATGATTGAAATATAATTCAGACAATCTTAATATTCAAAACTCCTATTTACAGACCCGGTGTAGGAAAGACTACTGTTATGCGAGAGATATCTCGAGTTTTATCAGATGAGCTACAAAAAAGAGTGGTACTTTTGGCTTTTACAATTCTGTTTGTGCTTTTTCTAAGTTCTTTAAACATACGCTGATGCCAAAACTGCATTTAAGAATCATACTAACAATAAAGATAGGTTGTTGTTGATACTAGTAATGAAATAGGAGGTGGCGGAGATATACCACATCCAGCAATAGGCAGTGCAAGAAGAATGCAGGTTTCAAAACCGTCTACGCAACACAAAGTGATGATTGAGGCAGTGGAGAATCACATGCCTGAAGTGATCATTATTGATGAAATCAGCACTCGGGCTGAAGCTAGTGCTTGCCAGTCAATTGCCGAAAGAGGGGTCATGCTTATCGGCAGTGCTCATGGTGAGCGACTCGAAAATATAATAAAGAATCCTGTTCTCTCTCATTTGGTAAGTTCCTAACTAATAGAATACAAACACTATGCTTTAACTTTTGAACTGTCAGCATTTGGCAAGTTAACCTTTTAAGAGATGCCATCAGATCATTTACTTATTGTGTATATCTTCACCTTTGACTTATTTCTTGTTACCAAGTTAGTTTTATTGTGTTTTTTTTTTTTTTGCAACGTAATTGGTGAAGTTTCGTCTCCTGGTATTTTTTTTGTACAGGCAGGGGGAGTAGAAAGTGTTACTTTAGGAGATCAAGAAGCCCGGAAGAGAGATGGCAGGAAAAGTATCAGCGAGAGAGGTAGTCCTCCTACCTTCCCCTTTATGATTGAAATGAGAGATAGACATCATTGGGTTGTGCATAAGGTATTCAATCTCTCACTCTGTATGTTTGTGTGTGCATGTGTGCCTGTTTGTATTCCTTATATATGTAAGTTTTTTTCTTCAGTCGGAAAGAAGTGTGGATGCGTTGCTTCGCGGAGAAAGGCCTCGGGTGGAGGTAAATGACCTTTAAATGCATACTGCCCACCTTGGATGTCAATGCCGGGGTTCGAATCATTAACATCTAACACTTGCCGTTCTAAAAAATAAGATGACCTTTAAACATATGGTTCCATGTTTGCATGCTACATTAGATAAGCAAAAGCTACCAAAAGTATATTGAACTGGTAACTAGGTTTAATTTAGCCAACTGCTAAGAGAGTAAGCAATCTGATACAGGGAAGGATGCATGTCCAACTGATGACCACTTTTAGCTAATTCTCTTTTACCTTTTGGGGTTCCATCTTTTTAACTGGACATCTTGTTTGTTTTACAGGTTCGAAAGCGAGACAGACAAATGAAAGTTATCATAGAAAAATGGAAAATCGAGAATTAGAGTGACTCATGATTTAAATGGGAACTCCCACAGATAATAGTAGTCGGTTCTAAGTCCATTACACACTGAAACCTAGGACTGGTCATATTACCACTGACATACAAGGGAATCATGTCTTGTGAAATAGAAATCTCATATGGGTTGTTCAAGTCTAAACTCTAAAGAGGAATCCAAATTATAGATCAAGCAGTGAAGTTGTGTCAGTTTACCATGAAGAGCCAGCATTCAGCCGCTGCAAGATATTACTTGAAAGCATATGAATTGATGCCTGAGAATGCGTTGATCAATCTTTGTGCTGGTATGCCTTTCTAGTTTCTCTTCACTAATTTGTTGCATTAGTCTTTCTAAATCCACAAGTAATTACTACTGATAATTCGTACTTGCTCCCAAGGAACGGCCCTAATCAACCTAGCCCTTGGATTAAGACTTCATAACAGGCATCAGTGTGTTTTGCAAGGTTTAGCTTTTCTCTACAACAATCTTCGCCTTTCAGGGAACAGCCAGGTGTTACTTATTCTCCTTTAATCTCGCTGTTGAGTTATTTAGTTTAAATTATTTATTATTGAAAAATGAGATCAAAGACAAATGGATAATTTAATAGTAAAGTAATAAAGACTTATGTTATTCAATACCATTGTGTCTGAATCATAACTGAATTGGCTCTGTGAAATGCTTAGGAGGCTTTATACAACCTAGCACGAGCTTATCAGCATGTTGGTCTAATATCGATTGCGGCTACGTACTATGAAAAGGTGCTTGCGGTTCATCAAAAAGATCACCCTATCCCAAAGCTACCGAATGATGGTCCAGAAATCACAAATGATCTCAAGCCTGGTTATTGTGATCTTAGAAGAGAGGCGGCTTACAATTTGCACCTAATTTATAAAGAAAGCAAATCTATGGATCTTGCCAGGCAGGTGCTTAAAGACCATTGTAGTGTTTAAGTAATGACCCGTATGTAATCTTGTGTAGTTAAAATCAGTAATGTAAAATCTGAATGCATAGTTAGCGTCAATATAGGTACATGAATTTTATCGCTTTTTAACATCTACTTGTATCCAACTGGTCTTGGCCTTATTAAGAATGATGGGGAAAAATGATGGTTGCTTGGAATATGCATTATCCTGCGAAGTGGTTGCTTGTGGTATGACACAGAAAACTTGCTGTTATTACTGTGTGTGTGTGTGTGTGCTTTGGTTAAAAATATAAAAGAGCTTCTTCATCAGCTGTAGAAATTTATGTTTACACTTCGACTGAACTAAACAAATCCTGGATCCAATGCGGCAATGCATGCATTTTATTATCTGCACATATCATATTTGGTGTTTGCAGTAACGGAATGCACCTATGTCTCGAGAGTTCTGTCAACTGCTTCTGTTTAAGTCAAGGATGTGAAATGTTGCTTATGAGGGTGTCAAACGGAAGCAAATGTTTTCTTTCTAGCATCAAACAATAACCGCTTCTAACCAGGTCAGTGTTTTCTTTCTTACCTACTTTAGCGTTTATTAGTAATTTGTTACTTTCTTAAGGGGTTGAAGTGGCTTGGTTTACCAAGTGTACGTGACTCAAGCAGTTGATGAGAATGCATATAGTTGTCACAAGTGTATTATTACATGACTAGTTATAAACTGGCAAATGCCAGTGTATTAGTTTAAGAGGTCTATAAGTTATTATACGTATTTGCATTGCATAATTGCAATGTCAGATGCTACACAATGCATTAGGCGATTACATAATGATGCCGAATATTTGGGTAACCCAATTGTCGTTAGAAGTTGTTTCATCAAACTACAATTACTGACCATTTGGACTCCTTTTTCATTAAAAAAAACCGAGAATATAGAATACATGAGTAAATGATTGTCATTGTTTAGCTTACAAATAGGTTTATAGGGTTGGGGTTCTTTCGATGTTCCCAGAAATCACAGTTAGTATGTTGTTTCCAAAGGGATCACTTAAGTGAGATGTAAGGTTTTCTACTGGACCCTCTCCGGTCACATATGCTTGGATGAAGAATGCAAACATTGAGAACATTGCTAGTCTACCATTCTTGATTTCCTTAACCTTCAACAGAGCGAGCTGGTCTGGGTCCTTGCCAAGACCCAACGGATCAAATGGTCCACCAGGGTGCAACTTGTCCTCAAAATCCTGCACATAAGACCCCTCAAAATCATCAACTGATAAATCAAGTAATATACATGGAAATTGCTGATGCATTCATTCATATATAGGCATACCAAGCCGTTGGTGATTCTGTAGTATTCTGCACCACCTACAAGAACAACCTCAGCAACGACTGCCAAGACCAGGTTAATGGGGATGTTCTTTCCGAAGTAGTTCAATGTATTGCCATCGAGTAGCAGAGCTCCAGTCTACAAATACCGTTATGAATAAATAAGAACGGAGTTATTAAGCTTTTGGCTTTCTTTAGTTTGGGATTGATTAGTCTGACACATACCTTGAACCAGACGGCTTCAGGGCCACAGGCTGCACCATATTTGTTGAAGGCCTCTGGAATAATGCAACCGGCTGCACCCAACATTGCCCATCGTGCATGAATCAGCTCAAAAGCTTGATATCTGCAGACCATATAAATGTAAGTATCTAGATACTGCAACCGAGTGTTTGGATTCGATCTCTAAATCAATGATTTCTGAGTGTTGGAAATGAACTTACTTGGCAAAGTCTTCTGGTTTCTTTCCAAGACCAAAAGGATCATAACCATAGCTGCATTTAAAGAAACATAGAAAAAGTCATTTTAATTGTATTTTTGTGTGTATATATTTTTATTTAATGTGTATATATTACTTACTCTCCAGCGACTTCTCCGTTGAGGTACTCTGGGATTTCTGATCGGTCCAAAAGACCTTCTGGCAAGAAGATTCTTCTCTCAGGTCCTATATATCCATTGCAAATATATAAACCGAATTAGAAAATCTAAACCATTAATTTTAATGTGTAACTTTGCATGTCATTCACTACTTTAAGTAATTGCCATTTGAATTTGCAGTCTCCAAGTAACCTGTTTTTTTAATGGTATAAATCTAAAGTTTTTATATGTTTACTTACCTACTAAATATTAAAAAGTTGTAATGATACTTACCATACCACTTGGCGAGCTCGTCTGAAGCCGGGGTGACGGCTGCTGGCTTAGCCTTTGGTGCAGGTTTCTTCTTTTGGAAAAGGGCAACTGTCTTAAAGGTGACAGGACTGGAAGTAGAAGGAGCCGTCCTGGCTGCACTCGAGTAGTTGACTTTGTTCCCAAGCATTTCCGACACACTGAGGGAGGTTGCCGCAGTTGTTGCTGCCAAAGAAGCCATTCTTTCAGTTCACTGTTACCGGAAAAAAAATTTAGTTGGTTGGTTTTGCTGTTTTTAGAATTGAGGAGGAAAAGGGACCAACTAAATGGAAGTTCTGGTGGTTGTTGACTTGCCATGTAAGATGTCTATGATTGGTGAGGAGAGGAAGATGGAATCTGATACATGTATCCTATTGGATCATGAAGCTGACATGGCGGATTATGATATCTGACGTGGACTGTATGTGTGGGAACCACACTAATGAAGTTGAAGTTGAATTTGTGGAAGAAAATGATGAAGTGAGGATAACTTGATATCTCATGACCACAAAAAAGTATATGATACTCTGGAAACAAGATTTTACTAGCAACATCCTTATTTACTTATATGACATCATATCATCCCACTTAATTAGTTATTGGTTATCTTTCAGCCCTTAACTTTGAATCGATCGTAGAGACATGGAAATATCGGATTACCAGTACTCATCAATCAAGACGAAATGTTTCATTTTGTAGTCCGTTAGCTCCTACGAAAATGCCTAGCATTCGGGATCTGCTATTTCTTCTAACTTGATCACTAATTAAGCAAATGACCTGAAAATCCCTATGCCACTAGATCAAACGAGATTAAGTAACTAATGTATAAGTGCGGAAATTCTTATACAAAAGCAATCAACAACACGAACACGAATATGAATAAACTGGAACTGTATATTACTTCGGTAAATGCAATTACAAGTAAATACCAAGTCCCAAAATACGAATTACAATGACTAGAAAAGAACAATCTTAAACATAGGGTTTAATCTCTATTTATACTAAAACTAATGGACTAGTCGGACCTCAAACTTTATGGACCAAGCCCAACTCGTATGCCCATTCGAGCTTGACCAGGTCGAGCTCGACCAAATCAACGTGTTGACCAATTCGAGGTTTGACTTTATTATACGAAATACTTAACGTTTATTAAAAGTACATATTCAATAAACTTAAGACAAAATTTCTATAATGATGTTGTCACCCGAAAATGCACCAACATGACTTCTACACTTATTGTGCCATTGTTAGGTTAAAGACAACGGTGTTTTCAGATGAAACTGGAGTAGTGAAGCTGTTTGTCTTTGATTTCATGAGCGATTTTAAGAGTTACTTTTTCGTTGTCCATGATTAACTGCAAGTCTCATCATCCTTCATTTATCAAACAAAATGATTGAATTATGTGTTTAGCTTTGCTGCTTTAGAAGCATATCGATATAATCTGAATTGTGCCAATACATAAAAACATCTGCTTCCTCATGGTAGTGACGATGAAGTTATTTAGGTTAAGATGAGGATTAGAGTTTTGATTAACATATCTTGTGATGATTGTATTTTGAGTTCACATATGATGTATCTATCTTTTAAGGACATACAGTTATGCCCAGCTAACAGATTAGTGCTTTTAGATCACATACTTCAGTAAATTCTTATTATGGCATTCGAACCCTGACTTTATGTTAACGAGTTACTGGTTCTTGTGTATGTGAATACTATAAACAGATCATTAGTGAAGTTGCAAAGTCCAAGAGCATACATAAAACCAAGGATTTCGTTTCTAAAATATAACGTCTACCAGTTCAACGATTGATCGTCTCCTCATAATACACAATGGATCAAAAACAAATATATAAGATACATAAACGATCTGATTGTCATCATTTAGAGTACAAATGGAGTTTACAGGGTTGGGGTTCTTTCAATATTCCCAGAAATCACGGTCAATAAGTTGTTTCCAAAGGGGTCGCTCAAGTGAGATGTAAGGTTTTCTACAGGACCCTCTCCGGTCACGTAAGCTTGGATGAAGAATGCAAACATGGAGAACATAGCTAGTCTGCCATTCTTGATCTCCTTAACCTTCAACAAAGCAAGCTGGTCTGTGTCCTTGCCAAGACCCAATGGATCGAATGGTCCACCAGGGTGCAACTTGTCCTCAAAATCCTGCACATTAAACCTCCCAAGTTCATTAACTGATATAACAAGAATTACATACTTTGAAACAATTAATGTGTTCATTCATATATAGGCATACCAAGCCATTGGTGATTCTGTAGTATTCTGCACCACCAACAAGAACAACCTCGGCAGCAACAACCAGGACCAAATTTATAGGGATGTTCTTTCCAAAGTAGTTCAATGTGTTGCCGTCGAGTAGAAGAGCTCCAGTCTGCATTTAACCACAGTCACATACATCAGTTATAAATTAATGCTAAAGGTTTTGTCCTCAATTAGTTAGAGAATGATTCCAAACCTTGAACCACACAGCTTCAGGTTCACAGGAAGCGCCGTATTTGTTGAAGGCCTCAGGAATGATACAACCAGCTGCACCCAACATTGCCCATCGTGCATGAATCAGCTCGAATGCTTGGTATCTGAAATTAAGACACTTATATATATAACTACAGGGGCTTCTAATTAAGAATTACATTATACGAGTGTATATGATATATATTCCAACTCAGAATCAATCTTTTCTAAGACTTAAAAGTGAACTTACTTGGCAAAGTCTTCTGGTTTCTTTCCTAGACCAAACGGATCATAACCATAGCTGCATACAAAGTAATGTAGAAATTTAAGCTCATATTGCTTCTACTTTGAGTATTTACTTAATACTCCATGTGTAACAAACTTGAGAACTTGTGCAAAGATTTTACAAAGCTGCGCAACAATTTACGTGTTTCTTAAACTAGAATTCAGTAGATAGGTTAACTGTTATAATCACTTTTTTTTATTGTTTTTTTAATAAAGCTGTGTGTTTATGTCTATTGGATATATATTGGTTATTATTCTATTAGGTAAATATATAATAGATAGGAGGGACATTTTGGGGAAGTACTTAAAATCAATATTGAAAATTTCAAGTTCAATGTTGAAAATTTAAGAGAAATCTGCTTTATAATATAATATAGATATATAGTATAGATATAGATATAAATATAGTGATCGAGCATGTGAGCAGTACTTACCATACCACTTGGCGAGCTCATCGGAGGCCGGGGTGACAGCAACGGGCTTAGCCTTGGGTGCGGGTTTCTTCTTTTGGAAAAGAGCAACAATCTTAAAGGTGACAGGAGTGGAAGGAGCTGTCCTGGCTGCACCAGACAAGTTAAGTCTGTTTCCAAGGAGTTCCGACACTCCGAGGGATGCCGAGGCGGTAGAAGCTGCCAATGAAGAAGCCATTCTTAAATGTTTTCCGGTGATGGGGTTGGCCGGAAACAACAAAAAAAAAGGGATATTGAGTTTGTTTGTGATAGTTTAGGATGAGAAAAAATGTGAAAGGAGAGGTGCATGCTAAATGGGAGGTTTAGGTGGATGTGGACTTGACATGTAGGATGGTTTTGATTGGTTGGACGTTGGACATGAAATCTGATGCTTCTATCACATAGGATAATTCTTGCTGATGTGGCGGATTATGTTATTTGGTTTGGGACCCACACCCCAGGAAGTTGAACTTGTGGTTAGAAGTGGCGGATGATATTATTTTGTAATCTCTCTTCCACGGTCCACATTCATGGGAAAAAAAAATCAAAATTTTTTTTTCCATTTTTAATGGCAATATCAATTAACATAAGTTTCATTTGTACGCAAAAAAAAAAAAAAACTCCCGTTTGGTTGTCAGCAAGTGTTTTCCAATTATTCATTTTTAGTTTTCTAAAAAAGAAAAGGGTTTTTAATTTTTTTAAAAAAAAATAAAATTTTAAAAATGCATTCTAATTAGAAAATAAAAAACATGTAAGAGATGAGAATACGAAAATGAAAAATGAAAAAAATAAATAAAAAAAAAATGTTTTCAAATATTCTATTAAAAAGTGAAAAACAATGTTTTTGTACAATGTTTTTTGTTACAGTATAACTTCAGAAAACAATGTTTTTGTACTATGTATGATTCCCTTTGTTTACCCTTGTTCCGACTCCACAGTATAGGAGGATTAGGAAGGAGACGTCTACACCAGACCAGAGATTCAACACACCCAATTTTCATCATCATGTCCATACGTTGTGGTAGCTGTTCATCCTCATCTTCTTCTTCTTTTTATAAACACAATTTTCTACCTAATTACAATTACAGTTACAAACACAAACACAATAATTATAATTATAATAGTTCCATTTCAATTCCCATGGTCAAGTGCACACCTTCTGATGACATCCATGAATTATTAAAGGTATCAACAATAATAATGGATTTATTCAATTCCTTTTTCACTTCTTTTTCTGTGTATTGACTGCTGCTGCTTCATTTATTGCTTTCATCCTTACCTTAGCTACTACTCTATTGTTTCCTCCATGCTCAAACCTTGTCTTCTTGTTATATATATATATATATATATATAGGGGAAAGATAATTAGAGTATAACTTGATATGTTCATATGTGAACGAATATGTTCACATATACCATTCTCATATGAACATCAAGTTATAATTTAGAGGTTATCATGATCATTGGCGGATTTAGGTAATCATTTCAGAGTATGCATTATGTAGAAAGTTTTTTTAGCACAGGGTATTCTTTGGTTGTAATCTGGATGTGCACTAGTAATTATCCCATAATTGTTGTAAATATTGAAAATTTAGCACTAATATGTATTTTTGGAGGGTATGCAACCCTCAATTCAGCCCCTGATCATGATTATTTCAATTAAGATGGTTCTCGCATGAACCTTGTCCTATACACACACACACACACACACACACATAGGGGTGGGTTATTTAGGCCGGTGCCAACCCCGGCGTTATTTCTCTTCCTCGCTCGTCTTCTCTCCTCTTGCGTTGGCACCGTGTCTCATCTTGGCTCTTCCTTGTTTACCTCTTCCCCCCATCACCGGGTGAGGAAGAGGTGTCGTGGACCCGACCTAAGTTTGTGTGTGTGTGTAAAGATAAAATATAGATAAATAAAGTGAAGGAAAAGATGAGGAAGAGGTGAAGAAGAGGTAGGGTTGGTAGTTAGTAGGAAGAGGTGATTTAAGGAGAGAGAAAAGCTGATGTGGTAGTAAGGAAGAGTCTGGAAGAGCTGCTGGGTTGGCAGAGGCCTTAGAGTACAAGCAATCCAAAAATTACAAGGCACCGTTGGATCCTCTTCCTCCTTCCTTTTTCTCCGAAGAGACTGTCGGCGCCAGCCACCACCTTCTTCTCCGGCGACCGCCACACCTCCTCCTCCTTCCTTCTTCTCCGACGAGACAACCACTGCCAGCACCTCCGGGCTCCGGCGACATCTCCGGAGACTTTTCCGGTGAGAATCAGGTTCGTTTTCGGGTGGATACGGTACGGGCGTTGCCCTCATTCGTTCTAAACCGGTTGTCAGGGAATGCATATGGAAATCGTATGGATTTGATGGGTGACGATCCAAGAGATGGTGGCGGTTTGATATGGTACGGGGGAAGCCCTTGCTGTTGGCGCCAGCGCAGTGGTTGGGGTGGTCGGAGATGATGATGGTGGTGGCGGTGGTTGTCTCGCCGGAGAAGGAGGGGGTGGCTGGCGGCGGCAATCTCCCCGGAGAAGAAGGAAGGGGGAAGAAGATATCCCCTTGTACTTTTTTGTACCTTTTGAATTTCTTGTACTCTAGTTATCTTTCCCCTACATATATACATATATATAGGGGAAGGTTATGGATGGAAGTGTCTTTACATGCGAATTGTCATAAAAACACATTCTCAAACCACCACCACCACAGCCGAAAACTGTGATTCAGAGTGGCCTATGCCCTTAAGACATTAAATAAAGGGTAGCTGGTGAGGTGATAGGTCATAGGGTGTGATAGCTCAAAGGGGTGATTGGTGATGGGGTGATTTACCTATGGGCGGCAGCCCTAAGAACAATTGACAGATTTTTGCTGCCATGTATGGAAGTACTAACATAAAGCTTAGCTATCACTACTAATAGTTAAGTTGTATGTTAGTACATCTGAACTATTACTAATACCCTAAGATGTATATCAGTGTTAACAAGATGTATGTTAATAGTTCTATTAACATAGATCTTAATTAACACTGACATAGAGTGTCCATAGGAAAAGAAATAGTAGTTAAGTTGTATGTTTTTCTATCGACACTGTAATCTTTAAGCTGCATATTAGTGTTTTGCACACTTTGCACAGTAACCTAAAACTATATATATATATTAATGATTATAGTGAATACAAGTAATTACTGTGGATTAGGGGTGGCAAATTTCTGACACGACGAACAAGCCCAACACAAAAACAAACTGGTTGGAGTCATAATTGGTTGACGTGACTAAAACGTGCTATAAATGGCTCGGTTTTGGTTTGAACTTAATGACATGATTACTATATGTCTATATCTATACTTTATGTCTTAATAGTTATTGTGTGCATTCGAAATATCGACAATTTCGACGTATAAGTTATTATCGTGTACCTTTTGTGTTTGATATAGGTCATAAACGAGTTGACATGATTAAACTGTTTTAACATATGAATTGGCTTTGTGTTCAACATTTTGACACATTAAAGTAAATGGGTTGGATTTGGGTTGAGAAATCATCATCCTGAACACGACATGGTTGTTACCCCTAATGTAGATTTATGCTTTTTTTTCCAACTCTATGAATACTATGGTTCTTTGTCCTTTATATCTTGATTAATGTGATTTTTCCACGGATTGTGAGCTTGTGACGCACTGGCAATAGGCTCTTTCATTTTGTTCTTGGTTCATTTGGCCATTTGGAGTTTAATTTAATTCTTCCATGTGGTTTTCAGATCCTTCCACATGATTTGCGTGACAAGCTTGTAATGGAGTCTAAAAAAGATCAACTATTAGAGGTGATTCATTTCTGTCTCGTTTTCTTTTTCTAATATTCTATGATTTTGCAGTTTGTGTCCTGTATGTAAGTTAAATGTACAATGGTTTACAGGGGAAAACTGCTATAAACTGAACTTATATTCTACTATCCAACTGCCAAATATTCTAATTGATACAATGATACATTTGGCTCACTATGTTGTTCTCCTGCCAAAGCATAATTAAATGCACAAATCCTCTCCATCTTTACATTTTTCCCGCACTTCATTGTATCCTACTTATGCCAGTAGGTAATATTGGATCTAGGTCGGTTACCAGTTGCATGCTTCCTTGGTGATTCAGGGCGAAAGTATCTAAGAGATACCGAGGTAAATGTTACTTATATTGATAAAATCAGATATGTAATGTGCTTGGGGTTAGCTAGAGGTGGCAATGCTGATCAATCTACTAAAAAATGGGTCAAGTTGGGATAGGTTTTATCTCTAACAGGTCAAAGGGGCAAAATCAATAGAATTAGCTTATTAGGAAATGTGTCAAATGGTTCAAGCAGGTTATTAGGCGACCAAGTCTTATTGAATGCATAAAATCTGCTAAAAGATACTACTCGTATTAGTTATTTTACCATTGAAGTAATTTTTTGTGCTCATATTTGACCTTGTAAAGTGAACCCATTTGTTTTTGACCTGTAACTATAAAAATTACCCTTTTTGTCCCCTCCCCAACACATGATTTTGTCACCTCTATGTTTAACCATTCTCGAAAGATGGTTCAATGGACCAGTAGTTCTCAGCTCATTTTGTAGTTTAGCTTATTAATAATTCATAAACACTTAAACAGATCTCAATGGATGAGTTAGAATTTGCTGAGAATGCAATTGGAGAAATTGGAGGGGATAATAGAGCCGGGATCACTGGCACCCTGCACCGCATATCTGCAGTCAGGAATCGAAAGGGTGTAGTAGTTGGGTTAACTTGTCGAGTTGGCAGGGCTGTACGGGGTCACATTGATATGGTCCGGGATCTGCTTCAGTTTGGAGAGAGTATCCTCTTTATTGGAAGGTAGATGGTTATTTTTACTGACAAGCATCTAAATTGATTGTCTAGATGGATTTATAAAAAAAATGCTGAGCTAAAGTGATGAACAAACTTGTTCTGAAGTATACTCTCTTTAAAATAATGGAGGACTATTTTTTTGTGAAGGTTCAAATCAGAATTGCATTTGTTGTTAAATATCCTAGAAAATGACTCCCTTTCGTCCCATGACACCACAAATGTCCTTTTGGTCAACACTTCTCTAATTTTATCATGATTGAAATATAATTCAGACAATCTTAATATTCAAAACTCCTATTTACAGACCCGGTGTAGGAAAGACTACTGTTATGCGAGAGATATCTCGAGTTTTATCAGATGAGCTACAAAAAAGAGTGGTACTTTTGGCTTTTACAATTCTGTTTGTGCTTTTTCTAAGTTCTTTAAACATACGCTGATGCCAAAACTGCATTTAAGAATCATACTAACAATAAAGATAGGTTGTTGTTGATACTAGTAATGAAATAGGAGGTGGCGGAGATATACCACATCCAGCAATAGGCAGTGCAAGAAGAATGCAGGTTTCAAAACCGTCTACGCAACACAAAGTGATGATTGAGGCAGTGGAGAATCACATGCCTGAAGTGATCATTATTGATGAAATCAGCACTCGGGCTGAAGCTAGTGCTTGCCAGTCAATTGCCGAAAGAGGGGTCATGCTTATCGGCAGTGCTCATGGTGAGCGACTCGAAAATATAATAAAGAATCCTGTTCTCTCTCATTTGGTAAGTTCCTAACTAATAGAATACAAACACTATGCTTTAACTTTTGAACTGTCAGCATTTGGCAAGTTAACCTTTTAAGAGATGCCATCAGATCATTTACTTATTGTGTATATCTTCACCTTTGACTTATTTCTTGTTACCAAGTTAGTTTTATTGTGTTTTTTTTTTTTTTTTGCAACGTAATTGGTGAAGTTTCGTCTCCTGGTATTTTTTTTGTACAGGCAGGGGGAGTAGAAAGTGTTACTTTAGGAGATCAAGAAGCCCGGAAGAGAGATGGCAGGAAAAGTATCAGCGAGAGAGGTAGTCCTCCTACCTTCCCCTTTATGATTGAAATGAGAGATAGACATCATTGGGTTGTGCATAAGGTATTCAATCTCTCACTCTGTATGTTTGTGTGTGCATGTGTGCCTGTTTGTATTCCTTATATATGTAAGTTTTTTTCTTCAGACGGAAAGAAGTGTGGATGCGTTGCTTCGCGGAGAAAGGCCTCGGGTGGAGGTAAATGACCTTTAAATGCATACTGCCCACCTTGGATGTCAATGCCCGGGTTCGAATCATTAACATCTAACACTTGCCGTTCTAAAAAATAAGATGACCTTTAAACTTATGGTTCCATGTTTGCATGCTACATTAGATAAGCAAAAGCTACCAAAAGTATATTGAACTGGTAACTAGGTTTAATTTAGCCAACTGCTAAGAGAGTAAGCAATCTGATACAGGGAAGGATGCATGTCCAACTGATGACCACTTTTAGCTAATTCTCTTTTACCTTTTTGGGGTTCCATCTTTTTAACTGGACATCTTGTTTGTTTTACAGGTTCGAAAGCGAGACAGACAAATGAAAGTTATCATAGAAAAATGGAAAATCGAGAATTAGAGTGACTCATGATTTAAATGGGAACTCCCACAGATAATAGTAGTCGGTTCTAAGTCCATTACACACTGAAACCTAGGACTGGTCATATTACCACTGACATACAAGGGAATCATGTCTTGTGAAATAGAAATCTCATATGGGTTGTTCAAGTCTAAACTCTAAAGAGGAATCCAAATTATAGATCAAGCAGTGAAGTTGTGTTATTTTACATGCATTGGTAAACTGTAAACTGTGATATAATGTTATTACTGCATTTAATATTTAATTCTCTGTTACAAAAAACTGGAAAAGATTTTTAAATTGCATGGATGATATACAACTCCATATGGACGTGCAGCATTCATATATTTTTTATTTTTTGAACAGCGAGTTAGTAGTTAGCATTCGAGAAACCACAGTGACATACAATTGAGCAGTATGTAGAGCTCGAACCACATATGTCTGAGATGAAACCCAGAATTCTCGAAAACCCCCCATAACAATCCATTCTTACAGATGTAGAAAGTGAAATTTGAGCCCTGGTGGGTTTTCTCAAAGTCAAAGACCTTACTAATGGGTCACCAACCCATAAGAGATGATTCTGGTTAACATTTGTGCATGGAGGGCAAACAAGAACTGTCTTCCAACCCGCACTGCTCTTGCAACTAGAGGTATGCACTTCAATTCTACTTTATGTCCACTTTGTGCACAAGCTGATGAAGACGCAGAGCACTTATTACATCATATATGAGACTTTGTTATATCTTGGTGTCACTTGCCATTGTTATATGCATTCTTTATCAAAGACTTGCTGGAGTTTCATAAACATAGCCAAGTATCAACGGAAAACGCAAAGTGATAAGTGTAATCATCCTTATAACTTGTTGGTGTATTTGGAAAGCTATGAATAATTATGAGATTCAACGATAAGTCATTCATACTCAACGAAATCAAGCATGAAATCAAAGCTCAAGCCTATTTTTGGATTAAAAACATGTCTAAGTTTAGATCCCTAACTTGTATGGATTGGTGTAATTTCAGTTTTTTTTTTGTGGGATGATTTTTCTTTATAAATTTCTAGTTGCTTGCTAGTTTATTAATGAAATTTTGCCGTTCATAAAAAAAAAGACATTAACATGTCAATGTAACTCGTTTCATGAGTCGTTAATACGAGTAATTTTCCATATTTTTAACATGTTATCTTGCATTTTTTTAAAAGATCTGATCATTAGACATGTTTATGTGATATTCAATCACCCAAAGCCTAGTTTAAAAATAGGGAAAATTATATGTATGGACAAAATTAAAGTTTTAGTTCTTAGTTTGGACTAGTTTTGTAAAAATCCCCGATTTAGACACATTTACCTTGAGAAACAGTAGAACAAAACACGGATTATCTATGGCCAGTAATAAAAAGACACTTGGCTTTTCCTTTTCTCCCTCCCTCCTCTGTGACATTAACCAAACCACATTCATATCCCATGAAACCTTTTTCTGCTTTCTTTCTCTCAAAACTAACAATTACATGAAGCCGATTCTAATAATGTTACACATACACACCCACGTCCACGTGCCCATGTTCTACTTTTCCGATAGTTTAGTTTGCTTAAATAAATTAGATTTCGTTTGTGTAGTTTGTAGTTATTTTCTATGGTCAGTAGTTTGTACTTAAGTCAAGTGGTGTAGTTAAGTTGTAATATACTCAAAAAATATTAATGATCAATCAGAGATCTCATGCTTTGTATTTGTGTGTTTTCATCATTGTCTCCAACAAGAACAAGTATTACGAGCAAGTCATTTGTATTAATGTTATGAGAGCACGCTGTTCATAATACAATTAATATTGGAAGGACCATTCATAGCATTGAAATATTTGAAGCATTTGATGAAGTATGCAGAAACTTCTTAAACTTCTTTAAAAAAATCTGTTATGTATTGACGGAAGAAGAATGAAAATGTTGGTTTTTGGCTTGGTAATTAGGTATTTTTTGGGTAGGCCACATGAAAAACTATGGAAGGGTTGGTTTTTGGCTTCTTGTTGTATTGCCACATGGAAAACTATGGAAGAAGGGAAAAAGCATGTCTTTTTTTTTATTGGTCATAGATTGATCCTTGTTGTTTTCTACTGTTCACCACGATGGGTTTGTCTAAATTGAAAATTTTTATAAAAGTAGTCTAAACCAAGAAGTATACCCTTTAATTTGTTCATACATGTAATTTTCCCTTAAAAATATGCATCCATCAAAGCATAGTGAATTAGTGATAAGATTTTAGTGGCCATAATGGATGGAAGAAAACATATAAATATTAGTGACAAATGAAAAATCCCATGTCCATTGCTTGCATAAGAAAAAAACATGGCATTACATTTCTCGGTCCCCAGCCAAACACAAGTTACTATACCAAGTACTCATTACAACAGCCTTACACCCGCAACCAATCACTCCATATCTTCATTTTTTAGTGGAAAAAAATTAATAACAAATCTCCATTCAAGGGGGGTTTATTACACCAACAATAACAAGGCTGCCAAAAAGCAAACACAAATCATCAAAGCTTCTTCATCTTCTTCAGAAACAATGACAACTACTATTGAGAAATCTGGAATTAAAATTGTTAAAAATCCTCCTGAATCAAAACTTACTGATCTTGGTGTTAGATCTTGGCCCAAGTAATTCCTTTTTCTCTCTTTTTCCTTTTTTGTTTAATTATTATTCACTACTGTATTATTATAATAATAATTATTGTTTTGTGTTCAACTTTGTTTGGTCTTGTTACATTAGCATTAATTAACATTCTCGTCACTATCAAAATATAGTTAACTGGTTTTAAGGTGAAGTTTTATGTTTTTTTTTTTGCCTCCGAGAAAATAACCATCATATCCCTAACAAATTAGTTATGTATGTTCAAATAATTTCAGATTATTTTATACGAATAGTTGTATATATGTTATACCCATAAATATAGTGTTGCATTCCAATTAATTTATACTCGTGTAACCTTTGATTTGGTATGTGTTGTAAACGGGTCGACATGACTAACCCATTTTCCAAAACGGGTTGGGTTATGGTTTAAAGTTTCGAAACTATTAGTTAAATAAGTTTACTATGGGTTGGTATCTATGATTGTTTCCGGCCTTTATTGAATGTGGAAATTCTTTTATAAGTTTCTGCATCTTGCAGATTTATAAGAAATTGTCTAGTACTGTGAATATTGGTGTTTGTTTGTACTCGAAAACAGATGTGAACTGAGTATGTGTGATTGATATAGGTGGGGATGCCCTCCAAGCAAATTTCCATGGACGTATTCGTCAAAAGAGACATGCTTTCTTCTGAAAGGGAAGGTGAAGGTGATCCCCGATGGATCCAATGAGGCTGTGGAGTTTGGCGCCGGCGACTTGGTTGAGTTCCCATCCGGTATGAGCTGCACATGGGATGTTTCAGAAACTGTTGACAAACATTACAAATTTGAGTAGTTTCTTTGTCTCAGAATCATCTAATGTGGTGTGACTGTGGTAAACTGTATTATTTAGTTATAAAAAACTGCTTGGCATGATTATAGTCTTTAGCATGAAAAACTAGGATGTTTATGTTTGCAAATTGCAACCTTTTACTAGTGTTGCTTGATACTGTTCTGGTATATACTATGTGAGTTTGATAGAATAATTTTTTTATCCAGGCTTAAAGTATAACTAGCCGAACTTGAATGATGAGTCTTTATGATACAAGCTTGAGTCTGGTTCGAGGAGGACTCAAGCTCGTTTAATTTGCTTAACTAGGTCGAAAGTATCTATATATAGAAACCAAATTCGACTAAACCTGATTTGAGTTCTATTTAGGAGCTCAACAATGATCAACATGGATGAGCTTGAGTTGGGTTTTTAGCTCTAGTTTACATATACATAGGGCTAAGTTCAATAAAAATTTCAAGTTGTCATTATATAATCTGAACTTTATATTCCAACTAAAATAATTACTTGACTCTTGCTATCATTTGTGATTGTAATTTTGTTTCTCCCTTGTTACAATTGCCCCCATTAGGGGCAAGGGTGTAGTACCAAGAAATTGGCAAATTGGTAAGTTTTAGCTAAATATTAGACAATTAGGAGATGCCACATGGATTTGCCAATACTAGCCGAAATCTTGCCAATATAGAGGGTATAGTGCCATAAATTTGCCAATAAAAAAAAAGTCACTTTGACCAAAAAACCAAAAAAAAAAATACGCTCCCAATGTTCAAAAGTGCAACCCCAACGTTCATTTGCATCGGCCAAAACTAGCCGATGAAACTTGCCGATTAAACTTGTCAAGCCAGATGCTATAGTGTAGCCGATTTGCCAAGCCAGATGAAAAAAACCGACTACACCCTTGCCGCTTAGATAACAAAAATTTAAGTTGGCAAGTGGCAACAGTAAAGTCTTTTCCACTTGTGGACCTATAGATACAATAAGGTCTTTTAAATTTCGCTGGGTCCGGCTACTATGCGGGTCGAACGTTTATCAATCATGCGTCCTACCGATATCTTAGAAACATGTTTGACAATACGTATTGGTATTTGTATTGTCAAACATGTTTCTAAGATATCGGTAGGACGCATGATTGATAAACGTTCGACCCGCATAGTAGCCGGACCCAGCGGACAGGTATTTCTGTTTTTCAGATTCTCGGCAGACAGGTATGATTTTCTAAACATTTCTCATTTTCCGTCTTGCACTCCTTTGTGGCCGGAGGTCCCTATATAAGCAGTCTCTCTACCTTTGTGTAGAGGTAAGACTGTCTACAGTTTACCTCCCTCATACCCGCGCAGGGATTGAGCCCTGTAGTTGTTGTTGTAATAAATTTCGCTTTTCAACTTTGCTCTTAACATTTGAATTTGTATCATAAGAAAAAACTATTGACAAGGGAAAATGAGGTTTTCTTCATAGTTTCACACTTTCACATACCCCCAAAAAACTCCCTGCATTGCCCCCAACCAAACATAAATATGCGACATTTTTCCGGTGCTAGCAGCTGCCATGAAGCTATCCAACCCTCGAACCTTACCGGCCACACGGCTTCCCTTGCCTTAAACCGGCCGCCATCAACACTCGAAAATTAAAAGACATGCTACAAACACCCAATGTTAATTAGGGTGGATGTTTGATTTGTCATTTTTTGAATAAATTTTAAGTTTGAATCTATTTAAGTTAAGACTTACATAGTTCTTTTAGAAATCAATTGTTGGTCCAGTTTTACTTAAACACTCTTATGAAAACCTTAATCAAGATACCTTAAAAAAAATATAATGAGCTTATATAATTACATTATAAGATGCAAGTCCAATCGGTTAATGCATCATGGTTCAATATCTTGAAGTCACAGTAATAAGTCGGTGGAGTTTTTTTTCATGAAAAGCATATCCATCTCCTAACCCCTATGGGATGACATTGTATAGTGAGTTATTCCCTAATTTTACTTATCGTCAAAAAAAAAATTATTATTTATTTATGAGTTTTGCTAATAACAAATTATGTTATTAATGTGCATAGATTGGTTGTTTTATTAACATAAAATTCAGTGATGAATTTTTGATACGAATAATACAAATTTTTTATGCTAAGTTTTGACAAAAATTCTGTACTTTATATATTACATTTATTAATTTTGTATTATATATGGATAATATCTTATCAATATATTCCGGTATTATTGTTGAGATAGGATTTGTGTGCTATTATTTTATAACTATAAACGGTCAAGATTAAATTTAAAGATAATGCAAAACTTCACTGATTTGCTCATATAATATTAATTACCGGTATTAAAATTTAGTTATTAGTTATTAATTTATAATAAGTAATTATCTAGGATAATTACTATTATTATCATTATACACTTTTTTGAACGAAAGGATATAGTAATTAAGGATAATGTATTCTTGTTCAAAAAGAAAACAGAGAGGATCGGATAAATATATTCACTTAAAATTGATCTTACTCAATTAATCTGTTATGTGAACGTAATAATACGAATATACATAATATTCTGTTGCATATAACTAACATAATTATATATATGGAAGGAAAAAATATATTATTTAAAAAAAAATCAGGATAGTTATTATGTCTCAACACATTTTGGATATATAATATAGTTCAAAAATTAAAAAAAAAAATAGTTATGGATATTCCAAATAAAGATAAAGATGGATAAAATAGCAAGAGATCGAGCACAAATAATAAAGAGTCAAAATTACGTTTCAATAATTATTCCGAAAATCCTTCAACAAACATGATTTCTTCATCTCACCCATCAAATCCTATTATTTTCATTTAAACTCTAATTTCTATCCATTCCTTCTTCTTCACGATCTCTATTTCTCCTCCTATATATACAATCATCATTATCAATATTCACACACATTCATTCATCAATCGATCGAATATTATTCTCATTGTATCATAAATTTTTAATAGCTTTCATTACGTCAAATTAAACAAATTCTACGTACTATTCAAATAAAAAAAAAAAAATGGCAGCTTCTTCAACAATCGTGTGTTTCGGAGAGATGTTGATTGATTTCGTTCCTGATGTTTCCGGTGTCTCGTTGGCTGAGTCGCCAGGATTCCTAAAAGCCCCCGGTGGTGCTCCCGCTAACGTTGCTTGTTCTATCTCCAAGCTAGGTGGCTCTGCTGCCTTTGTTGGCAAGGTACGTAATTTCATTACTTTTTTGTATGCATGATTTCTAATGCATTATGATTATAGATAGATATATCAAGCATTCTTTTTCTTTAAATCTAATATGTAATATATATTCATATCAATTATAACATGGATCATATATGCATCAAAAACTGTTATCATTGTTCTTGCTTATATTCATTGTTATTAACATTAATTAATCTTCTTTCTTAAATAACTATATAATCGACGTTAATGGATCAATATATAATTTGGTTTATATATATATAAGTAGTGATGAAGCGTTGTTGTTTTTAGTTTATTTTTTTAAAAGTTGTTTTCTATGGTTCTTATGTAAAGGACATATATGTAATAGATATGATCAATCATCAATAGTTTTGTTTGGTGATCATTAGACATTATTATTATGGTTGATTCATAGTTACTTTTTTTTTTATGAAGATACATCCAGATCTACTTTTTTGTAACTTATAATATATAAAATCATAAATTTATAATTATTTTAAAAGACTAATTTATAACTAGTGCACTATCTTCATATTTAGTGAAATTATTATTGATGTATAAGTGATCAATTATATATAATGTGAATAATGTATATATAGGTTGGGAAAGATGAGTTTGGATACATGTTGGCTGACATCTTGAAGAAGAATGGAGTGAACGCCGACGGTGTATTGTTTGATGATCACGCAAGGACGGCTTTAGCTTTCGTGACACTAAAGAAAGACGGCGAAAGAGAGTTCATGTTTTATAGGAATCCAAGTGCTGACATGCTTCTAAAAGAGTCTGAGCTCAACATGGACATGATTAAGAAAGCCAAGATCTTCCACTATGGCTCCATCAGTCTGATCACCGAGCCATGTAGGTCTGCTCACTTGGCTGCCATGAAGGCCGCTAAGCAGGCTGGGGTCCTTCTCTCTTATGACCCCAACGTCCGCCTTCCACTATGGCCCTCGGCCGAGGCAGCCAGGCAAGGAATCAAGAGCATTTGGAATGAAGCTGATTTCATCAAGGTATATATATGTGCATATTTGGAATTGAATATAATCCTAATCTAATTAATTAACTCTTTACAATATAAAACTTATAAATTATATACCTTTTGTGTGTGTGTGTGTGTAGGTGAGTGATGATGAGGTGGAATTCTTGACACAAAAGAGTGGTGATGATGAAGATGCAGTCAAGTCTTTGTGGCATGATGGTCTTAAGCTCTTGGTTGTTACCGATGGAGAGAAAGGGTGTCGATATTACACCAAGAACTTCAAGGGAAAGGTGGCCGGGTATCCAGTCAAGGCAATTGATACAACAGGAGCCGGTGACTCTTTTGTTGGCTCCTTGTTGGTTTCTATGGCAAAAGACACTTCCATCTTCACGGATGAAGCGAAGCTGAAACAGGCGTTAGCATTCTCAAACGCGTGTGGAGCAATATGCACGACCAAGAAAGGAGCCATCCCGGCGCTACCAACTGTGTCTGATGCCCAAGCTCTCATGTCCGGTTCCAAGTAGCTATAGATAAATTTTTAACTATCCATTTTGTGCCTTATTGTGGTGTTCTAGATGTTTTTGGTTTTTTTTTTTTTTTTTGTTATCTTTCTTTTTAATTTGCTAGACTTTTGTTCTGAATGGTTTTGAGAGCCAAGCTTTTGGATGTTAATTCGATTGTTCAATATTTTGAGTTTTTTTTTTCTTTATTGCAATTCAAACCATAAAAATAACGATTATCTTGATAATTTGAAAGTACGTAATCGGAGAGTACGACTTTTTAGATTATAATAATTTTATTAGCTTTTGATGATGTTAAATAAAAAAATTAGGAAAAAGTTATGTGTGTTGAGGTGGGTAGTTTATTAACCCCTCTAGACTCGATCTGACATGGTTCAAATAATAGACCAGTAGCCAGCCAACCCAAAAAGTTTAAGATATCACGCGTCTCGGTCGATATACGGCTCTAACCATTATTATTTTAGTTAAATTGCTATAAGTTTGCACTACTTAATCATGAAGAATAATTTCTACATTCGTTTGCTTTAGCAACTATCACAATTCAATGCCAACACGTAATTAATAAGGTCATCTAACTCTATCAAACTAACTCATTCTAAGTCCTAACCACTCCATCTTTACTTTGTTTTCCCTTTTTATTTTTAATTGTATTTGTTTTTACTCTTACCTACTTTAAGTGCAACCTAGAGGGGGGTGAATAGGTTATACCCGATTTTTATTTGGTTTGTAAGACTTTTTGATTAATCTCAATACTAGTTACAAAATTTGTTTCATTTGAACAACAAAGAGATATACTTGTAGTTTCCAACAACAATTCAATCCTTATGAAACAAATATAATAGCAATGAAATGATAAATAATAAGAGATAAGGGAAAGAGAATTTATCCCACATGAACACCACGATATATAGTGGTTGGGGTCGGATGTTAACTAATCCGCCTTAATCCACTCCTCGATTCACAATCGAGATTTAGTAGCACTATCTTTCTCCAAATCCGGTGGAGAGTCCGCAATACAATCTTGACACTTCAAGATGAACCAACAAGTCCTAACCAATAGGAATTAACCAAGTTTTGACACTTCAAGACACACCAATGATTCCTAACCACTAGGAAATCTTCAATTCTTGACACTTCAAGAATTTGCCCAACTCTAACCACTAGAGTTTAGATTAAACCCAAATGATCTTGACACTTCAAGATACAAAGTTTCCTAACCACTAGGAAAACACAAGCTCTTGACACTTCAAGAGAATATACAACAATCACACTCACTAGTGTAATTGAACAAACAATCTGTAGGCTCTCAATTACTTCACTAAATAATCTCCTCACTACAAATTTGACACTCTTGCTAATAATCAATGATATAAGATTTTGTATGATAAGAATGTATTTTTCCAGGAGTTGTAGATGCAAGAGGTGAGGTGCAAATAAGCCCAAGTCTTCATTTTATAGTCAAAGAATGCTTAATGACCGTTTGACCCGGACGGCTCTTAACTGAGGTCGTCCTCCATTGCACAAGAGCCGTGCTTCAAACAAGAGCCGTGCTATACCTGGAGATCTTCAAAAAGCCTTGATTTCCTCCCATGCACTCTCCACTACAACAATAACTTACCTAAACCAATATTACCTTCAAAATACAAAGAGAGAAAGAGTGGAAGATGCTTCAAAATACAAAGAGAGAAAGAGTGGAAGATGCTTACCAATTGAGGATGGATGGGGATTGAGAAAATCACAAAAAGTGTTATGGAAATGAAACAAAATCCCACTAACTTCAAATACAAATCAGATATATATAAGTTCTTGACCAATTTTGACCATTCCAACAATCTTGACTTTTATTGACCTTCAACACTTAGAAAAAATTTGGCCTCCAAATTTTGGTGAAAAATCAAAGTATTTAGATTTGTAATTTGACACTTGCAAACACCTTAGGATGATAAAATGAGACATAGTATCAAGTATCAGGTCATGAACATAAGTAACGAACGCTCGGTAAATGTCTTTGATTTGGACAGTGAGAGGACGACCTCTAATCCTGCAAGAGCCGTCCTCTGGAGCCGTGCTCCATGATACTTAGAAAATATTTCGACCTCAAATTTGATGAAAAACGAAAGTTGTTATTTTTGAGATTTGCCAAATCCAAATATCTTAGAACATCAATATATGGTTATAGAACAAGTTTGGAGTCACGGAAGTAAGCAATGAAGGCTCGGTGAAAAACTAACATTAGGACAGAAGGAGCACGGCTCTTACAGGACATGAGGCCGTCCTCTGGAGCCGTGCTCTGAAGTGAGGCCGTGCCAGGGTTTTTCGATGAAGTACTATACAAAACTCAAACTTGACGTTTTCAACGTTTTAGGTTCCGAATTAACGTATGTATGCCCAAATCATTATTAATACCATTTTACACATTCCATATAATGTTATGGCACGCCATACAATGACCGACGCTATAGATAGTGCTACATTGCGTTTTTATTAATCGTTATTTAGAAGGATGTTGAAGCATGTAAGAATATATGTATGATCAATTATATATAACACTTACTTTCATGTGGCATGTTCTCAATCATCATCAAAATTAAAGAATGCATTATAAAAATTATAACTTTATTAAACCATGTATGCACCAACACATCTCATTATCACTATCACATTCAATTTAGCAAAATATAACATGACTATATCATAGTATATATGAGGTATTCTCTTTTTCACAACCAATAACATCATTTGTTGACTTTATAAAGTCAGCCCCCATATTTTCCAATTTAACTAAATCCATCAAACACAATCAATAGATAGATATCATTTTATTTATTTTATTAACATCATATACAATCAAAAATTATCACTTGATCTAGGATTCCTCTATTTTCTATTAATTGGGTCAATTTAATACGGTAATAATCAAGACCTAACATTTAACATAAATAAATCAATATCTATACTACCATTCTACCAACTTATATAACATGTGATCGAGGTGTGTATCTTATATTTTACAACTTTTAAATACTAATCATTCTAATCTCATAATTAATATTATATTTTCTTTTAATATACAAAAACAAAAACACAGTTACTTAAATAATTAATCGACCAATCATAACTCTCAATTTCCTAATGTTGACTTTTATTTTTAATTTTGACTTTAATTTATACTTTTTTGTTTTGTTTTCCATCACAAATTTACATTTTTTACCAAATATTAAACATAGGTGCTCTAATAATTTATCGACCAATCATAGCTCTCAATTTCCTAATGTTGACTCTTGCTTTCAATTTTGACTTTAATTTACACTATTTTGTTTTTTATCACAACTTTATACTTTTTACCCAATAGTATTAATACAATAAATAAAAAATAAAGTTAATATATATCCAATAGAATAATAGTTAATATATATCTGATAAAATAATAGGTAATGTATATGCTAATAGTACGTTCTATCTCATAGGTACAATTAAGGTAAATAAAATTTAATGTAAATATATTAAGATTTTTAAAGTAATTGTAATATTATCCTTTTTTGAATTTTTTTTTTTAAAGAATCAATCATGACACATATAAAAAAGACAAAACATGTAAATATCATCTTTATAGAAAACACCTATAATATTATCATATTCTAAATTACATAATTAGGATATGTTTCATCTCAAAATAAATTTTATTTCTATATAGTGCAAAATAAAAATATAATATGCCATGTGTAACGATAAAATAAATAAAATGACACTGATCTACTATGATATTTTAGTACTCAAATATCGGCAAAAATTTTACACTCTACAACTGATGTAAATATTACGATTTTGTTATATTTCAGTATAAAGATCAAAGTTTTATTATATGGATCAACTTTTTATTAATAAAAACTAAATTTTGAAATTAAATAATTTAACATCTAATATTAATAATTTCATAAACTCTTGTATATTCCACACAAACCTAAAATCTAGTATTAATCCTATAATAAGATGCAATCCAATCATTATATTTATCTTATTTAATATAAAATTATTTATTCAAAGAAAATTCAATTAAAACTTAAAATTTTAATTTATTAATACAAATTAAAAAGTCAATCAGCATAAAAATAAATGTAATAACTTAAATAAAAAATCAACATTTTGTAGCATATATAATACCGTTATATAAATTGGCGACCGGTAAGTCACTCCTAACTTTTTAGTCATTATTTTTGCTAAAATACTTGAAGCATTCTAATCACGTGCATTACATAGATACGGGGTGGGTTATTTTAAGAACTTATAATAAAAAGAACTCAAAAACAATTATGGACCATACATTCTTTCTCTTTTTCTCTCTCTTCAATTTAATATGGAAATTCATCTAAATCATTCAAAATGTTTTATTTCACAAACCGTACATCGTTAAATCAGAGCCGATCCTGAGATTACGAATGCTCAGGGCTAGATGTTCAAAAATATGCCCTTGTTAAAAACTTTAAATAACTCAACACAAGTTTTTTAAAGGGTTTCTAAACTAGTCAAGCTACGCGGCTCACTCACACATCAATTTAGTTTTATTAGTTTATTTGACAGGCTTCATAAAAAAAAGGTTTTCTCAACCAAACAATATATATAAGTTTTGGAAACAATATATATGCGGATTAAAGGTAAAAGAAGAGAATGATATATTACAGAAACTAGAGCAAAAAGTAAGAAGTAAAAAAAGAAACGAAAACGAACTGATCAAAGAAGAAAAAAATTTATTGTGTCTGGAATCTAATTGGTGTGACATCCAAAGTAAGAGTGATTTCGTTCTCCAATTTATAATACAATAACATATGAGCCTAAAATTGAACATATGAAAGGGAAAAAAAAAACTGAAACTAGTATACCCTGACTTGGACTAAAAGCCGACTGCCCGCAACACAATTGCTGCTCTAGGCTTGCGCCCTAATGGCCCAGCAGCAGTGCTGGCTCTGCATTAAACGAAACAAAAAGCATAAATAGTCTTAAAATTTTGCCCTCTTTCATTAGAGATCCAATTCGATATATTTTTGACGACTTTTTAATTTTCGTTTTCTTTTTGGTACTTACATATAACTTACACATGTGTGAGGTTGAACAAAAATTATGATTCGGAGCAGGCTTCGCCCTTAAGGATATTAATAAACCAAAGCTGGTGGGGGTGATAGGTCATTGAGGGTGATAGGTCATAGTGTGATAGGTCATAAAGGGTGATAGGTCATAGGGAGTGACCGGTGATGGGTGATCTATCTAATGGGCTTCGCCCTTAGCCGCTATGGCTCCGCCTTAACCTTCATTGTTGTATACATATGTTCATTTACTAATTTACATGTGAAAACAATGATCCCACACATGTGTAGGTACACAAGTACAAGGGGAAAAAAACGAAAATTAAAAAGTCGTCAAAAGTATATTGAATTGGATCTCTAATGAAAGATGACGAAATTTTAAGACTACACATACTATTTGTTTCATCTAACGATTTACAGTTTAGGAGATAAAACATTTTGAATGATTTAGATGAATTTTATTATTTAATTGAAGAGAGAATAATAAGAGATATATGTCGTCCAAAATAGTTCTTGAGTTTTTTTTTTCATGAGTTCTTAAATAACTCTTCCTTTACATAGATATATTACGTAGTGTAGATATTGTGGAGGCCCTTTCCTTTGATAATTCTGTCAACAACCATCACCGGCCACTATAACAAGAACAATATTTCTTCGATGTTTATTATTACCACTTGCTTATAAAGTTCTTAAATTTCTTCCTTTTTTTTCTTTTAACTTTCTGATTTGGGCACTTAGAGCATAGGGTATGGAACCAAAATGCCGATCCCGAAAGCTTACATGGCAATCGGTGCCTAACAAGTTTCCATCCTTGCCTTGTTCTGCGCTGAGCACCACATGAAGATGCGTGGTTTCTTTGCCATAGTTCGGCGTCTAGCTTTTCTTTAAATTGATGGCCCCATCTATTGATAAAATAACTTATTTAATATAGAAAAGCTAAACTTATTTGTCTATTTGCATGTTAGATATTCATTATTTATTTATCTATTCAATGAAGATATCTACTTGCATTTTTTTAGTTAGTCTCATTCTCTCTCTATTAGTTCATACAATTTATTTCTTTTTCGTATGAACTAGTATTTCTACCCGGGCGATACTCCGGGAGAAAAACATAACTCTGGTGATAAAAGTTACAAAAACATTAAGCCGAAAACAAAATTTACGTGACAAAAGTTAAGAAAATAAAAGTTGTGGTTCAAAGTAAAGAAAATAAAACTTTGGTAGTAAAATTTAAAAATCAAAAGTTATATCGTAAAAGAAAATAAAAGAAAACTTTCGGAGCAAAGTTTAAAAACAAAGTTATATGAAAAAAAAGTACAAAAGTTAATAAACTTTATACCTAAAAACAAAGTTTGTATGTTGAAAGTTTAAAAAACAAAAGTTATGTGACGAAAGGTAAAAAAGGAAACGTAAAAAAAAAATTGGTGGAAAGTTTAAAAAGTAAAAGTTATGTAGTAAAAAAAATTAAAAAATAAGGGTCGTTAAGTCCGTCACCTAACAATCGTTAAGTCTGTTACCTAACCGGCGTTAAGTCCGTTATATATGTTGGATGCTTTAAAGACTTGTATCTTATGCTAAAGGGAGAGTACTTTTAGCTACAGTAAAATAAAATAAAATAAGGTTCGTAAGTCCGTCACCTAACAGTCGTTCAGTCTGTTACCTAACCGTCGTTAAGTCCGTTAATTATGATGGATGCTTTCAAGGCTTGTACCTTATGCTAAAGGGGGAGTACTTTTAGCTACAGTAACTCCCCCTCACAAACCAAAGTTGGTTTTTAGTATTATACTAGTTTTTGTACCCTGCGCGTTGCCGCGGGATACGCTTTCTACACGACAAAGTTTTGTTTCCAATTTTGTCTCGAACTCAAAATTTAAAAAATACAATTGAACATGTAGCAATAATAATAAAAAGTGCAAAAGAGTAAAAAGATGTATAAAAGCATATGCAATAACTATATTAATGCTTTAAATGTTATAAGAACGTAAGACGTAATGATGACAAAAGTTATTATATAAAAACATTATTTATATAAAAATACAGATTAAAATAATCAAAACAAATGTTTAAAAGTAAATTCGTAACTGTGTGAAAGTTGTCTGATAAAAATCCAAAAGTTTAGTGTGACGAAAATGAAAACTTTGATGTAAGGCAAAAGTTAAAAGATCGAAAAAATTGGTAAAAATTATTATATGTTATAAGAACTTGTAAGGCACAAAGGATTTGTAAATTTGTATAGACCTTTTGTATAAAAACATAAACAATAACTATGTTGATAATTTAAATGTTACATGAACCTAAGACGTAACGATAATGAAAGTTATTATATATTAAAAACGTTATATATATATATAAAGACGGATAAAAATAGTCAAACCAAATGTTTAAAAGTAAAATTGTAACCACGTGAAAGTTATTTGATGAAAAATTGAGAACCCAAAAACTTAGTGTCAAGAAAATTACTCGTAGAAAGAAAACTTTGATGTGGAACAAAAGTTAAAAGAATATAAAATTCAGGGGTTTAAACTGAAAAATGGTAAAAATTATCATGTGCTATAAGAACTTGTACATTCTACGTATAAAGCACTTATACATTCATATATGTTTTTAGTATATTATAAATGAGATAAAAGTTAAAAAATAGAAATTTTAGGGTGTTAAAACGAATATTGGTTAAAATTAAAAGGGTTAAAATAAAATTTAGTTAAAATTAGTATGTGCTTTAATAGCTTGTACCTTTCATGCTTAAAAGACTTGTACATAACACATTGGTTTTTAGTATGTATATAATATATAATATATAATTGCAATGAAATTATCACATGCAGACTTTTATTTATTAATACTAAATATAGACCTTTATTTATTTCTATATACATGTCAGTAATCAGTATATATGAATCTATATAACATTTAAATATTTAATCGTATATGTATGCAATGAAGTAATTATATTAATAACTTTATAAAAAAAGGGTAAGTTTATTAAAAACTTTACACAATTATAACCGTTTGACTATACATTTCTATCAATTAAAATACTTTCACCTCTATTAATAAGTCACCTTATATACTTTCACATACATTTTCACCTATAATCATCATCGAAAAATGTCATCGTCTAATTCGTTAGAAAGTGACTCAGATATCTATATAATCTATCAAAAAGCTATCAATTTAGTCATTCATTCATCGGATGATGAAGCAGAAAGCTCAATGGAACCAAGACGAAGAAGGAGGCGTCTTATTAGAGATCGAAGCGGAGCCAATGAACGACTAATGCGTGACTACTTTATCGACGCCTTGTTTCATCATCATCGTCAAGTCATTCGAATAAAGAAGAAAAAGTCGACGTGTTGAACAAGACAATGAACCGTATTGCTGGTCTTCGTCAAGAACAAAACGATTTCAAGATTTTAGGAAAGAAACTAAAAGGCTATTCGGGAGAACAACTCAAGATCATGCAAGTCCTCCAAAAGCGAGGGATGGAGCGCAACATGTAATATGTGACCGGAGATGAAGACAACAATGACGAGGAGTAATTTTAAGTAGTACTTTAATGTTTATCTAGATTTATTATTAATGTTATGTAACTTCAGGTTTACTATTAATGTATCTTAGGATTATTGTTAATGTATTTTTAGTTTATTGTTAATGTATTTTACTTTTTATATTAATGCCTTATTTCTATTATTAGTAATATCTTTTTATTAATACACTATTGAATAAAACATATAGTTAAAAAATAATATATGTGATATATTTAATAAATAATGAAAAAGTGGTGTTTTGCGTCCTGGATGGTTCTGCATCCATAACTGTTTAAAACTGATGAAATGATAAAAAAAAAACTAATGTGGCGCTGAAATGACATTCTGAATAATTGACATTCTGAATAATTGCATCCTGTATCCATACCTGATGCTCTTACACAAGTAGATAAAGAATGTAGAATGCACTCATGTAGGTTGGTGGGTCTGTCTAATGTCCAAATTTACAAGATTGGACCCTTCACTTTTAGTCTTTTACTTTCTTACCTTCTAAGTCCATAGCATTGCATTCTTACCATTATATATCCCTCTCCTACTTGGTAATTATTTCTATTTATTATATTTATATAGTATAGATATAAATATAAATATATTATCAAACATTTATTAGAAAAAAATAAGTAATACTCAATGCCATCTTTCATAGGTTTTAAATTACAATACCATTTTCAACGGTGTATGAAGGTTTAGATATAAATAGTCTTACTCCAAAAGTTAGTTTCCAGCTTCTCTACCAAATGTAGAAAAGACCTCCAACAACGTGTTCCATTTAACTCAAGATATATAAAAACAACTAAAATTAAAGGGAACAATGAAATTTACATATTTATATACAAACAGGGGTTAAGACATGCAACTTATAAGATGGCATATATAAAATGGGCCAATCCTTGATTTGCAAAGCTTATTTGTACAATGTACAGATCAAACAATAATGTTACATTTTCCTCTGTTTTACTCTTTGTCACCACCTCTTTTTCATTACTTTTCTTTCATCTCTATAGGCCAAAACCCGAATCGGGTGCTATTATGTTGTACGCTGAGGTATAATTACACCAAGCGGGTTTTCACAGTGCAGCTAATAAATGAGAAAAAAAGGTCAAATTTTGGTGTACTACTTCTAATGTTACATACTCATGGCTTTTGACGAGGTCTCTTCTTCGCCTTCTCCGTCAATATCCTGCATTTGGCACAACAAAAGTTCATTTTCAGAAACATTAGCCGAAAAAAAGGACTCTTCAAACAGTTCAGTATGTATTGATGGTAAGAATAAAAGTAATCTCCATTTACAGGCTTATGGTTCGATTGGGAATTTGGGATAATGCTATAGGGGTCAAGCAGATAAAGTAAAAAAAAGTAGCATTACAAAGAACTAGGTAGCCTGGCATGTGAGACAGTGCTGTAAGCGAAGAAGCTATAAACCTCTAACAATACTATTCAGAAGTTCTTATAAATGCAGCACTATTTTTTGCCAAACACGTACACATCAAAAGTTGCACAAAATGTGTGTGTGTTTTTTTTTTGGTGCATCAGGCCTTAATCATTGTATTTAAACATTAGAGTATAAATAGAATAATATAACTTTCATAATGATATATTAGACACTAGTCATTTATGATAGCAAAAAAAGAAAAATAATTGGACAAAAAGTGTTTAAGATAAGCCAACCAGACTTATACCAAATATTACCCGTTTTAACCCAAACCTGTTCGAACTTGTACCTAACCCGCCCGACCCGCCAACTTCGCCAATTCTAGGTACAACATAAAACAAAAAAAAGATGTTTTAATTTCATACCGGTTGTTCTTTAGACCTTGCCAATGCAAGATAATTTTCTAATGCACCATCCCCTCTAAGTATTTTTCCGCCACATCCGAACGAGTCTACTGAGCCAACTGATTCCTCATCAATCACAACAGCATCCACTCTATCCTTTCCCGTCTTGGCATCTGGAATCTGAATTTATAAAAGGAACATGAATGAATTCAACACCCTTTATAAGTTGACAAAATGTATACATAACAGAAAATAAACGCATACATCATACAAAACTAAAAAAAACGCATAGGTCATACATAACTAAAAAGACATACATACCTCGTACATAGAGTCGGTTAGAAGAGTTTCAAGTATGGCTCTTAACCCTCTAGCACCAGTATTCTTGGCCATTGCTTTTTGAGCAATTATTCTTTGTGCATTTTCCGAAAAATGTAGTTTGACCTACAGTTCACCATAGAGCTCCATGAGAATCAGCAAGACAAAGTCAAACAAATTTAAGCGAATAAAGTGCTTACATCGTTCATCTGAAATAATTTCTTGTATTGCTTCCCTAGAGCGTTTTTAGGTTCCATGAGGACCTGTCATACAGATAATATTACCAACTTTACTTCTAAGATTGGAGCACTATATTACACCTATTGATGGTATGATATGAGTAAGTTGGATGGGTTGAGTAACAGATCAAAACAGGTAAACTTTCTATGGGTGGATGGTTCGGTGAGATAGGTTTCCAGTGTTATTTGCTGGACAAAGAAAATCCTAATAGTTGAATTCATATACAAAATACAAAGATTATAGGTCAAAACTGGAAATAAAGAAAACTTGAAGGTTAAAAATTGAAATCCTATCATGACCATGTGTTAGTTTGATATTTGATATAATAGGTAATTGTTGTTATTCATTAGTTTGATTATTGATATTATAGGTAATTATCTTAGTAATACGAGAAACCATATTAGTACCAAAATAATGTACTTTTGAATAGACAATCTAGAAGGGTTGTATACATTGAAGATATACTTCGGAAATATATATCAGCCTGTTGGACTGATTTGACTTTTGCATAACTATATTTTGGATTTTACCCATTTTTAAGCAACATTGCCACCTCTAATGGTAACAAAAGTGTCAGAGGCTCATAAAAAGAATCCGCTACATCCAAACTACAATGAGAACTGAAGTCACGATTATCAAAGAACATACCTCAACAAGTTGATCTTCGGTTAAAGCCGACAAACTAACTAAAATGGGAAATCGTCCTATGAACTCGGGTATGAGTCCATAAGCTATAAGATCACTACTCTCAACCTGAAATTATAGAGAGAAAAAAGAAAGCAGTAATGTCTACCAGCTGGTAACATTCAAAATAGTGAAGGTAAGAACAAAAAATTCCAAAGGATGCTTACAGATTCAAGTAACGATGATGTAACAGCAGCATTTGTGAGTGCACCGTTTCTCATGTTAGCACGAATAGGTGCTCCAAAACCTATTGACGAGTCCTGCCGTCTGAAATAAACATTAATATTCAGATCCTTTGAAAACTTAATTACCAAAAATAATATATAAAAGATTCAACATAAACAGCAGGGGTTCACCTCTCAGATATAGTTTTTTCCAGATCAATAAATGCACCGCCACAAATAAAAAGGATGTCCTTTGTATCTATCTGCAAATGTACAAGTACACTTTAGAGCATAATTTGCTGAAAATATGGCTCATTCGATCTAGTATAAACAAAATTTTAATATGCGTATTCGGCAAACCATTACAGTCCTGTGAGAAAACACTGACTAATTGACTATAATAAGATGAAATCAAAAAGTGGATAACATAATCACAATAATCCAGGATGTACCTGAATGTTATCGCCACGAGGATGCTTCCTGGCCCCCTTTTCAGGCACATTCACTATCTGCAGAATATAATAACACACATCATACATGTCAGAAGTAGATGATGAAAAATTTACCATCACCAACCAACAAGTATCATCCATTAAATTTTGTAAATCAATGGATACTGGTTTGGTAATTTACAAGTATATTTACTTACAGTTCCTTCCAGCATCTTAAGTAGTGCTTGCTGAACACCTTCACCAGAGACATCCCTGCTAATGTTTAGGCTCTCGGCCTATTAATAGAGGCAAATGAAAGTTTGTCGAATCAGCAAGCATGGAAAAACAAAATAATTAGCACAAATGACTCAATATCAAATCAAAATTACCTTTTTAGTTATCTTATCAACTTCATCGATATAAACCATCCCCTGTTGTGCTGCTTGAACGTTGAATTCAGCAACCTTAAAACCAAATGATGAAAACCTTATATAAGCTTGTTAGGTGATATATATGGTACTCATAAACATAATACCCAAAAATTTCTTCATATGAACGATTATAAGCATAAAAACATATAATACAACATAAATCTTCATAAGAATATAGTAGAAAGCCAAAAAGTAGATAATACCTTCCAACAAAAAAAATATACATAGTGACCCTTAAATCTAAATTATATAAGTTGTAGATCAAAGATAGCAAGAAATTAATTTATTTTTGATATAAAATTCACAATCTTACAAACCACATGGCTAAGGTTCTCATTACTTCAATAAAAACAAAGACAGTTGAGCAAAAACTAGATAATGAAGTGATGAGTCTCAACTTCTGGATCAACATAAAAATTGTCACTTAATAAGAAGCAATCACATAATCAACAAATAAATTGTACCGTAAGTAGCTTGTGCAATATAGATTCAACGTCATCACCAACATAACCAGCCTGCATAATATAGAAAAATGAACCGTGTTCAGTTGATTAGAACACGTTAAGTCAACTCTATGATGATATGATCCCACATCGGTCAAGTATGATATTGGTTGGTGGTTTATAAGACTAGGTGTCCCATACTCCTTTGAGCTAGCTTTTGGGAGTGAGTTCTACACCTAGCTTGTGGCATGATACGAGCCTATTATGGGATGGGTTCGTATCAATTGGTATCAGAGCCAGCCCTACCTTTCGATGTTCCAACGCTCGGAGTGGTGGCTTGGACCCAAGGAGAAGGGTGTCAACCGTGACCAACATAGCCGTGACCAACAAGGACGTTGGCTCTTCAAAGGGTGGGGTATTGATATGATCCCACATCGGCCAAGTATGTGATTGGTTGGTGGTTTATAAGCCTAGGTGTCCCCTCCTCCTTTGAGCTAGCTTTTGGGAGTGAGTTCTACACCTAACTTGTGGCATGATGCGAGCCTATTACGGGATGGATTCGTATCATATGATTAGAGGAATTCATTGCCCCAATTTTCACGTTGATTTGATTACCAATGTCATAATGAACAAATTGCACCTCTCATGTCTCCAGGAAATGTCATTCATTTAAATATCTTATAGTATGAAATTTGAGCATAACTGACCTGAGTCAATGTTGTTGCATCAGCTATGACAAAGGGAACATTGACAAAACGAGCTAGAGTCTTTGCAAGTAATGTCTTTCCTGTTTTACAAAAAGGGTTAAGCTAACTACTAAAAGAGAAGATAGATCAAAAAAGATAGAAACTATAAATAATAAAATTCAAACATCTAACTACATAGCGACAACAAAACATCTTTGTGATCATACCCGAGCCAGTTGGGCCCATTAGAAGTACATTGCTTTTTTCTAAATCTACATTATCATCATCATCTTCGGTCTTAGATTTTTCTGGATTTTTCTGTAAAGAGCCATGATATATCCTTTTGTAATGGTTATAAACAGCCACCGAAAGCACCTATATACAAAATTGGAAACCAATTCAATGAACATAAAGCAACAAGGAACAATGTTGTACTAAAACTTCAATGATAACCCAATAATTTTACACAAGTCAATTCAGAACCATAATATGTCACCTTCCATTTATAAACAGGGTACCATAATACATGTTACACCACATAAAGAAATGATCATAAGACATTAACATCAATCCATATAAGCAAAAGATCTAAAAGTTGAAACCTTTTTGGCACGTTGTTGACCGATAACAAACTTATCAAGTCCCTCACAAATTTCCTTTGGAGTAGGCAAATTCTTGCCCAAATTCGACCCACCCCACCCATTCTTTTCTCCTCCATTCCCATCTCCACCCGGACCACCAGGACCGCCTGCACGTACCACGTTAACTCCAGGGGCAAAAGGAGGCCCCGGTGGAGTATGCACTGCAAGCCCATTATTATTATTATTATTACCATTAGTCCAATTCTCAGGTGGTTCACCACCATAAGTCCTCAATGTTTCCCAAAATGAAGCCCGAATCTTATTTCCATAAACATCCTCACCATCATCATTAACATTATTGTGACCACTCTGTCTCTTATTACTATTCTTAAACCTACCAATTTCGACAAACCTACCTTGCAAAGGAACCATCTTATAAGGCCTAAAATAATAAGCAGTATTACAATTCGGGCAAAGATTAACCGCCCGATAACCCGGTTTCCGGTTCCCATCAGAACCAATATCCGGTGGCGCCACCTCCGGTTCATCAGAACCTGCCGGCGGAATTAACTGCCCATTATTCGAAAACACAAGATTCATCTGTTTAGAACACCTAGGACAATTAGCTTCAGCTCTAATCCTACGTGTCACCGCCGTAGTTCTCCCATCATCTCCACCACCACCTCCGCTCACCAACCTTGCCTGGACTCCGGTCAACGTCCGGCGTCTAATGCACGGACTATTACCACCTCCGGCGCCGGAAAATGTATGCAAAGCTGAAATTCTTGCAAAATCTTGAATCTTTTTCCATCTCCATAACCCAGACATCATAATCTAATAAAGTTTGAATCTTTTAACACTTTTTGAACAATTCAATCAAATGGGTATCCGATTTTATGATTATATATACGATCTGAATCTAATCCATAAATCTATCCAAATTGAGATTATATATATGTATATATAGATATAGATGTTTGTGAGTGTATATGAATTGAAGACAAAGAAAGAAAAGGGGGGAAATTGAGAGTGTTTGTAGGGATGTATGTATTGTATCTGTATGATATATATGAATGAATGAAACTAACCGTGAATTGCTCTCTGGAGTTCCCACTGTTTAGTTTTTCATTTGCCATTTTTAGTTTATATTTTCTTTATTTTATTTCTTTCAGATTTGGTGCAGTATTTTATTTTGGATATTATATCCACCTCATGATGCCTTAAAAATATATAATTGTTGACCCTTTGATTTTACTCTTTTAAGATTCTTTTTTTCAAGTTTAGATAAAAGACTTAAAAGAGAAAATTATTTAGTATGAAAAACTAAGCACATTGTTTTGAAGTGATCAATCTGTTACCTATTATCTACTTACACAATCAACAAAATATGAATTTGTGGTTGTCATATTGGTGAGGGGTTGATTTCGAATTTTCTATTTTCAATATATTTTGTAATGCAAAGTGCTTAGATTTTTGTAATTTGTATGTAAATGTAGTGTAGATTATATATATCTATAATTTGTAATGATCTATCAATATAACTTTAACAATTATATTTTTTAAAATTATAAACTGATATTAATGTCCTGCAGAGGGGACAAAGTTTTACCTAATTAAATGTCGTGTCTTCGGGCGGTTTAGTTGGGGGATACTCCTCCTACTAGGTATTAAGAGTGAGGGGCTCTCTAGAACGGATCCGGTTAAGACAATGTAAATAAAAAAATTAAAAATAAATAAAAAAAAAAAAACTTGATATTAATGTAGGACTAGCCCACTTAGTAGAGACTTATGTCTTTCAAGAAAAGACTAAGGTTTAAACTTTGGCATAACAGTTTTTGGGGTAATTTAGGAGTAGAGTTGGAGGTTGTATAATAACTTGCCACTCAAGAAAAACAAAACTATATTAATATAATCGAGTTCATAAAATAATCTGATGTACACCTATTTTTTTTACTGAATAGAGCATGTTTAAATCACAATATTATACATATACTAATAAGGGGTGAGTTGTGTGTGTTCAATAGGTAGCGTATAGGAAGGGTATAAGTGTAATTTCGTCTTGGGTAACTTTCAGCATGTAAGGGAGAGTCTATTTTTTTTATAAAAGAATATAGATATTGATATTTTGGTTTCAACGATCAATGCAATTGTCTCGATAAGACATCATAGTTTTTTCAATTTTAATATTTATAAAATACAAATAAATAAATAATAAAATTATTTATCAATAAACTAAAACAGGATTGACATATCCTTTAATTGACACATGACGTAATATTTAAGCGACACGTGTTTTTTAGTATATATCCTAATCCCAATTCGTATATTATTATTATTATTATTATCTACCAATAAACTAAAACATAATTGTCATGTTTTTGAAACGACACGTGACGTAATCATTGATCGATACATGTCCTTTTAATTTATTTATTTTGTTAAATTAGTTTTTTTAGTTGTATATAAATTCAATTTCCTTATTAGAGTTAGAACTAAACTCTAACTCTAACTCTTGGCTTATTAATAGAAAAAATATTATAACCTTATTTAATTGATTGTTTTCTCATTAATAAATTGTCTCTTTTTCTTTCTCAAATCTTCTACTCCTATTACTTATATTAGTTATAGAGTTAATTGCAAAATTGGTCCCCGTGGTTTGTACATTTTAACAAAAGAGGTCCCTATTTGAGAATCGTTACATTGGGGTCCCTATTCTGAGAATTTTTTGTAAAATTATCCAAATCTGACGGATTTGTTAAAGGTGTTCATCAGGCGTGCACGTAGTTATACTAACAAAGTAACATAATGACCCATATTAACCCACAATTATAGAAAAATGGTTTATTAATTTCGAATCAAGAGAAAATTGAAGTTTTTTGTTATCCGTAAAAGAAAAAAAAAAATGAAAACTAATTAAATGAAACATCAAACTGACGCTAGACAAATAATTTGCGCACAAAACTACAAAAAAAAAAAAGGAAAAAAAGAAAGAAAGAAAAAAGAAATGGAAGTAGTGGCGGTAAAGGTAACCGCTATCCTCCATAAACAACCACCACCACCACTTCCACTCATTCTCACACAGCCAATCCACCACCTCAATTTCCGCCACAAACTCACCGGCGTGAATCTGAGCAAAAGCTGTTTAACAACTTGTAGCACAAGTGCAGCTGCAAGCGGTGAGATAATAAATGATGATGTGCTGCCATTAGAGGTGAGTAAGATAAAAGAAATATGTAGCAAATGGGAATGGAGAGGATATGGTGTCAATTACTTGAAATATGAAATTAATAATAAATCAAACTCACCTCCTCCGTTACTTCTTGTTCATGGCTTTGGTGCCTCTGTTGCTCATTGGCGCAGGTATCTATTTATCTATGACCCCTTTTTTTTTAATTATAATTATGTGGTATATTACTTAATTACTACGTATTTGGTTCTATAATGACATGTATCTATGTATTAATGTATGTATGTATCTATCATATGCGTTTTAGTGGGATCACTGTATATGATCCCCAGCCTAGCTCTATCTTGTAATTAAAAAAATCCCGATAGTTACGTTGTTTCCAAATGGACATCAATTAGAATGGTAACTAAGTTGAAGAATTGTAATCTTGTTATTGAAAAATATCTTTTTTTCTTTTTTAACAATGATGTCTTCCTTTCACATTTGGTATTAACAAGTCCACTACTTGAGTCTTGTCTCTCCTTACTTTTTAGGTTAATGAAGTAGTATAAGAACCCAAGAAATATACATATACATATACATACACGTTCACACGTAGATTTATGTTTGTGTAATTACATGTGCATGTAGTAGTAGTATTAGTCCTTGTCTAATAATTTGGTGATTTAGCATATACTTGAATTCGTCTTTTAAAAGTTAAAGGCATCTACCAGGAATATTCCCACATTGGCTCAGACTAGCACAGTTTATGCAATTGATCTTCTTGGTTTTGGTGCGTCCGATAAACCTATAGGTTTTCAATACACCATGGAAGCATGGGCTGAGGTATACTTATATCGGTTAAAGTTTGTTTTATTTTGTATATGTATATATGCAGGGCTTAACTTGCCTTTCTAAATCTGAATACCTGATATCATGTGTCACTTAACGGCAACAGTTGATATTGGATTTCTTGAATGAAGTTGTCCAAAAGCCTACGGTACTGGTAGGAAACTCTGTTGGAAGTCTTGCATGTGTTATTGCAGCTGCAGGTTTGTTTTATGTACCTATTTATTTACATATGCATATCGGGTTATGTCCCTTCAACATTTCTTTCTCATTGTTATATACTTGTTCAAAAAGATGCTCAGAACTCGCTGGTTCGAGGGCTTGTTCTGTTAAACTGTTCGGGTGGCATGAATAATAAGGCAATAGTTGATGATTGGCGTATTAAGCTTGTATATCCTTTGTTATTGCTTATTGATTTCTTGTTGAAGCAAAAAGGAATTGCATCATTCATCTTTGAACGGGTCAGGCAAAGGTTCTCTCTCTCTCTCTCTCTCTCTCTCTCTCTCTCACACACACACACACACACACACACATTTTAGCTTTACATATGTTACGGATATGAGTTTTAAAAATCATACTCTTCTAAACTTGTTTTATCCAGAGAAAGTCTTAAGAACATCCTATTGTCAGTTTACGGAAACAAGGACTCTGTGGACGACGATCTCGTACAGGTGTTTTTTTTTATATATACTCTTCTAAACTTGTTTTATCCAGAGAAAGTCTTCCTTTTTATTTTTCTTTCTTGCATGTCTGATAAAAAGGTTTGTTTGGCAATAGATAATCAGGGAACCGGCACTTGATGAAGGGGCACTTGATGCCTTTGTGTCTATTGTGACCGGGCCACCAGGACCCAACCCGGTGCAATTGATGCCAAACATTAAATTACCTGTCCTAATCCTCTGGGGAGATGAAGACCCCTTTACACCTCTTGATGGACCTGTTGGTAAATACTTCTCGTCGCTACCATCTAAAGTTCCAAATATTAGCCTTTCTGTTTTACCAGGTGTTGGACACTGCCCTCATGATGACAGACCAAACTTGGTCCATGATAAACTGGTTCCGTGGCTGGCAGGTCTTCCATCCTCATAAATATATTCTTTCGCTTCACCATTAAACTCTCAGGTATCTGTAACTGTATATTGTTTAAGTATATCAGTAAACAGATTGGTTCAAGGCTTTGCCTCGATTCTACCAATTATTGTTGCAGTTGAAGATGGCTACTGTTGTTTATAGTTTTTTCAAGTCGTGCTCCCATTTCAACTTCATCTACAGTCTATATACCATTATCATATTTCAGCTGCCAATTGAAGTAAACACTTGGACAATGGAACCAAACCGAATCTGTGTTTTTGGTTTTGGGATATTACAGCTTGTTCTGATTACGAAATTATCAAATGTGACATTCTGTGGTATTTGACATCGCCTGTCAGGGCACAGTTGAACGCTCAAACTAGCCAAATGCACTTCTTACTAACTTGAGATATGTACAATACTGATTAAACTCCGCTAAATCACGGACATTATTACATCACTTCCGTTTCAAAAAGAAGAGAAATTGCTTACTGATAAAGCTGTTTCTAGGAACATTGTAATAAACTTTTGGGCTAAGTGCACCGGAATGCACTCAACTAATCACCAAAAGTTATTGTGTGCACGAACTCTAGATTTATGTTTATTGTGAACATAAAACGGATGTGGGACCGGTTACTTCACATAAAACTTGTTTATTTTCATATATATTTTTTTTATTGTGTACATGAACTAATTCCAAAAAGTTATTGTGTGCATGCCACGTAAGCAGTCAATGGGTCAACGTGAAAGTGGTAAACGGCTAACTTCTTACCCGGTAACTTTTGTTTAATATGGGACTCTTGAACAAGTTTCCTGAATACAATAAAGCCGACCTAGAGTTCGTGCACACAATAACTTTTCAGGATTAGTTAACTGCATTCCGGCGCACTTAGCCCTAAACTTTTATCTTATATTCACCGACAATAACTTGAAACATTGAATGCCATTAGACAAACTAATCACCAAATATAGATATTCAATCAACAGGCAACTCGTAAACTCCTGACGAAAATTAAGGTTCTTGATTTGCCAACACACACAGTTTTGATGGCAAAATGTATCCAAACCCACTTCAATACAATTGCTATCAAAAGCTTCAACCTTCTAACGTCATCCTTTCTCTTGTTGGTGGTAACATTTTTTTCATTGTTTCCAATAAAGAACTTCTTAATACATATAGGTAGGTTGCCAATCTCATGTCCTGTGCATACTATTTCATGGTTATCGTGTTGAGAAATACGTTTGACCCAGCACGTCAAATCCGTGTAAAGAAACAATTAACATGGCCTGAAAAACTTTAGTATCTACATCTAAGATTTTGAAGCGTGAGCAATTGCGTATGTCAGATGACTGATAGCTCATACAGTCGGATACAACTTTGAACTTAAGAATTTCATGAGGCAATGACTAACCAGATAGTTGGTGCCAAGCAAACCCCGTGGTTTTGCAGCCTCTGTACCTAATCAATAAATCGTCATTTTTGCACATGTATTTAACAGTCATGACCTGATACAAAGGAAATGGTAGGGATGGCATATATAGAAGTTTGAAAGGTAATGGATGAATAAGCTGCTTCGGAGTTTGGCTGGCATGATGATATTCAATTCTCCATTGTTTCATACAATATAGGCAATATGGCTAGAACAAAAAATAAAAATAAAAAACATGAGATTTGAACAATCAAGTGCACATTTTCTAATATAAAATAATTTACCGAATATGCATTATATGTGCTACTAACATGTTGCAAATTGCTTGTTTTCATCTTTAAACATTTACAATGGTTTTTAACTAGGAAATAGCATAAATCTACATTTGGCAAAAAGAAAGTAATGTATTGTACACTCTGCCATCACCAGATGACAAAAGCATGTGATGTAAGAATAAAAGAATCACTGGTAACTAACCCATATGGAAGAATGTGATGATGTTATGTAAACACTCACTCTACTGTAGTTCATTTATTACCATTACCTTTTTCGTAATCGTCATGTTTCTCTGCCTACGCTGTGCTCAAACACATGCACTTCAAAATTCTTTCGATCATATACGGTACATCATTGTAAGCAATCAAGACGAATGCTAAGACATATATATCCTTTACAACTTTGTCATGATCTGCTGCAACCAACCTCAGCAGCACGCTGCCTCATCATCTCCATTACAGCCGCCCTCCTCCTGCTATCAGATTGTTGTTGCAGCCTTCTCGAATGTACTTTCAGATCCCTGGATACATCATCCAATAAAATACAATAATGACTATAAAGCCAATAACATTTTTGAAATCTTCTGATAATTGCAGATAAACTAACCTGCAACGTGGTACAGTACATTGGGAATCTTTACATGCACGGGAATGGAGATGGAGCATATACCACATTCTCTTGCAAAGAAGACAACCACCTGATGCACGTAGCTTGCATTGTGTCCCATGTCGGAAAAGGCCTTTCACCTTCCGACAATTATGGTACTGGCAAAGTGGGGACCGACACTGAGATGCATGTATCAGAAGATCAAGCATCTTCCTTAGCTGCAATACCAACAAAAGAATCAGCCAAGTTATATTCGACTCTGGTAAATATCCAAGTCCTAGAACCAGTCAACTAAATCTTCTGACAATTAGTTGTAAGGAGCAGTGTTGTCAAAGGCGAGCGCTAGGCGCAAAAGGCGGGCAAGGAGCACCTCCAGCGCCTGAAACCCTAGGCCCAGGTCGACCATGAAAAAGGCGATCAACAACAGTCAACTCTGGTAGTCAACGGCGATCAAATTGGTTAAATGGGTCAATATTCGACTAAATCATTCAATATCCGGCCAAATCGTGGCTAGATCTAATGTTTTCCGGCCAAAATGAGTGACCATAGTTGTTTAAGAAGATAAAATAAGAGAGAGAAAATATAAAATGGGGGAAGAAGACACAGAGTAGTGCCCATAGTCTAAAAAATTGAAGTTTTTGGTTGAAAAGTTTGTATTTTTTGAATGATATTTGGTTTTATATATGACATCTGATTTTTCTTTTACTATTAGTTTTCACTATATATAAATATTTTATAATTATTTACTTAATGCGCTTTTTTTTTCTCGGGCGTGCGCTTTTTTTGCGCCTCTTGCCTTCGCCCTATTTGAGGTCTTTGCGCTTTGACATCGCCTTCGTTTTTGACAACTATGGTAAGGAGGCTCGGAAATTCTCAGCAAAAGACCTAAATCTTCAAATGTTCACTTGCTGTAGAGCTAAAAGCACAAAAGCAAGTTTGATGGTACAGGACTAGATACTTGGTTATTAAATAAAGACCTAAGCTTGATTAAAACCAGCACCAATATATGTACTAGGGTGGCAAATTGGATGAAGAGTCAATTGGGGTACAGGTCCACACAAGATGGGGGAGATCTGGTTCAACCAAAAGACTTTTGTTATTTATTTATTGATAACTTGCGTTATATATATTATTACCAAATCTATTTTTCTAGTAAAGCGATTTGTAGGTTGTATGCATTAGAAATACATTTTGAGGCGAGTTTCTAGTGTCTACTAGTTTGATCAATTTCCCTTCATCTAATTTTCCTATTTTCCCATTATATCAACCAGATATAGTTGCTAATGTGCTATAAACAAGGCACAAACTGACATATAGATGTATACCTGCACAACACGTTGTTGGCGAGCTTCTTTATTTTGTGCATCACGTTCAGCAATCGAGGGATGATGTGTCAACTTATGTGGATGATCAATGCCTCCCTCCTTGTAATAGCAGTTGTTGCACACATCAAAATCAGGACAAACATCACAACGCCAGCCTTGTCCTGTTTCTATATCAAGATGACATCTGTTGCATGTTGTCACAAATGCAGGAGCAGTAGGATTATGTAAGTGATACAACACCATCATTGATGAGTGCTTTGCACGACGAAGCGTTTCATATTGATAATGATTTCCTTGGCAAAGACTAAGAAAAGCCTGTCTCGTGTCAAAAAACTCACTTTCAAGAATCTCATCTTTATCTTTGGTATCTTCCGACACATCATTAATTTCAATCTGCATAGTTTCTCCATTGTTAATCATAACCATAACATGAATGTATATCTAAATATGATTGTGAAGCTGTTGCTTACTGGATAAAGAGGGTGCTTCTCCCTATGATTGATAGGATGTCTCTCCCTATCCTCAAGTTTTTGTTCTATTTCATAGCACCTGTGAGTCGAAATCAGAACCAGATATTAGATGCATTTTAAAAAGATAGAATATCTCCTACATATCACTGGTGATATATATTATATACCATTCTTAAATAGATAGGAATCAGGAGTTCAGGAAAAAGGTAAGATATCACAGTGCTTACTTATCACAGAGCTGAAACTTTTTGCACTGACTGCAAACCCATCGTTTCCCAGATACCATCAACATACAGCAACGAGTGCACGAATGCTGAAAGTGAACCATAATGAAGTCTTCCTTCATTGGGGAAATTGAATCACCAAGCTGAACCAAACAGATTACAAGAACAAGAAAAGGTATCAAAAAAGGAAATGTGCAAGAACAAGTGTAGAATACAATAATCATTCAAGGACTATTATCGAAGGGACTTAATTAATCCAATTTTTAATGAATAAATGAGGCTGGAGTAAGGAATCAAAGAAAACAATTACCCTATTCATGAGTAGCAAATCTTTTGATAGATTTCCAGAAAGATCGGTTTGACCAGAAGCTTTCATAGCTCTTTTTGTCATGGTTTTCTTTAGTGATCCTTTCTTATTTTGCTTTCTTCCCTCCTCTTCATGATGAAACCGATCAATTATATCCTCAGCAGCACCAGGCCAATAGTCTCCATCAAAATATGGTAGTCGAGCTGCAGTTACCTTAGCTTTACATTCACCAGAAGATACGAAGAAATGATCGTATAGATTAGTGAGATCGACTACAATATTTTCCTTGGTAGCTTTTCTCAACATTGATAAATACCTGATATACAGCACCAAAGATGCATCAGTAGCAATACTAGTGATAGCTAGTGTAAAAATAATGCAGTAATGCACATCTCATTTTTCCTCACCATTCTCTAAGTTTATCAGATTTTGGTGTCTTCTGAATTTCAGGATGGCAATATAAGATGTAATCTTCACCCTTCAATGGTGGGCAAGCCCATATATAGCAACTCGTAAAACCACGTAATTTGCAATATTCCAGATAACCTATCTGATAAAAGAACGGAAGAAAATTGGTTGACAAGCTTTATTGAAGAAAAAGTAAGCAATCTTATGGGAAATAAAACTTGCCAGAATTTCATGATACACAAATGTACGTAAAGCCTCCCCTGTAACCGTCCTAATCTCAGGTCTGAAGTACTTGACGGAATCCAGATAAGAAAGATACACACGCCGATGATTTGGCTGCTCACAATCTGCCCCGAATTCTTGAACATACATGCCAAAAAGACATACTTCAACACCTTCAATTTTCTGAAACAACAGAACTACCTAAAACAAGAAACTGTATCAGACAGGTAAGGATAGTAGAACCACAAGATAACGAACTCCATCAAAAGAAAGCATCCATGCCAGTACTAATATTTTAACTACCTTTGACTTGTATCCAAATTCCACAGGGTAATTTTCATCTTGGAAAATCTCAAGAAAGCATTGCTTAACTTCCAATTTCTTGTCAACAGATGATACAACTCTGACAACAAGTGCTTCTGCTCCAGGAACCTGATATAATCACAATTCAGAAAGTAAATTAGAAATTTCATCATTATTACAGAAATTCCTTCAAATTAGATCAAAAGCAGAAAGGGTACTTAGATCACCTCATCATAACTTTTCCCATGAAACGTAGCCCGATCTAGTCTCTCCTGCTTCAATTTTGCAAACAACCTATTCTCTATGTGATCGCTGAGTATCGTTCGAGGTAAATCCTTTGCTCCAAGCACAGCACTCTGTGGTAATGGCTTCCGTTCTCCTCTTTCAACCTCTTCTATATAACAATTTGGACAAGTGTACTCTGCTTCTCCACCATCATTTCTTTTACCATTGAATAAAGCACATATTTGATGTTGCCATGCTTCACACTTGTCACATTGAACCCACTGCAGAAAGCCACAAGAGTTAGTAACGCATTCCAACAATCATGCAAATACATACATATGTATGTCTACATATAAACTTATATAATATACCCATTCTTCAGTCTCCTCGTCATTTTTCTTTTTCTCCAATCGAGCTTTCGAAATATCGGTTCCATCAACACTGATAGTGTCTCCACGGACATCACTGTAGCAAGAAACACAAATGTAGTGCAGAGTATCACCAGTCCCAGCAGTGTAGAACATTGCATTTCTTTTGATGCGAGCACCACAAGGTGTGCAATATATAGGTGGTGGTTCAAAACTCAGCCTTTCTACTGCACATAGTTGACAGGAATTCTCACTCATCGAGTGTTTCAAAGCTTGATTCTTTTCTACTTTCGTTTTGCTCTGTAATGAAAGATAAATACCCAACATAAATTTCAAAAATTAAAAATTTAGAGCACAGTCAAAGTGATACAATGACACTCGAGATATCTCACCTGGCCTACCCACTGCCTGAGACCAGAAATATGCTCCCGGACCTGCTCTGGTGTAAATAACTCTATCATTGATACTCCCTTTATATCTGCCTTTCCAGATTTAGTTCCAGTAGCAGTCTCAGCAGGAAGTGCTGGATTTTCCAGTTTCTGTTGACCCACCTCTTTCTCAGTTTTAATGACCTCTTTCTCAGATTTAACAACCTCTTTCTCAGTTTTAACGACCTCTTTCTCAGTTTTAACGACCTCTTTCTCAGTTTTAACAACCTCTTTCTCAGTTTTAATGACCTCTTTCTCAGTTTTAACAACTTCCAGCTTAGGAAAACCATTGACATTATTAGGCAAAACTGGAGCACCTACAGACTTCTGGTTTTCAGAACCTTCCATGTAATCCTTCTTGGGACTCTCATGCACTGAACTAGTGGGAATTTCTAACTTTACCCCAATGACCTCAGATTTTGTTGGAGTATGTGTGTCCACAATTTCATTCTGAAGTTCAGATGCACTAGTTACAGGAACTAGTATGGAAGGATTTTCACTTTCTGGAGCTAACGACTCTGACGACGGTTCTATTTTGATTTTTTTCAAAGTTGGATATAGATCTTCTGAAGTTTCGAAAACAGATGGACTCCTTTGCATGGTATGCTTACCTGTTCCACCGCAGTGATGTTCACTTGAGGCCCCTTTCCGTTGCCAATAACGCTTTACAGGAGCGCAAACAGGACATCTAAGATCCCTACAATGCTTTGTATGACAAAATAAACGTGTTGTCATCCGACAACGGGGATATTGACATTGAACACGATTATTACATGATACCATATGGCTCAATAACTGTTTAGCAGTGATGCAATAGATTTCTGAACATTTTCCTGTCAGAGGTACACAGTTACTAGCATGTCGCAAGAATATTAGCCATCTTTGTTGAAAAGTAACCTGCCATTCACGTTTTGAATCAGTAGATTTACAGATAGCACCAGAGTTTGGTGGGTCTACTGATCTATTGGCACCACTTTGATTAGTAATAGATCCTTTTGAAGAAAGATTATTCTTCTGAGCTTGATCTTGACACACTATTCTTCGGCTGAATTCTTCTTGGACATTGTGGCCTGACACGTGACTGGTCATATGAAGCACTTCTTGAGATCTTGAATGGCGTTGACCCTGCATTCCAGACCCAGGTTGAGTTCCTACCGGCCAAGAAAGATCATTTTGAGCGTCACCAACAAACTGGTCCTCTTGTGAGTTCCCTTGAAAGTGATTAGCTGTTTTGGAAGACTCAAACTGATCAGAGATCAGATTTTGCTTCTTTGATTGACTTGGAAGAAATTGTTGCTGAATATGAACAGGCTGCTGAGATTGCACAGCGCTCTTGTGGAGCGAGTGTTGCGACCGAATATCCATCTTTTGTGATCGATTAACTGAAGATTTAATGTTCGGCGCCTGTTGACTAGTGACCAAATTTGATTGATTGACCAACAAGGGAGAGTTTGCTTTATGCAGTACATTAAAGCTTACTGGGTTTATGTTCTGATTATTCTTCATTGAGGTAACTGAAGCTGTGGGAACAAATTTTTCCCCAGAATCAGTGCTATGTACATAACCATCACCTGCAAAGTATAATTAAAAGATATAAACAAACATAATTACATGTATTTGTTGCATATATGTACATGTAAATGCGCGTAAAAAGAGAGTACCCTGTGACATCTGCTGATTAAAATGCTGTGGTAGTGTTCTGTGAGACTTCGCATAATGACAAGCTGTCACATAGCTTTCTGAGGTTCCTGGACCATTCACCGGCGGTAAATTATTTCCCAAATTTCCTAGACCACTGTTTATAGTACCATTCGGAAACCCATGAGCTCTCTGATGTATACTAGAACTAATTTTCGCACCCAAATGGCTCACCAAGTTATGAAATATGCGGCTGTTCTGCCCACCAACTTGCTGCTTCTGTTGCAGTGGTTGAGATGCCATTGTAGAGTCAATAGTTGGTGGTCCAACAACACTGTCAGGAGAAACCATATTCATGCAAGACTGGTTACTTGTGCTATTACTGTTATAAAATCCAGGAGTAGGTATCATTTGACTGGACATCCTTTGTGCACCCATTGATGAAATCAAACTGTGTCCTCCTGGATTGTTAGGGTAACTTGATTTGGAATGTTGATAACCATTAGTCAAACCTCCTGCATTATCAGATCCAACTGTAATGTAGATCAGAAGAAAATTAGTAATACAAAAAAAGGAAAAACATGAGGCAAAGTTTACCATCAGATGAACCCAATGAACCCTTGTATGTCTCACTGGAAACCATTATACTTGAATTCCCACTTTGAGGCATGCTAGGATTTGGAATCATAGTTCCCATAGGAACAGAAGTATTTCCTTGCTGATGATATTGTTGATTTTGATTACTCAACTGGAGCTTTTTATTCAAAATACGTAAACGGGTTTCCAGTGTGTCCAAATTCATGTATTCTTCCTAAAATGAAAAATTATATTATATTAAAGACAATTATACTCTTTCAATAAAATCTACGTAAAGAAAAATGAAGGGCCTCCAAGTATTGGAGTATAGACATGACTAAACAGAATTAGACAGATGGGTGAATTTAACTAAAACCTCAGTGGTTGCAGTTTTTAACAGGCCTTCATCTAAGCGTCTAACGATGTCCATCACCTTTTCAGGAGCTACCGCCTGAGTCTGTTGCCGCCTCATTAAGTCATAGCTGCAGAAGCATATGACAAAAGTGTAAGAGTTTAAACATCTAAATAGAAAATATCAAGGGTGCAATAATATGTAGAAAAATGCTAGCTTAGCACAAATATATTGTAGTCTGATGAATGTCACCGGTTTATATTCAACATGGCACGCAAGGTTACTTTACTATAAGACTATAAACAGCTAGAGATGCCCAAAACAACAAGTTTTAGAATAATACCGATTTCGTTATTACCTTCTTGTTCTAATTTTTCCCGTCAATGGCCAAATATCATTCATAACCAAATATATAAGTGTCTAGTTCATAGTATGTGTAATGACATATTATGTGTTAAGACTGCAGAGTGAGATCAAAAGTTAAGTAGGTCTTGCAATTACCTCAAGTACATAGTATCAAGTATGCTCTATGGGAAACATATATATGGGTCACTCAGCAGACATTCATGTTCTAGATCATACATGAGTATATATGCTTCTACGTTTGCACACATGAATCACGTTAAGTATGTCATTTGCATTGTCAGGTGTAATACAGGTAGACTAATACTCTAAAGTGTAAACGCTTTCTTTATTCCTGGTGAAGCCATGACCCATGTACCTCTACACATATGAGTGCATGCACATGCACACAAGCACGTACATGCAAAAAATACACTTGCAAAGCCCATTTTATAACTTATGGAATAGATGATATACATAACATGTAAAGAAAGAGCTTACATTCTCTCTTGTATGAATTGTCGAGCCTTTAAAAAATCAGGCTCCATGATGTATGTATTGTGTGAACCTCCAGAGCTATGCATTATGTTCTGCTGTTGTGGCATGCCAAACAGTGATGTTCCAGCTAGATTGCGTATCTGCTCGGAGAACTGTCCTGACATCATTTTTTTAACTTGATTAACAATAAACTTAGGTCTTTTCCATGTACTACTATGCTATAATTAGTTTTACAGAGAAAAGTGAATTAATCTGTATGATCTAACTAAAAGCAGGGTTGTCTACTTTTCTTAACAAATTATTTTCCCACGGCAATTGTATACATGCCCTTCTCAGGTAGAAACTAACTGAAACGAATAACTTCATATCCTTTATGTTCTAAACCATCACTTCTATAAAAATGATTACCGAATACAGAATATGGTATTAGAAGTATTGGTGTCACGTACACAAAAAGATTCTATTGACCGAAGAACATATACCTAGTGAGTCGATAAAAGCTCATGTTTCATACTTAACTGTATTCTACTATCATCATTGGTCATGCAACTATTTAGCAACTAATCAACTATCACCAACACTCCGTAACATTCTTAGTCCCTCCACCCTCAAGTTTTTCCTACATTGCAGAACGAGTATGCTATCCACTTTGGGTGTCAAACAAATAACTAGCTAACAACAACTTAAATACGGTCGAAAAGTAATAAACATTATACAAAAAGAAAACACGAAATATGGTCCCGAGCTTAAACTAAGGTGTTAAACAGCTTCAAATCATTCCAGATTGAATATTGCAAAACCCTGTATACTAACACCCTAATCTTTAACTAACATTCACTATAAATCCCAAAAACTAAACACTAAAAACCAAAGTTCACTACTTTATCAACTACTAATAATATTTCCTAATATAAAGATATAATAAATTATGGGAAATCACTTGTGTAAGCAATGGATTAATTAAACCAATAAAAGATTTCAACTTTTCAAATACCCAAATTAAATTTCAATTTAATGTTTTAACAATTATTTTTAAATTGGAATATTAGAATGAAACAAGATTGAAATTAACGTAACATTAAAGAAAGATTGGAGATTAAATCCCAGATAATACCTTAGTTCAATGTTGAAATTGGAGAATGATGACTAATTAACGACTTATAGAGACAATATTAGATATAGAAAAGGGGGCGAAAAATTAGGGATTTAGCTATATAAATTTTGACCCGATAACTTTACCGGGTTGAAATAAAGGTGTTTTTTTTGGGGGGTCGGACCTTGATGACTAATTAAGACGATGGCATTCTAAGAAGAAGAAAAAAATAAGTAAAGAGAAAATATATGAAAAATAAATGGGTTTTTGGGATTGTGTTTACAAGTTACCAGATTGATGCTCACACGATGCAGCGACGATGGTGTGATGATGGCGGGAGCGGTGGCGACAGTGGCAATGGTAGTGAATGTAAACTAATTGATGTAAGATTGTTAATATGGTTATTTAAGAGTTGGATGATCTATGTTTTAAGTTACTCCTTCCGTCCCATATTAAATGTGCAATTTTGACTTGTCAAGTCTTCTACGTTACACTTTGACCGCGAAAATATTTGTCCATATCATATAACCCTTCATATAAAATATATGGACGAATTGAGTTTTCAATGTACTTTTCATTGATATAACTTTCGTCAACTATTATATAAAAAAAAAATATTTATGGTCAAAGTTGCAAGCAGAAGACTTGACAAGTCAAAATTGGACATTTAATATGGGACGGAGGGAGTATTTCATTAACGGTATTATATGTATATAAGTGAAGATGTTTAAATTAATAAATAAAAAAAGATGGGTAATATGATCATTTCAAAGTCTTAATTACTTAAAGTGAGAGTGTAGTTTGGTTTATATAGTAGTATAGATAATAGTATAGATATAGATATTTTGTGTTCAAAGCTGTTTTTCTGAAGAAGCATATGCCTACTCTTTTTTTTTCTTTTCTTTTTAAAGTGAATCTCGCAGAAAACTTCGTGTCGTGATTCAACAGTGGGAGGTATACGTTGTCTTAATCGGGTCCGCGCTAGAGAGTTCCCTCCAAGGCAACTTCTGACACGGGTCTGTTAGCACGACACGACACGACCTGTTTTTTTTGTGTTTCGCGTGTTGGCCTTAACATGTTTCGTGTCTTAACAGGTCCGGACCTGTTAAGACACGATAATTATTCGTGTCTTAACATGTCCAGACCTGTTAAAGCACGATAAGACACGATAAGACAAGTGGTATATATATATATATATATATATATATATATATATATATATATGGACATGTTAAGACATGTTAAAGACCCGCTAAAGACACGTTAAGGACACGATAAGACACAATAAAATACGTTATCAGGTCCCTTAACATGTCCCTTATCGTGTAACTTTTAACAAGTCCCTTAACAAACCCCTTATCGTGTGACCTGTTAAAAATCGTGTCATGTTCGTGTTTGGAAAAACTGACACGTATCGTGTCGTGTTCGTGTTTAACCTTATCGTGTTCGTGTCTTATCGTAATCGTGTCATGTCGGACACGATATGCCAGCTCTAATTGTTATCACCATTAGAGGATAAAATTTTTAATTTATATTTACAACTAAGAAATATACCTTACAAATACTATTTATTACAAGATAAATGACATGCAACTAATTCAATCAAAGATTTGATAGGTCTTTTTCATGTCTATGATGAGGATTTGATTTGATTAGATCCAATAAAATGTTATATGAAAGACGATTTGGTTGCAGATTTAGGAGATGAATAGTAATCACCCATCAAAAACAAAAAAAAATAAGATCATAAATATTTATCAACACAAATCTAATAAAAAAGTGCAAGACATGTGCTTTTGTTATACATCTCTAGGTTATTAATCAATACCCTCTTATTTACACCAAGAATGGTCATATATTTTTTTTTAGCTTTCCCTTTCCTTTGTCGACCTTCTTCAACATTTTTAAAGGAATAAAACAAGCAGAAAGAAATTTTTTATTCATTCTATATTTCCATTCTATTAGATTGGTGCTTGCGCAATGCAGCAGTGGTAACGCGCGACGGTGATGGTGTGGTTATGTGATAAATTGTTGTGTGGGATATGAAAAGGGGAGGGGGAGGAGGGGGACGATTTTTGTGTTAGGGTTTTTGCTGTGTGGTTCTGTGTGACAGAGACAGAGGTTGAATTTTTTTTAAGGGCATTTTAGTCACAGTTTATAAAATATACTTAAAGATGTATTAAGATGAAAAATAAATGTGTCATTTCAGGTTCTTAAAATTAAGGAGGGAGAGGAAAAATTTGTTTTATAAAGGAGTATAAATATAGATATGTTAAATAAACAAGGGAAAATGACTGGATTCCATTCTTATGGTTTCCATTCATCTATACCAAAAAACATGTGTATAAAGGTTGTCAGGTGATTAGCATCTTGGGCTTTTACGCTCTATTCTTGAGTTTTTTTTTGAACGAAAAGAAATGGGGGAAGAAAGGATAGGAAAAAATCTTTTCCATCCAAATCAGGCCATATTGGTCAGAAAGTTTTTGAGTGTAAAAACCATTACTTTTCCTTTCTTATACTTTCTTTTCTTGTAAGAGGTAAAACTCAATAATGCAAAAAAAATCAACTTTCTTACCTTTTTTTTTCTTTTCCTTTAAAACAAAAACTCAAGAATATAGTGTTAAACAAGAGATTATGTTCGAATCAATAATCGAATCCCATAAATACAACTTTAGAATTGTCAAGAAAAAGGTTAATTTAATTAAAAGCAATCACAAAATATCCAAATTAGGTCACATACGTGTAAATAAACCACCCCCCCCCCCCCCCCCCCCCCCACACACACACACTAGGAACCTCATCTATTTTCCATGGAAAGTCATATACTAACTCTACAATACTTGTTTGTATAGTTACTTATAAAATTAACCTCATCTATTTTACATGGAAAGTCATATACTAACTCTACAATACTTGTTTGTATAGTTACTTATAAAATTTATACGTTACAGTGCATTCATCAAAAACAAAGATACGAATATCATCTTCCATTTTATAATATCCATTTTTAGAAAAGATTGACATTGAGTCAGCCTTATACATGTCTTGTAAGCATTTGTTTGAGTTTCTATACATGTAACATATCAACAATGACATCAATTAATTTAATTGCATTAATTGTGAGTTAGATTTAATACTCACCAAAACAATCTTATACTTGGCATTGTATCAAATTCGTAACGTTTCTCACAATAAAGTTATAAAAGATCAACAAAACATCAAATTAACACACTGTACACAACGAACACAATATTGTCTATTAGCAAATCTGCCCAATTTGTGCTCGACAATTTAAAGATAACCAGAGAGACCATGCATACACGACAACTGTGATAAAATAAAAAGCATGTAACACAAGATTCAACAAGACTAACATGCCATGACTCACTCTCATCAAGAATAATGTAAACTTCACCTTCCTAAGTTAGCGTTACTAAAGAAGGGAAGCGCAACATTTTATTTCATTATCATCAATACTTTAAAGACGGGATTTCGCAAGCCTTTTATGCAAATCATCATCACTTGGCTTGTTTTAGTCGTAAGGTAAACTCTTTTAGAGCTACGAGAACAGTATTTAACCTCTCTTTAGCCTGAGGGTCGATCAAATTGCCATCATCGTCGAACTTTGCAGGAGGTTGGAACGCATTCAAGACAAACAAGGGCTTGTTTAGTATATGAATATCAAGAAACACGGCAGTTTGACGAAGATGAAACTGTGACAGTCCTCCACCAAATGATCCCCCGGCACTCACGATAGCAGCGGTCTTATCAGCCCACACATTTGGTGGCCTTGATGCCCAATCTATTGCATTCTTTAAAGGTGCTATACATAGAATGATGAAATATGAGCATAATATTTGTAACCACCGTTTCAAAACATGAACTATAATGATCATAAAAAAATATTGACCCAGATTACAACTAAGACTTTGGATACATAATTACGTAAAATGTTCATTTGAAAACTAAAATTTTTGTGAAAACTAGAAAACTGATTAAAACACACTGTGATCTGAATCTAATACAATGTGTTTTAATTGTATATTTTATGTTTTTATTGTGTAATCTAAAAGCACATATATTGTGTTAAGTTTAAATCACAGTGTGTTTTTGATAGCGCGTGAAATTCAGAAAATTGTTCAAACACACTGTGATATGAACTTAACATAATGTGTAATTCTAAAAAGAATTAAAAACACATTGTGTTAAATTCAGATTGTATTATGTTTTGGCCAATTTTCTACAAAAATTTTAGTTTTCAAATGATCACAACCCACATAATTACACATACAGTCATACTTATAGGCGGATGCAAGTAACTAGAAGGGGGGGGGGAGTATGAACCCAACGAACTAAAGCCCAACTTTACTAAATTTCTTAAAATTTTAGTTATGACCCCAGCCCAAAATAATAAAAGAACCCAACCCATAACAAAAAAAAAAAAAAATTTAGGCTTTGAGAGAAAAAAAAAAGAACGTACAGGAGTCAGGGGGAAAAACGTGTTTGGAAGCTTCACAAGGCTTTTGGTGGAAGTTTGCAATTTTGCTAATAATTGCTAGATAAATCAAGGACAACAATTTTGCACTTATAGTTATTGATATTCTACCTAAAATCTTTGATCATTCTATGGTTCCACCTTATTGAACAGGTATTTCATTTTCTAAATCCTATTTCAATTTTTAAATCCCCAATTTTATTAGGGTTTATCATTAGGTCATAATTTTAATTAGTAATGTTATAAACTTATAATGACTTTTGTTTTTTGGTTTTTGTAAAATGTTTTATAATTCTATTAGTTATTTTTGTTTTATTAGGAGACATGGAAAAATTCTTGAAAAGAAAGTTACCATCTTCAAGAGATGATGTTATTGGTAGCGAATCATCAACTAGAAATACGACTCATAATATTTCTCGACCAGCCTCTACCTCTACTCCTACAATGCCTGTATTAGTTGATTTAGATAATCTTCCATGGGATCCCGCCGATAGGAAAAGGATTCTTGAATATCACCCTAATCAAAGAGATGAGATAAGACGAAAGTATTGGCTTAGGGGACCTTGTCAACCACGTGGTCATAAGTTCCCAAAAAGGGTAATAGGGAATCAAGAAAGGGCTTTTAGCCCGAATTGGTTTAACAAGTATGGGAATTGGTTAGAATATAGTATCAAATTAGATAAAGTCTTTTGCTTGTGTTGTTATTTATGTAGAGATTATATTGTCAATCAAAGTGGTAGTGATGCTTATGTGACACAAGGCTTTAATAGTTGGAATAAGACGAAGAGACTTAAGAGTCATGTTGGTGATATTAATAGTTTTCACAATAGAGCACTTAAAAATTGTGAAGATCTAATGAAACCAAATCAATCTATTGGTGTTGCCCTTCATAAGCAAGATGATATTGTTAAGAATGCGAATCGAATTAGATTAAATGCTACAATTGATGCTTGTAGATATTGCTTAAAATGTGCATTAGCATTCCGTGGACATGATGAGAAGAAAACGTCTCTTTTTAAAGGTAACTTCTTGGAGTTAATGGACTTAATTTTAAGTCAAAACGAAGAACTTCGTAAGTTGCCAAAAGCGGCGGGGAATAATCAATATTTGGCTCCAAGTATTCAAAAAGATATTGCTACTTGCTTTGAAGTGGAAGTACTTAAATCTATTTTTAAAGATATTGGTGATGATGTTTTTGCATTATTAGTTGATGAGTCTAGTGATGTATCAAAAAAAGAGCAAATGGCGATAGTTTTAAGATATGTTGATACTCATGGACTTGTTAAAGAGAGATTTGTGGGTCTTGTTCATGTAATGGAAACTTCTTCTTCGTCTCTTAAAGCTTCCATTGATGAATTTTTTGCTAAACATAAGTTGAGTTTGATGCAGTTAAGGGGTCAAGGTTATGATGGCGCAAGTAATATGCGTGGTGAGTTTAATGGTTTGAAAGCAAAAATCTTAGAAGAAAATAATTCGGCATATTATGTACATTCTTTTGCTCACCAACTTCAACTGGTGGTTGTAGCGGTTGCAAGAAATCATTTGGGCGTAGTGAATTTCTTTGACAAGTTATCTACTTTGATGAATGTGGTTTTGGCTTCATGTAAACGAACAGACATTTTGCGGGAAAAGGAGAAAGAGAGAGTGGCAAATGATATTCGTTGTGGTTTACTTACAACAGGAAGTGGCTTAAACCAAGAACTTTCTCTAACACGGCCCGGAGATACAAGATGGAACTCTCATTACAGAACACTTTTGCGTTTGGAAGTTTTGTTTCCATCCGTTCTTAGCGTACTTGATTATGTTAAAAAGGAAGGAACAAATGGTTCTACACAGAATAAGGCAATTGGTCTCAAACGGTATTTAAGTTCATTTGATTGTGTGTTTCTTTTGCATTTGATGTCACACATTTTAGGGATCACGGATGTATTGTCACGGGTACTTCAAAGAAAAGATCAAGACATTTTGGAAGCGGTTTCAATGGTGAATTCTACAAAAAGAAAACTTCAAGAGTATAGGCTTAATGGGTTTGAGCGACTTTTAGAGAAAGTCTCTTTGTTTTGTGTGAAACATGGCATCAAGTTGTTGAAAATGGATGAAATTTGTGCTAATAAAAGATGCCAAAGGGACAACATTACCAATCGACATTATTATGAGTTTGAATCTTTCAATACCATATTGGATTTGATCATCATTGAATTTGGCGATCGTTTTAGTGAGGCTAGCACCAAATTACTTGACAATATGGCCGCTTTGAATCCATGTGCTTCATTCTCTAACTTTGATGTATCAAAGTTAGTGAAGTTAAGTGAAATGTATCCTTATGATTTTGATGACAATGAAAGAAAGACTCTTTTGCATGAACTTGAGTTGTACCATGATAATGTGCAACATGATGTAAGATTTGTTAACTTGAATAGCATCACCGCTCTTGCAATGTTAATGGTGGAAACAAGAAAACATCTTTCATACCCTTTGGTATATCGTCTATTAAAGCTAGCATTGGTTTTGCCCGTTGCAACCGCCACAGTCGAGAGATGTTTTTCGTCAATGAAGCTTGTAAAGACGGATTTGCGAAATCGAATTGGTGATATGTTCTTTAACTCATGTTTGATTTGTTCGATAGAAAGAGAAGCACTTGCCAATGTCACGAATGAACAAATCATAGAGCGCTTTCTAAATATGGGTACTCGCAAAGGACAATTGTAATTTGTAATTTGGTTACCTTAGTTTGATGAAACTTACTTTTGTTAGTACCTTTATGATGATTTTATACTATCTTTAGCTTGTTTTGGGCACTTAAAATGCTGTTTTTTGGTGATGTTTTACTGTTGTTCTTACAACAGTTTTTACTGCCATTTGTATGTTGTTTTTATCCTCTTTTAAGCATTTTTAGTGTTGTTTTTGGTGCTATTTCTATGCTGAATTTAAGCTGTTGCTAGTGCTGTTTGTATGCTGAAAAATATGTTGTTTATATGCTGAATTTTGTGCTGTTTTGGTGTTGTTTTCTTGCTGATTTAAGGCTGTTTAGGTGAGATTTAGGTGTTGTTTGTAGCTGATTTAAGGCTGCTGGAATGTTGAATTTGGTGCTGATTTTGCAGCTGATTTGAGGCTACTTAGATGAAGCTATTCGACTAAGGTAACTTTTTTTTGCCCCCACCACCTCAATTTTCTGGATCCGTCTATACTTGTAGACAATAATACGAAATGAGTTCAAGTAAGCAACCGTAAAAGTGGCCTAGTATTAACCTCACACCGTCGCACGAAATGTGAGACTAGTCTCGGTAAAGGTTTATGTTTCTTGGGATGAAAATAAAGAATAGGCATTTGGAGTAGTTTTAAAAGTGGAGTATAATATTAATGAAAAAAGAGAAGAAAAAAGAAAAAAGTTCCAGAACAATCACGGGATGCTCAATTGCTCACGTTTAGCCCACCTCTACTTGTTTACGGTTTTAAAATGGAATTCATTGACTAACAAGTTGATGTGACTTTATAACGACTTCTCAAATTTAATACTCCATAAAATCACCTCTCATTTTACACAATCTCCAATTGGTAAATTTATACTTTCACGATTCACAAATTAATTAATTGATTTTTTTTTTTTTTTTATCTTTCTCATTTTTTGCATAAACAAAATAAAAATATCACAACTAATTTGAACTTATAAATATGGAATGAATTGAATCCACAACATAATAAGTAATTAAGTAAAAACTTAAGGAAAGTAGTAATGATGTTACCAGTGATGGAGAAATTATATTCCGGAGAAGCAATAAGGAAACCATCAGATTCGAGTATCTTTTGACGAAAAGCTTCTACAGAAGCCGGGAATGTCCCATCAACTTCAAGATCGGTGTTGAGCATCGGCAAAGCTGATATATCTACATATTCTATGCCTATTCCTTCTATCGACTTGCTCAGCTCGATCGCTACACACAAATTCATTAATAACTTAATATTATTATTACTACTATTATACCCATAATAATTAATATGTCAACTATATTCATGCATGGAAAAGAAGAAATTAAGGAAGAAAGAAGTACCGGTTCGAATGAGGCCAGCGTGGTAAGAAGCTTTTCTAAGCGATCCACAGATGGCAGCAACTTTGACTATTGGCATGGGTGCTGCCATGTTGGTTTCTGTTGTTTTTTTTTTGGTTTGAACTTTCAAGTAATTAAATGTGTATATAGTATAGATAGATGTAGGGTGGCCGAATGGTGGTTGGTGTTATTTGGTGGGCTAAAGACTAATTAATGACCACATACAACTAATCAATTCGGTTAACTTTTTAAAGGAAAATTTTAGGTAAAATTTTTAAGGCTTTCATTTAACGTACATAAAAAAAACTTGTACTTTTTTATATTAAAAGTTTAACGTCTGTATTTTATAATAAATACACAACTATTTAATGTAACTTAACAAAAGTCCTTAACGCTTTATTTAGCAAAACTCATTTTCAAATCACTAAATCATATGGGAAGCTATATAAAATTTATTTATCACTAATAATGCTAAAATTTTTAATCACATAAATCAATTTGGCTAATAATTAATGTCCAAGTGCAACTAATCAATTAATTTGACTAAATTTTTTAATCACTAATAATATGGCAAGCCCCTAATCGATTTGGCTAAATATTTTAATCACTAAAGCAATTTGGCTAATAACTAATGTCCAGATACAACTAACCGATTCTTTTAAGACAATTATCTATATTTATAATAGGAGTGATATTTGTATCACAACTATCGATTAGTGTACCACATTCATGTATTACTGACTTGTACAGTCAGCTATAATACATATACAATGTGGGACATTAATTAAAAGCGGTGATACTAATATCAATAACTTACACTACTTGCCGCCGCCTCCATCACCAACCATCGCCGCCAACGTAACACCGTCGTCATCGTTATTACCGCACGCCAACATTCGTTACTGCCACGTCGTCGCCATTACATCGTCATCACCACTGTCACCTCCACCACCTTCGCTACCGCCACATGCCACCACCACCGTCACCATCATTACCGCTCATCGCGCAGGTACTCTTCTCGTTGCGCAGGTACTCTTCTCGTTTTTACAAAGGCAAGCCCATATAATAAATAAAAAAGCGAATTCATGGGTCATCATAAATTCACTGATTCCACATAGGAAACTACCAGCTAGGTGTGTAAAAGCATAAATGGGCCGTGTTTTTTGGCCAAATTCTATATGGATCGATGATATGGAGAGTAAAGTTGGTGAAAGTAGCTTCCGAGGTGTGTGATGGTATATTTTTGTGCGTTCCCGAAGAAGATGGAAATCTTTTAAGGTACAGTAAATTTTTGAGAGCAATATTAACATAACTACATAAGTGATCGAGGAAATAACATTAGAGAAAATTTATATCAAGCCCAAAGTAAGCAATAGCCGGCCTGCCTCATATAATTAATTTAAGATTTATCTAAAACCTTGATATAGGAGTCTTTGTGTAAATCCAAAAAGCTAATAGCCTGCCTCGTATAATTAATTTATGATTTATCTAAAACTTATGCTATTAAGTTAAATTATCAATGTTTTATTTTGGCTCGTAGTGATACCTCGTGAAAAGTGATTATTAAATATACATTAACTAGTACTGATACTCGCGCGTGTTACACGGTCGACTCATAATGGTTTATTTTTGTATTATTTTTTATTATAATAAATATATATTAATAGCCATTATGTCTAACCAAAGGTAGCAATAAATTATATAATATAATTTATATAATACCTGCACAATACGGCGGTGGTGATAGGGAAGGCGGTCTACTAATAAATAATCATCAACTAACTAATAACAATAACCAAGAAAACTTGACATAGCCAATATACTTAAAACAATATAATTAAAACTTATCTTATTTACGATAGTATTATCTTAGATATTACTTAGTTGTATATGAGCAACTTTGCATTGGTATGATTGTGCTTCTGGTGTACATTCTTGAGGCAACGTTGTCGAATTGCTAAGATTGCCTGAACGGTTTATGAATGTTGAGTTTAATGTCAAAGAATAAATATAAGATAAACTTTAAAATTTTAATTAGATATGGAGAACAACAAATAGGTTTAATTTAGAATTTCAATTAGATACAGATTCCAACTTATAGGTATCTACGGAGTAGTTATTATATAATAATATTTATTTTATTTAAAGTAATTTATTTATTTTAAAATTCTTAAAATAAAAAGTGACATTTGTTGTTTATATAATGTGACATATGTCGTTTTAAAAAGATATCAATCATGTTTTAGTATATAAGTAGATGTGATCTAAGAATAAATTAAATGAGATAGTTTTCTATAAAAATAGACTTACTTTGATGTGTATTAGGTGCATTTCAATTTTGAGATAAAATGATAAAATATGTCTTAAAATGGTGATAAGCGGATCAGAAGTCAAATAAGTGATGGGACTGCAATATTACAAAGCAATTTAACCATCAATGTACAAGTGGATAAAGGTGGTGTACAAGTCTTCGAAGAATACACCATATAGTCCTAGTTGTTATATTTGAATTTTGAAAGCATAAAAATAAAGCAGCCATAATTGTTTTGGGCCTTAGCTGCGAATGGACTACATCACAAAAGAAAAAATATAGCTCAACTTTACTTCTCGTTTTTGGTTTTGTTCTCTTGCGGCTTGACATCAGACTAGGAGTCAACAAAACAACATTAAATTTTAATTGGTTAATTTCCATATCATTCGACAAACCAACTGAGTTAGATCAGTGGTTTTGAAGCCCTTGCTTCTGAAACAAAGGTCATTGGTTCGATCCTCATGCCCAAGTTGGAGGTCATTTTCTATCTTTGATAGAACCTGGAAGTAGCTTCTCTACCTTTGGTAGGGATAAGGTTGTCTACATATCAACCCCTTTCATGCACCGTAAAAGACGGCATTGAGAGTTACCTTTTTTCCATATCATTCGACACACATATTGGTGATTTGGGAATGACAATGTTCGGGTAAGTATTTCGTCATCTCCCCGGTGAATGATTCTTGTTAACTATGTTTTGCAAACTTTTATCTAATTGTATGACATTGATTTTTTATTGGTGATTTATGCAGTTTGTGTTTAATTAAGTTGTTATTTAAATTTTTGCAAGACAGTCTATTCCGAGTCAATAATTTGTGCCGGATTCAATTAGATTAGAGATTAAGACAAGTTATGTGGTAAATATAGATTATACCCAAAATAGTTTATTTCAACTTAACAAATTATGTCCATGTGAATTTGAACAAATAATTCATAAGGTTTGTTAATCTAGTTAATTCAATTATCCCGAGAAGGATACACCATTTTATTATTGTCTATAACTTTTATTTTTATTATTGTTTTGCTTAATTATTATAAGTCTAATTAGTAAATTTTCATAGTCATTTTAGTCGATCACCTCAATCACAATATCCATTGTTAAAATTGATGGAGATTCTTTTCATTGAGACAATCTCAATAATTAGATCAACTTACCCCCTCCGTTCCATTGTAGTGTCTTACTTTGAATATTCAAAGTGGACTGGTGATCGTCGGAGGTGTTCCCCCTGCAATGTTGTTGAATTGTCTTTAAATTTTGACCTTAAATGTATATTTTTTGTGTTATATAAAATTTGATGAAAATTATATCATTGAAAAAAACTTCTAATACACAATAGATTCATATAACTTTCATCAAGTATCATCTAACACACAAAAAATTATTTAAGGTCAAATTTGCAAGAGTTAAATTTTGAAAATTCAAAACATGACACTTTTAGTGGGACGGAAAGAATAATTTTAAATTTTCACTTTTAATTTTAATCCAATGACTGAGATTAAGGATGCGTACGGATCGAAACCCAGCCTGACTAGGCCCGAACTGGGTTGACGCGTAAGTCTAGTGGTGTACAAAAACCGGTTTTTACTCAACCCAAACCTGACCTGATTTGAAACCGGTTTTGGGTCAAACTTTGACCTAGTATTGACCTGGTTTGACCAAGTATTTTGACCAAAAACCGAATCCGGCCAAATCTCAACCTAATAAAAAACCAAAAACCCAAACCAGTTAGTAACCGCTAGGTTAGGTCGGACCTCGTTGTTAACCAGTTTCGGGTTCGGCTTTCAACCCGATTTCTTTTACACCTCTAGTGCCCCGTGACCCGCGAATGCATGAAAAACATAACCGTGACCCAGACTGTAAGGTTCGGGTCACAAGTTTTCTTCACATTTTCTCGATTTTTGGCATCACCCGGCCCGGTCCAACCAACCCGGGACCCAGGAATAAGACAAAAACTTGACCCGAGACTCAACCCGTTCGGGAGGGAGGGGGGTCACGGGTTTATCGATTATTTGCACATTCCTAACTGAGATAGCACTAAATTGATTAGACAAATTGAAAGAATTTTTATCCCGTTTAAATTCTTCTTCAATGTATGCAAATGCAAACTTTACTACTGAGTGGGCATGTGGGCCTAATGTTAGTTCTTCGGGTGCCAAAAATGATACTGTGTTGAAATGTAATTAGCTCTCTACGATCAATATTTACAAAGACAAAAACTAATTTGGTCATTGATGAATTATTTTTTAACTCCATCAATTGTTAGCTATTGAAGATTCAAAGTTACAAATAAGTATTGGTTGAAAACTTGTTAAAATGTGGCTCAATATATAACTAAAGATTAATTTTTTTGAACAGTGACCGTGTTAACAATATTATGAGTGAGAGTACCTTCTTAGGAGGACTTACGGTACATGGTGTCACATTCAGTGGCGGAGCCACGTTGGTAGGAGGGAGGGCCAAGGCTCATCCAAGCCCATTGATAATACTTAACAATCATATGTGTAGTTTAGTAAAATTTTGGTTTATAATTGAGTTGGCCAATCATATGAAAGTAAACTTTTTTTAACATTGGCTCATTCACTAAAGGTTACAACAAGTCAACCACTCGTTTTTTCTGCCACTCTTGGAAGGATTTTCATTCTCTTTTTTCTTTTTCTATCTAACGAACTAACATATCCCTCAAGGAAATTTTAATATTCTCCATTTTTTTTTTCTAATCTATAAAGAGACTACATGGGTACATATTAATTAATTCATTGAATTTTTATTTTTTTATCCTTTTTAATTCAATCTAACATATGTATATTTGTAGTAATAGATCCAAGTTGTTGTTGTTTTTGTTTTGATTTATGTGGTTTATATTTGTTCTTCAATTTACAAGGTATGAACGGGTTTTGACTATGTATTTAATTTGAGTGAAATGTTCATTTGAAAATTAAAATTTTTATAAAAACTAGAAAACTGGCAAAAACAAACTATGATAGGAATTTAATACAATGCGTTTTTATTGTATATTCTAAAAACACATTGTATTAAGTTTTAAATCACAGTATGTTTTTAATAGTGCTTTAAAATCAAAAAACTGTTCAATCACACTGTGATATGAACTTAGCATAATGTGTTTTCTAAATACATATTAAAAAACACATTGTGTTAAATTCAGATCACAGTGTGTTTTGGTCAGTTTTCTATTTTTTACGAAAATATTTAGTTTTCAAATGATCACAACTCTTTTAATTGGTGTTACGGGTTTGATAAATATGAGATACTGGTCAATGCAACTAAATTTAATCTTTCGAAAAAAAATTAACAAAAAAACTCATAAAGCTAATGAGAATTGTTTGTGCTATGAGTCACATTTAATTTTAGTTCCGCTACTGCTTAGTCATTGTCTAGTTTTGGCTAAATCTTGGCTTCGCCACTTGATCAACAAGCAGTAAATCCCTCAAAAAATATGAAGTGAGGCTACCTTTTATGGTGGAGGACCTGTGGCACGTGACACTACACTAGCTATGTAATGCCTCACACGGAATAGGCCCAGCGGGGCGGTGTGGATGTCGACCAGGGGCAACACGCCCTTTTTCTTGCCTTATACGGAATAGCCTAATTAGCTAGCGAGATGCTGGAGAGTTAGCTAGCTAGTTAAAGGGCCATATATGTAACATCATCAGACAGTAAGTTAGGTGATTAGAAGCCTTTCTAGTTAGGGGAAGGATTGGACAGCCTTCAAGTTTTTGCTATTACAGAGAAGCCAAATAAGAACAGTTTAGTTTGATCAGTTAGAGCATCAGGTATGGTTAAGCCATACAGAATCATGCAGAACGACACCTCATCTCCACATCACCTTTTACTATTTCATCAATTTTGGGCTGTTATGGATGCAGAACCACGCAGAACGCAGAACATCACTTTTTATATATCTTTATTTACCTATATAAATTATATTATATACTTTTATTAAAAACCTTTTACTCAATAATAAAAGTTACATGTAATAAAACTAAAATATATTAATAAACTAAAATATGCATTAATTTTTTTTCACAATAAATATAAAACGAATGCTAATATTTTTGTAAATATGATTGCCTAACACACTTATATATGAATTTATTTTGCTTAAATTACTACTAAGTTACTAATTTTTCTTTTTACAACTTCTTTTATTCAGCTAAATAATGTATCTTTTTATTATTATATGCACATATACATATTGAATGTTATTAATAAAAATTCTTTGTCTTCTCCACTTGTTCTACTACCTTATCTTCTCCAAAGAACAGCTGACCATCACAATTTTTTTAGTCAAACAATTTCTTCAAATTATAACTTGCAACTCCTAAACAATTTTGCTTCAAATAAAACCCACCTCTTTCATCTTTTTCTTTCGGTGCTTGGACACAACAATGCACGAACATCATCATCATCGGAAAACAATTAATCATCACGACCACCGGCGGATGTATACACATTGGTTAGTTTCATTCTAATATACATAGAGGTATATATATTAATATTAATATTATATTATATATACACACGTAAAAGTATTGTAAACCAAAAACAAAGACAAAAAGGGAGAAAGAGAAAGTGACGCCGAGCATCGGCTTTCAGATGCCGGACCACGAATCAAGGGTCGGCGCCGAAAGGGGCGGAATGGTGGCTGGTTCTTTGCCGACATGCCACATCACGTTCGGGGTCGGGGTAAACCCTCCCATACCTGATGCTCTTAGAATGCCTAAACACATCGTCACGTCCAGTCTAATAATATAATAATCCCTTTTGTTGGTTCAGGCTAATTAAAATGTCACTTCGACGTCATGAAATCTAAGAAAGGATTTGGTGTACGTAGACATGTAATTCTCTTTATAACTGACTAAGATCATTCACGGGGACGTGCACCCAAACTTTTTATGTAGGCACCATCGGCTTATTTCTTAAGCAAAATAATTTCCTCTGGATCAATTAATGACTGATCTTGTCCAGAAAGAATCTATCATTTTGACAGCATCGATCAATTCGATCTGGTCGAATGAGCCATGGATTTAATTAATTAGTAGCACCTCGGACTTTGTCTTTGTATGAAAAACTTAACTAGAAGGGCTCAAGGAATTAACCTGTAAGCGTATTCGATCAAGAATGTCCCATATGGGTTATGTCAAGATTGATTTGTGGGCGCGTAGCTCTAATTAAGCTTAGTAGATTGTATATAGGCTCTACTACTCGATCAAAATTCCAATAAAATATCCAATACCGGAATTTAATATATATATATAGGTTGTCATTCTAGTCTCAAGTGTCCGGGGACCAATCTAAAGAACACCTTTTGTCAGCTCAAATATTGTGTGTGTTGTGGGTTTTAGTTTGGCACGGACCCTTTTTTATGCTAATCTTCCTAACCTCCTGGCACAGACTATGGACCATGCAACCCGACTATCACTTGTAGTTTGACATATATGCACTATTACCCGTGGATTAACATTGGCTAAAATCGTAGGAATCGAAAAAAAAGGCTCGTACATAATATTTTCGGACGAATTTACCTATAGAAATTTTCGTCAATAATCTGATCGACACTGTAACTATTTTAATTTGTTAAATAAATTATTTAATTTAATATATAGTGACGGATTTCTGTCAGAAATATTAACAACTGAATTAGAGACGGATTTCTATGGGAATATAGAAAATTGTAAGCCGACTGTGGCTTGTTCACGGATGATCCGAAATTTAATTAGGGGAGGAAATGCTTGGGAATATGACATATGAAAAGTGACCTAGCTTGTATCAACAAATGTGTTTTAAGGTGTTATATTATATAATACTCAGATCATGTGAAATATATATGTTTAATGATTTACGGTTAAACAAAATATGGTGTGCAGATCATCTCGATCCCTTTCCTTGTTAACTTCTCTAGCTATTTGTTCAAGATCAAGAAGATGACATATATCACCTATATATATACAGTATACTAAAGAATCAGATAACAAAGAAAAGGCATATATATATATATAGCAAATCAACCAAAGCGCGCATATGTATAGACAGACATGATATAATACAACAACAACTTCGGAAGCAAATGATTAGTGCATGGTACAAAGTAATACAATCTCTAATCTGACACATACATGGTATGATATAATAGAACCACATAAGATCTCTTATTTCACACAAGCAGGTACAAACTGAAACATATAGAGGATAACAGAACACCATTCGTTTAGAATAACGACGGCTATGGTTTAGAATGTGGACCAGCAACAAGAAGTAAATGGTTCTTCCTATGAACAGTAAGCGCAATACGATCAGTCATGTCCAGATTCTCCCTTTTCTCTCCACCGGGGAGATTAAAATCGAACTTGTAAATCATGTTGGCGAGAACAAGCTCCATCAGGGTGTTGGCAAAATTAATACCCGGGCACCCTCTCCTTCCACCACCAAAAGGTATGAACTCATGATGATTTCCTTTGTAATCAAAATATGGACTATCCAAAAATCTCTCGGGTCTGAACTCCTTAGGATCCTTCCATATTTCATGATCTTGTCCTAGTGCCCATAAGTTAATAAATACTCTTGTTTTGGCTTTAATATCATATCCCATTATTTTGACATCTTGAGATGATGCTCTTACAACTAGAGGAGCTGGAGCGTGTAGTCGCATTGTCTCTTTGAACACAGCTTTAAGGTACTCGAGTTTTCCCAAATCCTCATCGCTGATTTGTGGTTTGCCTTGTGCTATAGTGTTCACCTCGTTTTGTAGCTTTTTCATTACTAGTGGGTTCTTGACTAACTCACTTAGTGCCCACTCTAGAGTTGTGAACATCGTATCAGCTACACCAGAAAACATGTCCTGAACAAAGATATTTACGGTAAATATCATATTAATACAAAACAAATAATACTCCATGCATATTCAAAAAGTCAAATAGAACTTTAATTAAGTTGGGACAGAGATAGTATTACGTACCAAAATGGTGGCTTTAATGGTATCTCTATCCATGTAAAAATTGCCACCCCCTTCTTCTTTTTGTTTTTCCAGCAGTGTGTCAATGAAGTATTTGGCTTGATCAACCATCACGCCATTCTGATGCATACGAGCGGATTCTTCTTTATTGCTATTCAAGCGTTCTTCAATTACGCCCTCGAGAAACTCATCGAATTCTTTGGCAACTTTTTGAGTTCTAACGTTTAAGCCTCGTATACGGTCTACCCATGCCAAGCAAGGTATATATTGCCCAACAGTAAATAAAACAACTAGCTTCTTAAAATCTTCAACCAATTTAAGGAACCTTTTATCGGTGTATTTTTTACCCAAGGTTACCCTACACACAACATTATTTACTACTGAAAGTAACAACTCTGTGAAATCGACTACTAAACCACAACTATCGCTAATATTGTCTATCATAATGGATATTTCCTCTTCTCTAACTTTTTGAAATGACTGAACTGTTTTATTACTAAGAAGATGTAACACAACAAGGCTTTTGAGCTGCCTCCAATACTCTCCATAATCAGCTAGTGCTAAATCCTTGCCATTGTATGACAATTTTTTTAAAATGCCTATTTCACCTCTATTTAAGAAAGCGAATTCATTTGTTTTCATTATTTCTCGGGCTGGTTCCATGGAGGAAACCACCAGCACCGGTACGCTACCTAGGTGTAAAAGCATAAGCGGGCCGTGTTTCTTGGCCAAATTCCATAAGGATCGATGATATGGAGCGTAAAGTTGGTGAAAGTTTCCGATAAACGGTAGCTTCCAAGGAGATGGTGGTACGTTTTTGTGCCTTCCTGAAGAAGACGAAAACATTTTGAGGTAAATTATTGGGAGCATTATTAGTATAAGTAACGAAGCAAGAAAAATATTCGAGAGAAACATTTTTGTTGTTATGATGTTTCAATCAAATTAATACGAAAGTCGCTAATTTGAGATGTCTATATGTTCTCTTATATACTCATTAAACAACTTGGTCAGCCAATGATTGAGTGCCACATTACATATACACTAAATAAAAGCTTATACAAAAGTATAAGTTGTTTATGCATGAAAATGTACAAGTCAGCTTTGCATACTATTTCTACAATAATAAAAAAAAAATCCATTTTCAACCCCAAATTTTTTTATTTTTTTACTCGTATTTTTTTTTACCCCTATCAAATTTTCATTTTTAATTTTCTCACCAAATTTTTTTCTCATGTGTCTACGACATATCTTTTACACATTTATGGTTTCACTCATAAAAATTTTTCTTTGGCTTTTACACGTTTATGGCTTCACCCCTGAGAATTTTTCTTTTGTTTTTCGCTTTTCGTTACACCCCGAAAATTACAACTTCATGATTTTCGCCCTAATTTTTTTTAACATTTTAGTTTTTGGTTGATTTTTTTGTTTTTATTGTTATATGTAATTTTCATTATTGTTTTGTTTTATGTTCGTGTAACATTTATAGCAATTTACATCACCATCACCTATAAATATTTACAAGTTCTTTATACAAAAAATGTACAACTTCATTATGTATACTATTCCTTTAATAGTAACTTTTATTTTCGCTTTTAACCCCAAAGTTTCTATCTTTTTATATTTACCCTTATCAAATCAAGTTTTCATTTTCATTTTTTTTGCGTCAAACTATTTTTTCCTCAAGTTTCTACCACATAACTCACACATTTACGACTTTAACCCCTGAAAAATTTTTATTTGGTATTTTACACATTTGCGGTTTCACTCCGTTAGAATTTTTCTTTGGTTTTTTTACTTTTCGTCTCACCCTAAAATTTACAATTTTACAATTCTCTAATTTTCATCATTGTTTTGTCTTACGTGTGTGTAGCGTTTATAGCAAGACACTATATTACATCACCGTCTTCAACATTTCATTATTTGCTTCAAAATAGTTATTATTTGATTTATGTTTTTTATCTGTTATTCTTATCGCTATTTTATGTTATTTTCATTATTGGTACATGTTTAGTTGACCTTTTTACGATAAAATTGGGTTCAAAGATTTAATTTAAATATATTTGTATTATGCTAATTTCGTATTTTGGTATCAACTTAGTCAATGAATTCTATAATTCAAAATAATTTTACAATTACTTTAATAAAAAGGTGTTTGATGTTTTATCAAAACTTAAATATCTACCTGTAAAGAATTACAAAACTTTGAGGCAAAGAATACTAAAAAGCTTAACGATATATAAGTATATAGTTTGTAAAAAAAAAGTGATTTTTGATGTTTAAAAACTAAGTTAGTGAATGTAATTAGTTTTTAAGTGAAACTAAATAAAACAAATTCGCTGAGAAGCATGAGGTATTATTCTAGTACTTTCCTTTTGTAAAATGTTAGAGGTTTGTAGGTTACTTATGGTGATTTTATTGGATTCTTTCTTCTTTTCTTATTTTTCAAAATTAAATTCTCAACTAAACTGGCATTATTTATCTATTTGGAACTCCATTTTTTAGGTAGCCACATATCACATCCCGTCAATCTAACTCCCTCATTAGAGACATCTCCACCTATGTATTGTCATTTTGCCTTTTTAATTAATATGCAACACCTCAATATCTCCTAACAACCTTTCGTTGGCAATAGCATTGGTTGAAAAATATCAATCCTTCTAATTTATCATCCTACAAATCCTCTTAATAATATGATTATGATACATGGTGCAATCAAATGATTAAATTATGAGAGATAATTGATAGATTACACTTAAAATTAAGTTAAGATATTAAGAAGATTATAAATTATTTTCCGCATCGGTTGATACATGTGCAATTTGTGTATCATATAAATATTCACTTTGGGCCTCTTTGGGGCCCCTCTTGTCTTTATCCTATAAACTTACAGACGCCTTTGGTAATACTTACATATGCCCATTGAGGATAATATGTATAACTAGTTGGTTCTGAGCCTCGTGTTGTGGGGCCATAATCTTCATGTTGATATAAACTCGAAGTAAGAGATCAAATAGGATGCAGCGTGACAAAATCTGAGCGGTAAAATGGTTAAGAAAACTAAAAATTAAAAACGATGCAAAAACAAAAATTCGAATGAAAGTTTCTAAGATATTAGTTCGAAACGAAAAAGAAAAAAAACGAAGGAAAAACCCAAGCGAGATGCATCGTGATAAAGTTTAAATTGATGAACAATGACATGGAAACCAAAAAGGAAAAAACTATGTAAGAAACAACAAAAACCTGGAAAAAAAACTCGAAGAGACTGAGTTGTGACAAAATTTAGGTGATAAAACAAGATGTAACCTGACATCATCTTCTCTTAATAGAGAAGAGACAATAATTTTCTATAGCAACTTCCTAAATCTTATCTTACCCGTTGTAAATCATTTGGTATTATTCTCTATAGCAACTCAGACAAATGGTGCAATGCATTACTTGTCGGTTTCCGGTCTAAATATTTCGTACCTATATGTTTTTCCATTTTCTATTTAATAAAAATCCATCTACCTCTTCTTATCTAGTTATCTCTTCTCTTCTATGGTATGTCACCTTAATTTTTCTTTGTTCTCTGAATTCCTCTCTGTCTCTTTACAGTTAATATATATATATATATATATATATATATTTGTAGTGTTTGTATCTATTCATATTTCATTTTGCTAAAATGACTTTGTATGAAACAACGACTCAAGGTTGTTTTATTTTTTGGTCTTCCTATTTGCATATACCTTCCTCATCACCATATATACCTATATGGTTTACTTAAGAGTTAAAACATTCATTTGCTTTACACAACATGTATACTTGAATTTTGTACACAAGGCTCTCGAAATGCAAATGTACTAAAAGATTTTGGTCTACTATTGATAGTACTTGTTTTTGCATTTTAGGTTATTCATTCGGGTGTACATTAAATCTATTTTGGGTGTGAAATTAGTTGATACGTATAGGGTAAAGATGGTGAAGTACCATATTTCTCCAATATAACAAAATCTCAATGTAAATATCACATATGCGTTTTTTTTTTTCTAAGGCATACTATTTTACCCATATTTAAACTTTCGAAAAAGCCTTTATTAATCCACTTACAAAAGTAACACCAAAAATGTTAACAATAGGACACCAATAACTCCGTTAGAAAGGTTACAGAGAATGGTACGTTAACCAAATGGAATCTTTCAAATGATGGAGGGAACTGAACGGAGTGGGTTTCCAATTGATTCACATTAGATATGATATGATAAGAGAAAATAATAATAGTAATAAAAAATACTTTTGTTCCCTTCTTTTAATTCAGCATCTCACCCATCCTTCTATTAATTTCCGGGTTTTTTTTTTTTTTTTTTTTTTTTTTTTTTTTTTTTTTTTTTTTTTTTTTTCAAATGTTTTAAAACGGGTTCTTTTTTACTACGTTTATCGTCATTGGCTTCAATTCGATCAATTGATCTGGTCAGTTTAATGAGTCCATTTTATTTTATAAATAAACCTATAAAAATAGGATAAAAATCCTTGAAGTTATCTAACCTTATAATTCACTAGATTAAACCCATGCGGTGAATGATGAATAATTATTATTATAAAAATTGTTAAAAAATAAATTATATATTTTTTAAATTTAAAGTATAAGACTACTATATCATATTATACAACAATGTATATAAATGTAAATTTTTTTATTAAATATAATTACATTATATTATAAATGAATAATTTTAATATTAATCAATAAATCTGTTTTTTTATTAATGTTTAAATTATGCAATCATGCATGTAACAACAAATTATATTAAGCAATAAAATGTATAAATTATATAAACATAAGTTCAACTTCAAATGCATAAATCATAAATAATTGAAAAGGTTAATTTGCAAGAAATATATAATTTATTGAATTTAAGTAAGAGATTGAATTTTATTTAATAACTAAAAGATAAAATAAAATATTTTAAATTTTAAAGGATGAAAAGAAAAAATTCACCGCACCATATTTAATTCAATGTTAAAATAATTTAATATAATCGATATGTAATTATTACTGTAAATAATAACTAAAACATGTACACAACTAAATTTAAAGTTTGAAAGTTTTTATTCCTTTTTAAATGATGTATTTGATTAAGTATTTTATTTAAATAATATCATAAAATACTTAAAAGAGAAAAAAAATTACAAACAAACAATCGATAATTTGATATAATCGATATGTAATTATTACTATGAATAATAACTAAAACATGTACACAACTAAATTTAAAGTTTGGAAGTTTTTATTCCTTTTTAAATAATGTATTTGATTAAGTATTTTATTTAAATAATATCATAAAATACTTAAAAGAGAAAAAAAATTACAAACAAACAAAAATTTTAGTTGACACGAAAAGACTTAAGCCACATTATCCCTAAATTACCCGCATTAAAAATAACATACTAAATAAACTAACTAAGAATACATATTAAATACAAAAAAGATTAAATAAATTAAAAGATTAAAAATCTATATGGGAAGAAATTTTTTTTAAAATATTTGAAAACTTACAACTAAACAAAAATCATACTTGTCATTTAGATATGTGTGTCACATAGGATTTTTCATATTCTCTTTTATTTGTATAGAGAGAAGTTGGATCATCTTACACCGTTGGATTAAAATTAATAATCAGAAACTTAATTATTTTATCTTTATTTTTTATTTTTAATTTAAAGGTTAAAATTACTTCAACTTTACCTATAAAATTGAAATAACTTTAGATAATCTTTATTCAAAAATTAAAAGTGGTTGTAAATATGCACTAAAATTATACACAACCTATAAAACAAGAGGCCATAACTTAAAAGAAACACACTAAAATTTAGAAGTCAAACAATATATTACAGTCTACTAAAAATTAATTAATAGCAATTACTAAGAATCTAACGAGAATAGAAATTTTACATTTCAAAACAATATTTAGAAATGTTACACAAACTATATGATCAAATCTAAATTATATATATATGTATATATATATTATATATATGTGAGTTAATAACTGATAATATAAAAAATTGATATAAAATTACGGCCATTTCTCGTTTTCTTAAAAGGTAAAATCGACTAGAACCATATGTGGGTTACCGTATCAACCCGATTCAACCGGAACCATAACAATTTTTGGGAAAGGGACAAACTCCAAAATATTAGTTGTCATTGGACTGGTCATCGACGAGTTCCATGTTGACCCGGTTCAATTAGCCAGGTTGATCAAGGTCTTAAAGCATTGGTTTTCTTTTAGCTTGTATGGAATGTAATATTTATATTAACATATCTAACAAATATTCTATATGCAAATTGTTATCGGGAGATGATCCCCTCAAGTTGTTTCTAATTAACTTGAGAGGTCAAGTTAAAATATCTTAATCATTATATTAATATCAATGATCAAGATCTCAACCATTAATTTAATCAAATGATCAAATTTTTTCTAAAATAACTAATCATGTTAAAGAACTTGAGAAATTAAATCCCTTCCCATCATTACTGATCACTATCTATCAACGTTCATTTTGTGGCAATTCTAACATTCATCCACATCAATGCTTGTCATTGGCTAAAGTTGTTTGTAAGTTGTCAAACAGGCCGGGTTGATGACTCAATGATATAGTCTTTTATTTTGGGGTATTCCATCAGGATTTGAGTCTTGGATTGTGTTAAAAGGTATAATCTTATTCTCAAAATTGTTCTTAGTATTTGGTTAAGATGTGCAGGACATGAAGATGAGTTGTAGATAGCAAGAAGAAGAAAGATGGAGGACTGTTTAAGAAGTATAAAGAGTTTGAAGCTGGAATTGGTTTATTGTATTTTTCAGGGACCAAAGCTGGACAATTGACATTCTCTTCTCCTTACTATATATAATCGCTATCAACCATTTAGGGTTGATAGACGAATATACATATTCTGCTTATATTGTTTTCTCTATTTTGATTCATTCAATTCATAAAAATTCTGTAATAATAATTAGAGTTTCTGTTGTTGATTGTAATAGAACATTCAACACTTTAGTTGAGTGATCTATACTTGAGTAGCAGGTATAGATTTTGATTGTGTTGATTCTTATTTCTGATCTAATATAATTAGATCTTGATTTGTATTCTTGAAAGAATATTTTTGGTATCAATTCAGTTTCTGTTCATGGTATCAGAGCCAGGTTGCAATTTAGATCATCGGTTTTAAATCGAATTAAAACTGTTTAATAATAATCTCTTCCGATTTAGGGTTTCATAATTTTTTGGGGGTTTTGGTTGAGATCTGGTTTTTTAAGAACGACGTATGATCCTTTGATCACCGTTTGAATTATTAGATCTAATTGTGTAAGAAAACTCTAATTTTATTGACTAAGTGAATCAATAAGGAGTTAGGGTTTTCTGATTTACGATCTGGTGTTTTCGCTGCAGAGATTCAAAAGATTAATCAAATCCTGCTAAAATTATTGACTAAGTGAATCAATAATTTAGTAGGGTTCCATCTTCGCTTCAGCCGATAGCACTGTTTGCGATTTCTTTCCCTTTTCTCTTTTATTTTTAAAATAAACTAAAAGTTTTTTTTTTTTTTATCTTATTCTCATTCAAAACAATTTTGTTAAACTTGACCTACCTTCGTGAAAGGCAAGGAATCCTGTCCCTGACATTATTGCGAGATAAGATCTATTTTCAAAATATATATATTTTTTTTGTTTTTTTTGTTTATTCTTGTTTGAAGTGATTAATTGAGATTAACTTGCTTATTGTGTGCTTGTCTGCTACTGTTAATTGAGATTAACTGTATTCTTTGCTATTTGTTTACAATGGATGATGATAATGTGAATTATTCTAGTTATCAATATGAAACTGAGTCTAATATGAGTGATAACAATGTGACTTTAATTAGTAAACTTGATCTTGGTAGTCCTTTACATTTGCATCCTAATGATTCAAGTACTTTGTCTATTGTGTCTATTAAACTAAAAGGTACTGAGAATTATAAAGTATGGAGTTGTGCTATGATTTTAGCTTTAGAAGCAAAAAATAAAATTGGATTTATTGATGGAACATGTAGGAGGTCTAATACTGATGAAGTTCTTGGTAGACAATGGGATAGATGTAATGCTGTTGTGATTTCTTGGATTCTTAATTCTATTGCTGAAGAATTATATCTTGGTCAGATTTTTTCTAGAAAAGCATCTTTAATCTGGAAAGAACTTAAAGAAACTTATGATAAAGTAGATGGTTCTGTCACATTTAATCTTCATCATAAAATTAATTCTATGTGTCAGAATGGTATGCCTATTGCTGATTATTATCATAAGTTGAATGCATTATGGAAACAGTTTGATGCTCTTGTTCAATTGCCTAGATGTACTTGTCATGCTGCTGCAGATTTTTCTAAGTATAACCAGTTGATAAAATTGATGCAATTCTTAATGGGTCTTGATGATGTGTATATGCCTATTAGAAGCAATATTTTGACCAAAGAGCCCTTGCCAGATGTGAAAACTGCTTATTCTTTAATTTCTAGAGAAGAGTCACATAGAGGAATTGTGTCTAATGGTTCTATGCAAAAATCTCAGTCTTCTGCTTTTAATTCTAGAATTGTTAACAAAGATTTCAGTTCAAGGTTTAGCAATGTTAATAACAATTCTCAAAAAAATCCAAGGTTTGGCAATAGTCAGAATTTTCAAAAAAATCAAAATCAGTCTACTATTGTTTGTAAACACTGTGGATTTAATGGACATACAAAAGAAAGATGTTTCAAAATTATAGGTTATCCTAATGACTTTGGAAAGAAAAAGAATTTTAATAATCAATTTTCACAAAAGAAAAGTTCTAACAGCAGTTTTACCACATCTCAAGGAACTGTTAATTCTTCTGTGAGTTTTACTGATGAGCAACTTGCTAAAATTGTGAATTTGATTAAGGAAAATACTGTTCAAGATGGAGCTGCTAGCTCAAATATGGCAGATGTGTTTATGAATCATAGTAGAGTGTTTAATGAAAATTTTGATAGATTTTTTTGTGCTAATAAGAGTGCTAATAAGAGTTTACTTATTAAAACACTAATTGAGTGGATTGTTGATTCTGGTACAAATCATCATATTACTTTTACTGATAAAAATATGACTGATGTTGTAGATATTTCAAACTTAAAAATCAAAGTTGGTCATCCTAATGGAACTGTTGCATACATTCAGAAAATAGGAAATTTAAAATTAACTAGTTTTTTAACCTTGTATGATGTTCTTGTTGTTCTTGAATATTGTGTGAGTCTGCTTTCAGTTCATAAAGTTGCTAGAGATAGCAAAATGCTTATCTTGTTTGATGATATTAAGTGTTATGTTATGCATCAGGCTTTGAATGCAAAGATGATTTTAGGGACTGGTAGACAATCTGGAGGATTGTATTATATAAAAAATGATTTGGAAGGTAATCAAAGTGTTTATACTTGTAATGTGACTAAATCTGTCTGACATGCTAGACTAGGACATCTTGCTGATATTGTGTTGCAAAAACTACATACTGAATTACATTTTAAAGAAGAAAAGATAAAAGTGTGTGATATATGTCATCAAGCTAAACAAACAAGAAATCCTTTTCCACTAAGTGATCATAAAACAACTGAATTAGGTCAATTAATTCATCTTGATGTTTGGGGTCCATATAGAGTTACAAGCAGAGGAGGTTTTAGATATATTCTTACTATAGTGGATGATTATACAAGGGTTGTTTGGGTATATTTATTAAGAGGTAAAGATGAAGTTCTTGATAATTTATTTGTTTTTCACAATTTGTTAAAAAATCAGTTTCAAAAGACTATTAAAACCTTGAGAACAGATAATGGAACTGAGTTTATTAACAATAATTTTGCTAAATTTGTTGAAACAAATGGAATTGTTCATCAAACATCTTGTGTGTACAGTCCTCAACAAAATAGGATTGTTGAAAGAAAGCATAGACATCTTCTTAATGTTGCTAGGTCTTTGATGTTTCAAAGTGGTATCCCACTTAATCTATGAACTGAATGTGTTCTGACTGCTACTTATCTTATTAACAGATTGCCTTCATCTGTGCTGTTAGGAAAGTCACCTTTTGAATTGATTTTTGGTCATTCTCCTTCCCTTTCTCACCTAAGATCATTTGGATGTCTTTGTTTTTCAAAAAAATTAAATTTAAATGACAAGTTTTTAAGCAGATCATCTAAATGTATATTACTAGGGTATTCAAGTTCAAAGAAAGGTTACAAATTATTATCTTTAGAAGATAAATCAATATTTTTTTCTAGGGATGTAAAATTTTTTGAAACAGAATGTCCTTTAAAAGAAAAACCTGAATTAAGTGTTCAAAACTTAAAAAATGATACAAATCTTTTAAACTTCTTTGATCTTGACAACCCTAGTGAACCCTATGATGAAGAAAGGGAACATTTGAGTTCTGAAAGTGATGGCAGTAATAACACTCATTCTGGCAGTATCTCAAATGATATTACCAATGAGGTTGATGTTACAGCAACACATGATGAACATAACTATGAGTCTGAGGGTGATGATATACATCAAAATGAGAACATTGATCCTATTATTTCTGAACCAATACATCAAGAAAACTTTAATACAAATGATCAAGGTTTGAGAAGATCAAACAGAGACACCCATGCACCTAGACACTTTAATGACTATGTAATGCAAAGTAATGTAAAATATGGTCTTGAAAATTATGTGTGTTATGCAAATTTAGATCATGAATGCTCTAGTTTTGTTTCTGAATTTAATAAAAGTATAGAACCAAATACTTACTTTCAAGCATCTAAAGAGGCACATTGGGTTGATGCAATGAATAAAGAAATGGAAGCTTTATATAGGAATAATACTTGGGACATTGTTGATTTACCTAAAGGTAGAGAACCTATAGGATGTAAGTGGGTATATAAAATCAAATACAAATCAAATGGAGAAATAGAAAGATATAAGGCAAGATTAGTGGCTAAAGGATATAGTCAAAAGGCTGGTATAGACTTTGATGAGACCTTTTCACCTGTAGTTAAGATTGTTACAGTTAGATGTCTTATCACTTTAGCTGTTCAGAAGGGTTGGCCTTTATATCAACTTGATATTAACAATGCTTTTCTCTATGGGGATTTAGAAGAAACTGTATACATGAAACTACCTGAAGGTTTCTTTAATAAAACTGATCAAAAGGTTTGTAAATTAAACAAGTCATTATATGGCTTGAAACAAGCACCTAGGCAATGGAATGCTAAATTAACTAATGCCTTGCTTGATAATGGATTCTTACAAAGTAAAAGTGATTATTCCTTATTTACAAAATCTGAGAAGGATGTTTTTCTTGCTATACTTGTGTATGTTGATGATATAATAATTACAGGAAATAATTATAGTGAAATTGATAAGTTTAAAGTGTACCTTAAAACACAATTTCAAATTAAAGATCTTGGAAAGTTGAAATATTTCTTAGGAATTGAAGTTATTGAAAATGATCAAGGTTTATGTTTAAATCAAAGGAAATATTGCTTGGATTTACTTTCTGATTATGGGTTACTTGCAAGTAAACCCATGAATACTCCTCTTGATCCTAATGTTAGTATTTCCAATTTTGAGACAAATGATGATCCTGTAATTGTTAATATTTCTGAGTATCAAAAGCTTATTGGGAAGCTTATTTATTGACACATACAAGACCTGATATTTCTTATACTGTACGTTGTTTGAGTCAGTTTATGCATAGACCTTTGAATTCTCATCTGAAACTTGCTTTAAGGATATTGAGATATCTTAAAGGAAATCCAGGTAAAGGTATTTTCATTTCTAAAGATAGTACTATTACTTTAGAAGCTTATGTAGATGCAGACTGGGCCAAAAGTATGGTTCATAGAAGGTCAGTAACTGGTTATTGCTTTTTTTTTGTGGTTCACTTGTTTCTTGGAAAAGTAAAAAACAGAACACAGTGTCAAAATCTTCTACAGAATAGAGCTATGGCAGCTGTTACATGTGAAGTTTTTTGGGTGTTAAAAATTTTAAAGGACTTGCATATTGACAATGTACTTCCTGTAAATGTGTTCTGTGACAATAAATCTGCTATTAAAATAGCTGCAAATCCTGTATTATGAAAGGACAAAACATTTGGAAATAGATCTTCACTTTGTTAGAGAGAAACAATTAGCTGGGGTTATTCAAACCAAGAAAATAGAATCTGAAAACCAAATTGCTGATATTTTTACCAAAGGATTAGATAAGCATACTCATAGTTTATTCTGTTCCAAATTGGGATTGATTGATCTTTTTGAGAATAAGATCAAGGGGGGATGTTAAAAGGTATAATCTTATTCTCAAAATTGTTCTTAGTATTTGGTTAAGATGTGTAGGACATGAAGATGAGTTGTAGATAGCAAGAAGAAGAAAAATGGAGGACTGTTTAAGAAGTATAAAGAGTTTGAAGCTGGAATTGGTTTATTGTATTTTTCAGGGACCAAAGCTGGACAATTGGCATTCTCTTCTCCTTACTATATATAATCGCTATCAACCATTTAGGGTTGATAGACGAATATACATATTCTGCTTATATTGTTTTCTCTATTTTGATCAATTCATAAAAATTCTGTAATAATAATTAGAGTTTCTGTTGTTGATTGTAATAGAACATTCAACACTTTAGTTGAGTGATTTATACTTGAGTAGCAGGTATAGATTTTGATTGTGTTGATTCTTATTTCTGATCTAATTGAAATTAGATCTTGATTTGTATTCTTGAAAGAATATTTTTGGTATCAATTCAGTTTCTGTTCAGATTGCATCCTAGACATTCACGTAATTTTGAAGTAAGCAGTGTATAATAGTTTGTCGTTGAAAAAAGATTCTTTGTGAGTTATTATCTTTTTTATTTGTAAAGATAGATTATTAGGAGGTTTTTAGCGGTCGTGAGTTTCATCTCATCATTCATCTAAATTAAATATAGTATTAGAAAAATTTGGCGTTAAAAACAAGCAAAGTAAAAAATGAATGAGGTGAACTTTCTTCTCCACGAGCTAGGCTCCTCACTCGTCTATCATTTATGTCTTATTCACGTCTACTCGCGATGGTGTTTTCTCTCTTGTGTAGGCCTTTATCATTATTCGGACTTCCCGTAACTACTCATCCCTCCAAAACCATGTGTCAATGAATTAATATGTCATATTAACTGTGTAACAGATGATTGTTAGAAAACGTGTTTATGCAGTTATGCCCCCATTTTGCCACTGCACGGTCCCATATTGATCGATCGGTAGTCAATTTGCAACGCCTACGTAGTAGTAATGTTAGTCTAATTAATTAAATAATCTTTGTTGTAAAATTTTGAGTCACTCAAATATATATTGCATGCCTAGCTAGCTCGTGATGCAATGCAAGATCAGATTTTGGCTCAATATGGTGTCAGTATATTAATATATAATATTTGTTGCAGCAATTATACATACATACTTATTTTGTCATGTATGGGGGGCAGCAGGGTATGTAGAGTGGTAGACTAGTTAGTTGGGGAGGAAGATGTTTATGGAGGGCACATTGTGTAGTTAACGCCTTTCAAAAAAAAAAAAAAAAAAAAAAAAACAAAAACAAAAACAAAAAACAAACTGTGTAGTTGATGATGTGATATAGAATATGCATTTGATCAGAGATCTTGATTATACAAAAGCAAGTTGGTAGCTCTCAACAGCCGATACTCACGTCGTCCATATGAATTGACACAAATTGTCGTCGGCATCAATCAAAGCTAATAATGTGACCTTTCATGCATGTTGTCACAAATGAGAAAATAAATGCCCAAAAATAATATAAAAAAAAAAAGTCACAAATGAGAAAATAGTGTGACCTTCATGTTGTCACAAATGTGACACAAATTCGTATCATCCATAAGTCAAAAAAAGGATGCCCAAAAATCATTCAAAACTAATAACGAAGGAATGATTCCTTCAAGTTTCCTCAAATTAACTAGTCAAGTTGGGAGAATCTTGACCCTTGATTGAAAATCAAAGGCTAAGATTAAATAAGTATCATTGAATATATCTTGGCCCTTGATTTTCATCCAAAGGTGTCAAGTTAGAAAAACTTGAGAGAATCATCATCCAATAATGTGACCTTTCATGTTGTCATAATAAGTGATTATATGATATATCCAACGGTGTAGCTCTCACATAAAAGTAACTTTATGGAGTAAAAGTCGCGTTTTCTGGTGACGAGTGATGATAAACATATATGAAATAAAATGTTATACATAAAAGTTATGGGTCTTTCAAAATAATTTTCAACTGTTCATGCATGTATCATAGTTTATTGTGCTTTAAACATAGTCTAAGAAGTATATATGTTTCACATGCTAGTGGATAGTGTTACCGTCCTTGCTCATGAGTATTAGTGATCTAACATTCTAACATATTCTTCATTATCCAAAATTTACTATTGTAATAAGAACTAGTTTATAAGAAATTTGAAAAATAAAAATATGTCACTACTTTTAATCTGGACACCACTAAATATACATAATATCAATGTATAACACCTTAAAATATATTCAGTGATGTACAGTTAAAAAAACATTAAACAAAAGAAAACTTTTCATAATGGTATCTTTTGCCATGTGTGGAGTTTTTTATTTTTTTGGAATGAAACGTTAATAGTAAGTCCTCTGTTGGCCAACTTTGGTGTTTCTATATAATTTTTAATTTTACATTTATATTTATATACCTTTTATAAGTTTTATAAATAAATAAATGTATCTTTGTCTAAATAAAACTTACTAATATCATTAAATAACTAAAACTGTTACATATTAATATTATTACATAACTAATACATTTAACTAAAACTACTAAAACTACAAAACTACTTACCAATACAACTAAAACTACATAACAATAATGCAAACCCATGTTTTGCTCAGATTTTTTGTTTCATAGTCTCCACCGTCAGAGGTGGGCATTGGATCAAAACCGGAATCAAAACCGGTTCCAGCCAACGTGACGAAGAACCGGTTCCGGTTCTTGGTCAAAATTTGATCGCTATTTTCGGTTCGGGACCGGTTTGAAACCAATTTTTTTTGCCCACGTCTATCCACCGCTAACCAATCGGCCTCATTAAGTCAAGATAATCCATAACCAACATTTTCATATCCTGAACATATTATTTTTTTCATCTTTCATCTCGTACTTTTTATGTTCAAGATCAATGTTGCTTCTCGGATTCCACCCATTGTTTGCCAACTCCAACCAAGCCCTCCAACTTCTCCCCTAACTGGACAAACTCATCCGTATACAAGACCTTACCGGATGAACCGGATAATCCCGCACGCGCGACGTTGTTAGCTGCATCTCTACTCCCGGACATTAATACCTACTCTCCCCCTAGCTAGTCTCCCCTTCTTCCTCCGTGGTGTTTAGGTCGAGCTAGACTCTCGCATTGGAACTTTAACTATGTAGACCCGCTGAATCGGATGTCGTCTTTGACCTTTTAGCACTTGGCTCACCACGAGTGCCTTTTGGATACCAATTAGTCAACACATGGAACTTCTGATGTTGGCGTTATACTCGTCCAAAGAAATATCTATATAAGAGTCTAGATAGCTATATAAACAATGTAGCAAAACAGAGTAATGAATATGGCCTTGGTTGGATACTTGGATTGGATAATTTTCTTTTTCTTAAACCGTAGGTCTTCATATCCTTTAACCTTCATTCTTCATTTTTCATTTTAGTTTTTGCCAAATCTAAGAAATTACAGATGCAGATAAATGAAAAATGAATCTCTTAAATAGTACTAAATTTTGTTTGTAGATTAATTTTTTTATATCAAAGTTATTTTCTAAAGGCTTATTCCCCTTTCTTTGGAGCCTTGAAATTACACACGCGATTGTCCTATTTTCCTTAAAATATCCTTTTTTAAAACAAAGTTGTTTTAATAAAAAAATATATATAAAAATCTTTTCCCCTTCGTTTGACAGGTTAATTGTTACGTAACAATTTCTTTTCCATGCGTTTTTTGTGTTTTCATTTGACGTGTTTATTGTCACTTCAATTTATAAATAAAAAAAATAGCAGTACCGCATCAATAACAAATGAGAAAGCGATATTCGAACTAATTCACGCAACCTACTAGTTAACGTTAAATTATGTGGGCTAAGCACAATTGGACTCTAGATATAATATCACTAGCTTATTTTTTCCTTTTCTGGAGAAACCCAACCCAAATCCAAAAGCAAGCCCAAACCCCAACCCAAACTTATATTCACAAATGCACTTACTCCAGCTCCCTTTTTCGCACACGAAGCCACTTCCCACATGCTACTGATCTCTATCCTAATTTCCAAATAAAAGTTTGTGTGGAACCCCCTCCTCCTTTGCATAGAATTGATAGATTCGGAATGAAGTGAAATTGATTTTAATTAATTCATATCTAATTTTGGTTTACGGCCGATCAAGTTATTTATAAATTTTTCTGGTGAAAAGAAAAAATTTATATGAACACTGTTAATTTTTTTTTGACAATTGTAGTAATTTTCACTTAAAACAAAATTGATTTTAATATGTAGAGATATATGTTTATATTAGGAACTATTTATGTAATTAGTTCATAGTTAGTGGTTAAGCTAGTTATACAAAGAGAAGTGTTATTCGTACCAAATAAATAGATTTATTTGTCACAATGTATAACTTTTATAACAGATTGTACAAGTCAATAAAATGAATTTGTGGTAAATATATTGATTCTTGTGGTACGGATATCAATTCCCTTATACAAATAGTCTTTTTGTATTCTATGTTATTGGTCGAATGCTTGATTTTTATCCTCGGTTTGTGTTTCTTCTTTTTAAAATATAATCACACTTAATCTTATAAAATGATATATCTAGAATTAATTTTAATGGAAACTCAAAAGAAAAAGAAAAAAAATTTTTTTTTTCTTTTCAATTTTTCCATATTCCAAATTGCAATAAATAGTTGTGTATTTGGGTTAAAACGGTCAAACTCATTCAAAAGTAATTGTTCAACGTTCAATTAGTTCTTGCCATATAAATTCTTTAACGCTAAGAGGAGCTAGGCTATCTAACTTAGGAGGACTTGTGCCATGTGGCGTCATGTCACCAAATGGGTAAACCCTTAAAATTGGAGGAGTGGTTCTATCTAGATGTAGGGGACTTTACACAAAACACATTACCCTACTAGATTAAATCATGTAGTTCATAAATAAAAAACATTACACAACCTAATTAAAAATCATGTAGTTCGAATAAATAAGAAACATTACACAACCTAATTAAAAATCATGTAGTTCATAAATAAGAAACATTACACAACTTAATTAAAAGACATCATAAGAAACACTAAAATAATTTAAAATAAAACGAGATTAAATATAACAAACTACATAAAACGATATTTCTCCTTAATGGAGAAAGAAAGAGATGAAGTAGAGAATGGAGAAAGAAAGAGATGAAGTAGAAAAGAAAGAAAGAAATAAGAGTGGTATGTGGAAAATTAAAAAGAAGTGATACGTATTTAAATAAGGAGTAGTAAATAAAGTTAAACTTTTTTTTTTTTGAATTAATAGCCGGCTCTTTTTCTTGGAGAGGATGAAGATTTAGGCGATACATACAAGTTGCTTACCCTTTTTTTTTCCCGGATCACCACCTGGGGTGGTATAGGTGGCGAACCACCCGGCGAACCAGGGGTAGGTTCGTCCTGTTCCCTCAGGCTAAAGTGTGAGTCATAAAATACCATCCGTCTTAATTACTCTTGTAGTTACATTCAACATTATTTAACATACAATAAAATGAGTATCGCCAGATCTAGAATCTTAAACCGACATCAATTACTTTAACAAGCATTCAACATTAATTAACATTAAAAAGCAATGAAAAGTTGATTAAAATAGCAGCTCAGGTCAGCTCAGAAAGTAGTCTTTTGTCTTTCCCCTCATTTTGCTCACTTGCCAATTCAATTCCTAAATTTACGTTTATCAATATATCCTCAAAATTCATTCATTCATTCATCACAAAAACAAAACCATATGGGGAAATTAAAGAGAAGCAGATCCTCCTACACTCAACAAGTCCATCACCATCATTCCACCACCAATACAATCAACACCACCAATTCTAAAACAACCTTCTTCTTCTTCTTGCCAAACTTCTGTCGTCTTTCGTTAAACGACATCGTTAAACCGACAAAACTAGCCAATCTCTCATCAAGATCCTCATCCTCACTTTCCACATCTTCTAATTCTTCATCAATAATAATAGACCCTTCATCGCCTAAAATAAGTTGCATTGGCCAAATCAAAAATAGATCATCCCTCACAACACCCACATCATCTTCATATAATAATAAATCCTCTAACAACAACTACACGAAACTTCGAAAGCTTTTTTCTAGCAAAAACCTTATTATTTCTGCTCCACCATCCATCACTACTTCTTCAATCAATACTACTAAATTATGTGCATCAAATAAAAAACCGAAACAACGGGGTAATTTCCAATGACAAGACCAACAAGACGAAACAAGTCGTGATTAGTATAGAAGAATTAGACCCGCCATTGCCTGTGGTGAAATTTCGTGATCAACAACAAGTTGTTAATGTGGGTTTAAAAAAGAGACGTGGGATTGAATTGAAAACGTTGCAGATTCAGCCATTTCAGTTGTCATCATCCACTAGTAATATTTTTGATAGTAATAATAGTAGTAAAAATATAGATGTAAAAGTAAAGGATGTATTAATATCACTTCAATGAGGTAATTAATTAATTATTGGATTTACTAATACAATGTATGTGGATGTATTTTTTCCTTCCATACTTATTGGTAATCACTACATAGCATTGTATTACGAGTATTATTCTGATGGTCAGTATTTTTTGTATTTATAAATTATTATTCTTGAATTTACTGAAAGGTAAAGTTTTACTGTTAATACGCGCGATAGTGTGATTTTGGAGTGTGTCTGAACCACGTGTTTATGTGGTCCAAAATTGAGACATTTAAGGAGGTGTTGCGAGCCATTTGTCTCGGATCCGGGGATTTGCCATGTTTCACCTTCACTGGCGCGCTTCTCTTATTATATTCTCTCTCTCTTTTTTTTTTAATCAAAAAGTAATAAAAAAAAAATCACATTTATAAATTTATCTTTAACACGAGATTAAAAAAAATAGCTTTAATCAATTAATTTTTTTTATTTTGTTACACAAACACTTTTTAAAGGAAGAACTAGCTTCCATAACATTTCTGAGATTATTATCTGTTTAAAACACAGTTAATACATGGTTACTCAAATAACACTAGAAACAACGAAGCGATATGACTGGCAACCAAGTAAAAGTCCCCCTGGGGTCATTGTGAAATTATATAGGTCAAATAAAAGTTACTATATTACATCAAACTTACGGAAAAAAAAACTATTTAAAGTTCGTTCCACTTTACCGTTTTAAATACGTATATGGTTAGTCCCTCAATTAAAAAAATTGTAAATGAAGGACGTACAAAAATAGAATATTAAACCTAATAAATCAAGTAGTTTACAAATGAATGAACCACGGCTATGTTTTAGTAATTTTTTTCAATGATCCATTCTTAAATAGATATCATCCGTAACTAATGTATGGAAAATAATTCAGAGACGGCACATGTATAGCATTAAAAAAACACCCGTCAAATAACCGAATCAATATTTGAAATTCCTACCAATCGAAGTCACCTTCATGACTTTCATAAAAGCTTTTTGTTTTAAAAAACAACATGATAGCATGTGATTATTGTCGGGGGCCAAAGAGAGGCTTATACTCACTCAAACTTCTTCTTTTTTTCAATTTCTAATTCCAGTTATAAAAAGGTTTTGCTAAACGAAACTTTAAGGGCTTTTGTTAAAATGCATTAAATAATTGTACATTTATAATATAATTAAAGGAGTGAGCTTTTAATATGGAAAAATACAATCTATTTATGCACGTTAAATGAATCCTTGAGGCCTTTGTTTAGCATTTTTCCTATAAAAATACATAAGTATTCTTCAAAATTATGAAATTAAACTTTTTTTTTGAAAGTTGTGGATCAATTGCTCGCAACAGGAGATCTAGCTTACGATGTCTTAACCGGGTTCACGCTAGAGAACCCCCTCACCCTCAATACCTTGTAGGAGGAGAAACCCCCAACTAAACCGCTAGAAGGCACGACATTTAATTGGGATAAAACCATGTCTCCTCTGCAGGATTCAAACCTGCTTCACTAAAGGACTATTTGGTGAAATTCCTCTAAATCTCTTTCACATGTCTCGAACTCGAGACGTCTAACATTTAAAGCTGGTACTCAACCATTGAGCTATTATGGAAATTACGTTATGAAATTAAACTCACTAATTAATAAAGTCACATCGTCATAATCCATAGATATCTAGCTAGTTTTTTGTCATGAATGTTATATATCTATTCCTTTCACTTTTTCATTTGATATATAGTGTTACATAAGGGTTTTTTTAAAATTTATTTCTCTTTTATAGTATCCACAAAAATTAGGTAGTGTTTGATAATGTCTTAATTAAAAAGTCATGAGTCAATTAAATATGTTTGTTATTGACTTAATAAGTAAAAAGAACAATTATATTGACTTAATTCATACAAACATTATGTTTCTATTTAGTCATTTTCTCCGTTCTAAATAAATAAACAAGCCTCTAATTCAAGTAAATGCTGTCTAATTGAGTTATTTTTGTGACATTTTTGAACCGTTCCGTTAGCATCCAAAGTGTTATTAAGTGTAACCATTGAACATCAAGTCATCTAAACAATAGGAGAATTTATTGTGAATGATACTTATATATAAGAATTATTATATTATGTACTTGCAAGAATTGCATACGTGTATCTAAACTACTCAAAATATCCATATTGTTTATTCACTAATTTAAACATCTCTACCTAATATACCTATAATAACCTTAAATCTCAGTCACTAATTTTTTTTTCTCTCCTCAAATATCAACCACTCATTTTTTTCCTCTCTCATCTATAAATCATTTTATCCTCTAATTCATTCAAAAAATATTATCTCAAAAACCGTATATCAATAAATTATAAAAATTGTATGGGTGTTCTTAAAATTTCATGTTCTTTCATTAGAGATGTTATTCAATATACTTTTGACGAATTTTTAAATCCGAGGGCGGGACCCGTACGGCTAAAGCATTTGTCTATCATACTCTAAGACTTGACCTATCACCCCTACCATCTCACCGTCACAACGCGCGGGCACTATCTCTCGTCATATTATCATGAACACTTTAGAATCGGTCTACCTACACATCTAACCCAGATTCAACATCGTCATCCAACAAATGTCTTCAATTAGGTTTCCATCTAGAAATTTTCTTAAAGACACACGGTTCATACACAACAACCATTAAATGATTGTGAATGGAAATATGTGATCTCTCGAAGTTCTTGAAAGAAAAGTTTGAATGTAACATGTTTGAAATAGGGAACACATACACTAATTATTATCATTCAATGCATGAAGCAATGAACTAATAAACTTACAATATACGAGAGTTTAAAAGCCCGTGCTACGTACGTCGGGTTTTAAATATATTTTGTTGCCAATTTTTTAGATAGTTGATAAAAGTTGTTTCATAAAATTAAACCATATTATTCGCCAACTTATTATACATGAATTCACTAAAGGTCATTTTTTTTAATCTAGTGGATCACTCCATGGAGGTTTTTTAAGTATGTGTTGTAAATATGATACCACGAGTTGGGGTTAAAAAGTTCTCAAATATACCTCTATAACTTTCAATTTAATTGAAACGTCACAAAAGTCAAAGTAAAGGAAAGCACAAAGTAAATTGAAATAGAGTTTCATGTTTTAAAAGAAGGCCACCGGCGCCTGGAAACATAGTAAAGCATAACGTTGTGGTATAATGGAACCTGCTGCTGATAAAATGAAGGTGTGACGCATTATTAAGGCCAACTTGAGTTATCGTTTTTCAACACCCATGCCTTTCATATAAGCTAACTACCACATAAACACACCACGAGCTGCTCGGACTTGGTTGTTCGCTTTACCAATTTTTTGGCAGTCTCGTCAAAACAAAACCACAATTGTACGCATTATTCCGTCGGTAACATCAAGTTCCAGCATAACAAATCATAATGTGACTACACTTCGAAGACAATAAACAATACCTTCTTTAAAATGCAACATCGTGTGTCATAAATACAGTAGAGTATTAAACAGAGAATTCGCTCCGTAAAGGCTCTACACCTTGTGCGCGGATATTCAACCCTTGCACTTAAAAAAGCCAAAAGCTCGCTCCAGTCCCTTGCGACACTTGCCACCATTACACGTGAACAGTTGAGTATCTCAATAGTGTTTACGAAAAGAACAACCTGCACCCATCACACTATAAGTAATGGATTGGACATTAATAATAAATAGACGACGGAGCAGGCTGAATGAACCATTCACAGAACTTTTTTTCCCTTCCCATCGCGAGAACAACCCAACAGCTTATGTAGTGTTTGCACAACCGGCGTTTCTTCAGTAATAGGCTCGGTGTAGTCATCCACATGCTCACAACTGAAACATAGTATGAAGAATTGAGCCGACTGTATGTTATACAGAACATGGCAATGAACTTGGTTGCAGAAATCACAACCAACTTGAGCAAAGATTTGAATGTCTTTAGAGCGGGTACATCATCACTATCAATCAGCAAAGTCGAAGATTAACTTGATAGGCAAAGGGTGGGGGAAAAGTAATTACATCAACAGCAAAGGTGTATAGAGAACACAAACAAAGCAACCTCAATACATCAAACGCATACTCATGCAAGACTTGGCGCTCATGGAGGTCAGAATAAGAGGCAAAGCAGGAGGGCCCGACTCCTTCTCAATCATTGCAGCACAAAAATCACCCCAGAGTGTCACCCAAACCTGTCGCTCTCTAGGAAAACCAAAACGTCAACCCTTAATTAACTCAGTTTACCATGTATACATTATAATGTTATCAAATACAAAGAACGAAGACCAACCAACAATATGTATACACACACTGCTTATTTGTCGATTTGAAGGCTTCAAATTTGGTAAGGTTGGAGGGGTGACGTATGAATCTGCTGGCGTCTTCATTGACTTTGGTAACAATCGTATCACCTTGTAGGTTAATAATACACGGTTTCTCTTCCATAAGCATATATTCAGTCCTATTCTCCACATCAGAACCTCTCAGAAAATACACATTCCCTTCACTTAGTCGATCAACGAACACATGAGAGATTTTTTTTTCTTAGCAACACAGTGCATTAAAGTGTCCTGCAGATTAAGAACAGGAACAATTAAGTATACATGCTCAATAATGAAAACTAGCTTACCTATTTATCGGATACAACAAAGTATGTGGCTGATATAACTACCATTAATACTGGTAACATCATACTTCCTACATACCACGATTATCTTGCCAGTAGAGTCAAAGGAACATATCAAGAAACATAAGATTGTCTGCAGCGGCTTGTTTTCCCTTAGATCTAATAATGTTTTTGGCCATTATCAAATGTGCTTAAAATTTTTACAAACAATAAGAGGATGCATCCTGTGCCAGCCCTTTTTATACCAATCAAGTCACAAAGAAAGAAGGGTTCATCATCAATTATATGATGACTTTAGAACCCGAAATAATAACAATTTATACTTAACACAAATCCTTGAGATGCTCAACCGAAGTAGATAAGTGAAAGGTCGCATTAAAAAACACAAATGGCTAATAAACTCAATTCTCACTAATAAATGCCTGATAACAAATCTGACTCTTCGCTTCTTTATGGATTAAGTCTTTCGGTTTTTTTAACTACAAATGCATATACAAAAGATAACGCAAGTTGAACACCCAAAAGTCATACCGGTAAATGGGTTTTTATTGTCTTTATTATTAGAAGATTATCACACACAAAATTCGACACTCTCCTCCATGCCCTTCGAATACCTATTTTACCACCCAATTGACACCATTTATGGCTTATAACATCTTTAAAAGAACAGGGATAGTAATGTTTCTATGTATTAGTATCAATATATGAAAGGAAAGGAACTTACCCCAAAAAATGAAAGGGAGAGGGTAATCAAAACTAACTACTGACCAAAGAAGGTCTCATCAAATCATGTTAAGCTTTTAACTGCTATTTTAAGCAAAGCTTTTTTAAAAACATTTCAAGCCAGACCAAGGAGTGGTTTGGAGCTAAGCCTTATTAGCTCATCTATACATGTTAAAAGACACAGACATGCATTTAATATTATTAAGACATAATCCATTTGAATATGCATTAAAACACATGATCACCAGAGAATGACATACGTAAAAGAAAGGGTAGAAGACCATAAAAAATTATATATAACTTTAGGAAAATGCATATATACAAACCTTACCATGCATGAAAATAACCATCATATGCGAGTTTTCCAACTTAGTAGATCATATATGTGCAAAGGTGGAAAAGCCAATATAAGAACAACAGTTTGGCAATTATTTATGACCAAAAACCAAAAAAATTCAAGATTAGATAATTGAAATTTTGAATTGTGTAGGCATTAGGAAACTTCAACACAATGACCAATCGAAGAGATGAATCATATTTTACAAGTTAGACCCCAATTAAACAAAATAAAAAAACACACTGATATATCATTGCATGTATAAAGTTTCCAGTATTTTAAAACGTTAATGAAAATCAAAGGTTGTGACATTGATATAAGAGTATGTACCTAATAGTTAAAGGAATAATAAATGTTAATATGTTATATAATTCACGTTAGAGTGTTCGGTTAATTACGTAGATACATACATACATGGATATTGTATCTGTACATGATGCGACAATAAACAAAAATGCAATGAAAGTCTACATATATGCGTTTGAAACACAAAAGCCAATTATGGATAACATTTAGATTTAAAAGCTTACACCACTGTCAAAGGGGTGGTTAATCCACGGGATCCTGTACCATCTATGATAACAATATGACCCACTTTACGCTGGTTACTCATGAGATGCATCGTTTCACGTGTGAAAAGTATAGACCCAACCAAGTTTGTATATACAATCTTTCAAAGTAGAAACAGAAAGAGGATTAGGTTATTCGTATGTTTGCAATAACACCAAATGCTCGGCAAAACTCAGATATTGTTTGATTAAAATTTCAAAATGTGACAACACTTAAAAGTGAACCCAAAAGGCATTACCAATAGCAGATCCATGATTTTCTACCATATTCAAATTTTGTTTCCTAACACATGGGTAATGGATTCCTAACACATGATTTTTTGGTCAATGTACATTGACCAAAAAAGCCACTAATCCACCCTATATGTTTTAGAAAACTTAAAAAAAATTACTCCTAAAAGTCTAAAACCACAAAGTTTCAAACCCGCGTGCATCAGGAACTAAGAGAAACCCCAATCCAACTAATCTAACCACAAATTTATTATAATTCAGAAATATGTTATGAAAACCAGGTATTCATTGAAGCAGTTAATCAAACACATAATATGCATAGAAAAGAATAGAAGTTTAAGATAGTATAATCCAATCAATCCTTTGATATATGTACCTTTAATTGATATTTTGTAGCATCTTCAAACTTCAAGCTAAACTCCATCATCATAAGCCCAAATCTACTCCCTGGCACATATTTGTATAAAAAAAACCCATAAGCATATGTCGGTGGTTGCTAAAGTAAAAGTCAGATGTCACATATGGAAAGGAAATAGGGAAGACAATGTTATTTTTGTATAAACAATTAACTTTAACTATTCAAGCAGAAGAATATGTATCAACCTTATTAATTTTGATGATTTCACTTAATAAGAAACTCTATTAAAAGTAGAGAGAAAACCTAAATCTAGATTTTAGATCAATCTTTTTGTAAGGAAACTCAACAGGTGTTGAGCCTTTATGAAACTGAAACTTGTAACAAAAAAATGAATTGAAACGTTTTTATGACTCTTTGGTATCTCTCGTTTGAGCGGATTCATTCAGAATTATTATTAAACAACAAATATTACTTAAAACTCAGTAACAATTCACAATTCAATAAACAAAACAATTATTTCAACATTGATTGATAATCCATAATTCAGTAAATAAAGTACAATAAATGTAACACTTCATTTATCATAATCAACACAGTAAACTCACAAAATTATCACCGATATATACTAACCAATTAGAATAACCTCAGTAAAATCATAATTAGCATCATCAATTCTTAATCCCTAGTATTTATGTCAATCTTACAACTTTTATATATATATAAGAAAGATATAAGATGTTATATGAACTCTCATCATATTTACACATTAAATTTTTTTTTCAATGAGAGGATTATATATATATATATATATATATATATATATATATATATATATATATATATATATTATTTTTAGCAACTTATGTCATTTTCTCGTGATCACGACCCCTGCTTGGTGGACCTAGAAAATTTAAATACAAGGGGCACTAAATATAATGACGATAATACAAATGGGTTAGACAAAAATTCAATATAAGTTCGTATGATTTAGGTTTAGTTTTGCATTACAAATGTTAGGATTATCATGTGAATTAATAAGAGGTATATCTTTGATTCATATGAGTTAATTATTTGGATATGTATATACAAAACGTTTATTACAAGAGATTCATAGATTATGGGATACTTTTAAGGGATTATTATGTTAGAATATGATACGTAAAATGAACGTATGTCCGAAAAGTATTTAAGCCTACGGGGTCACACCTCAACGTGAATGTAACTATAAATTAATTAATATATTAAATGTAATTTATTAATTAATTTGATCATGAAAAACTAACGGAGGTCCGTTAAAAGAGTTAAAAGTTAACGGTACCTAAATAACGGACTTAACGGAGAAGAGTTGGAATTAGGAAACAATTAGGAAACCACTCTAGAATGTTCTAGGAGGGGAGACGGTCAAAATAGGGTTCCAAAACCCTTAACTTGGTCATTAAGTTTCCTAAGCCTATAAATACAAACCTATGTTTAATTGTTTTACATACAATTAAATCCAAAGGGTTTTTTTCTCTCTCTCTCGGCCGAAACACAACCCACAAAGGGTTTTGATTTTCGGTTCACTTAGCTAGGAAAAAGGGTTTTCGGTTTAGCTAGGTATTCGGGTTTAAACAAAGGGTTGTTCGTTCGTGATCAAGTACTAGCATACATACGTTCCAACGTTGTGTGTGCAATCGTAGAGAGGTTAATTTAAACCTTGTTCTTGCTTTAATCTCTCCAATTTAAGGTACACATTCTATACTTTGGTTAATTAATTAAACTGCATAGATCTTGTCTTCCGTTGCGTGCTTTATGATTTGATTTGATAAATAGTTATAACCCAACATATTACCTATTAATGCAACTAACTATGATCAAATGTCTAAGTTTTGTAAGGATCTTATAAAATGTCTATGCAATATAATCAACCTACAAAATATGTCTAAGTAATATAAGATACTGGCTTAACAGGTCAAAATGCTTACGTGGCACTACTGAATCACCCATTTAATCAAACATGGCTGCTGACTTGGAAAAAACTAACTATGTGACTCTGCTGACTCATCTCCATCTTCACCACTAAATTCTTTATATATATATATATATATATATATATATATATATATATATATATCATCATCATCATCATCATCATCAAAACTTCATCAACAAACGCCACCAAAAAAAATCTGTTAGAACTTCGATCATCCACCCAAATACACAAAACACATAATACATGTATATATATACACGCATAAAACAGCTTGAATACATTTGATCCCAACAAACACATTATAAATCCCAACAACCCAAATGAGAAACAGTAGTTCCGTACGTTGGCAAGTGGCAACCTTTTTTATTTTTTAGATCTGGGATCATTTTTCATCATACAAATTGATTTGGTGGTCAGAAGTGTTAGTAGGATCAGAGGAAATTGAAACAAGAGTAAAACGGCCTTTTGTTGTATTCCGGGGAGTTAAACCACCATCGCACCTTCTGACCACCAGCCGCCCCCCTAAAACCTGTCGGCCACAACAATCACAATTTCCAATGAACTCAACTTTCGGCAGTCAATTGCCGGAGAATAAGCTTTCTCGTGGTGGAAATGATGATACATATCTAATTTGTATCTACTCTGTATAGATTATTATTCATTACAAATAAGTGAGTCAACCCTCCATGTAAGATTAAATGAATAAGTGACTGCCATGTTAGATTTTTAAATTTATAAAAATCAAATGGTAACCTGTAACCTTTTTAGCAAGTTACCCAATACATTTTTCGAACAAAATTAGTAGTTAATTACATAAAATAAACATTTTACGATATCGTTACATAACATAGTCATTTTGTCATAGTTACTTACACTAAGAGGTCATAACCCCTACTTTTAATGTCTTTTTATCGAGTTACACAAAAATACTATATTACAATGTAAATAATATAAATGTGTGCATATTGTTTCATTTAGTCGCACAAAATCCATAAATATTACCATATATTATGGTAAAAGCAACGTCCAGTTTAAACATAAAAATAACATATATAGTTAAAATATTTAACTAGAGAGAAAATGAAAATGATGTTGTTACATAAGTAAGTTGAGTAAATCTTCCTTACATCTTTATTCATTATAAATATCACATTAAAAAATTTGGATGTTAACTATCTCCAATGAGAGGTTTATCAAAAACTAAATTTTTTTTTATGCATGCCTTTAGGCTATCTCCAATATTATTATTTTTGTTTATATTTAGATGTAAGGATGTTTGTAAGATTGAAGGTAAAAGTAAAAGATTTTAAAGATGTGTTAGGATTTTAAGGATTTGTAAGAATATGATGTGACAACTGACGTCTAAAAGCGTACTAATCAGCATTGGAGATAGTCTTAGATATTTCACCAACTAAAGTGTGTGATACCATCACCCTTATTTTTCCCTTAATAAAGATATGATTGGGCGAAATTATAAAATTCAATTCTTGTTGGGCTAGGTTGAGGAGTGGCAACTTCCCAAGTAACACTAAATCAGCTAACAAGTAACAAGCGTGTACTCCTCACTCACCGATTTATATTCAGCTTAAATCCCGATTGCTTGCCTCACTAAATCACAAACACACTAAGAACCGATACCGGCCACTTAAATCACGAAAATAAAATATATACTCTTCAAAGCCTTACGTATGAGAGTATAAGACATAATTTAGTCACCTAAAATTAGTAATTATAATGCTGGAAGAGCATGCTACCTAGCTAGTCTTCAATCACAAGCTAAGGGCTAAGATACATATATAACCATTATGTTCTAAAATATTTTCACTATCACCATTACATCAACTTATATCATTCGACATGACCACCACTACCAATTAATAATCACTATCATCACCACCCGTCTTCCACACCACTAAACCGTCGTCAGAGTTACCGCCGCCATATTTGTGCAAGTACCCATGCTAGTAAAAGAGTAAAGAAAATGATTGACCTTTTATTATTTACAAACTGTAAATTCATATTTACCATAGTGTGGCCTCCGACAGTATATCACATAATTCGAACAAAATGATTATAGGTCCTTCATATTAACAATTTGACATAAATATTCATGTTTCTTTATTAGTAACTAGGAATTTCTGGCCCCGCATTGTGGGGCATTAATTGTCGTCTTGAAACAATTGTGTTATTTAGTATTACTTGCATTGAATGAACAAACATCATGTCATAGATAGGTTTGTTTCAAAGTTTATCATATCAAATATATATTTAATATATTTATTTAGAGGCAAAAGCACAATAATTTTCGTCTACGTGTTGCGTTGTTCCAATTAGTTTGATTAGTTTTGTTATTGATGATTTATGTTTCTAAAAACTTTGACGTATAAAATATATACTTATTCAAAGACAATAATACAAAAAAATAAATAATATTTTTCAATATATTGTTTGGAAACCTTAAAACGACTATGTTTTGTTATTATGATATGACGCTATATATCTTTGTTAAAATATTTGACATATGAAATGATATTTATTCAAAGACAATAGCAAAAAAAAGTGGTTTTGATATTTTATTTGAAACCCAAAAGAAAAAAATGTAAGAAATCAAGAACTAAGCTGTAATTTTAAACCCAAAAAGAATAAATGTTTTCAATATAATTACAAAAAAGTAGTTTAGATATATTATTTGAAAACCCAAAAAGAAAAAAAAAATGTATGAAACCAAGAAGTAACCCGTAATTTTAAACCTTTTGTTACAAAAAAATAAAATAAACGTTTTCAATATAATTACAAAAAAGTAGTTTTGATATATTATTTGAAAACCAAAAAGAAAAAAAAATGTATGAAACCAAGAAGTAACCCGTAATTTTAAACCTGAAAGGGATCTAATGTGGTAAAATCTGAATATTGTTACAAAAAAAAAGAATAAACGATTTCAATATAATTATTTGAAAACCCGAAAGAAAAAACATATGGAAAAAACCAGGAAGTAACTCATATTAGAAACCCAAACTGGATGCAATTTGGCAAAATCCGAATAATAGTGCGAGTTGTAACATGGACGAATAGTAACTTGCCACGCAAGTGAGTTACTATTCACATGCTATTCAATTATTAAAGTATGTAAACCAAAAAGAAAAAAAAATGTATGAAACCAAGAAATAACCCGTAATTTTAAACCTGAAAGGGATCTAATGTGGTAAAATATGAATATTGTTAAAAAAAAAAAAAAGAATAAACGATTTCAATATAATTATTTGAAAACCCGAAAGAAAAATCATATGGAAAAAACCTGGAAGTAACTCATATTAGAAACCAAACCGGATACAATTTGACAAAATCCAAATAATAGTACGAGTTGTAACATGGACGAATAGTAACTTTCCACACAGATGAGTTACTATTCACATTCTATTCAATTATTAAAGTATGAAATTAAACCAAGTACCCATTCATTAATATTATTGAATTCTTTTATCTTTATGTATGATGTGATGTAAGTGTTGAATAAGTTGAGCCGACGTCAAAAAGTTCTTTGGTTTATAGTGCATAACGTTTCACACTTGAAGAATTGGATTTCATAATTAAACTTAAACCATATTGATAAAGGTTTTACATCTTCGCATAAAAATCAAAGTTTAATTCTTAACAATCGAATTATTTAATATTATTTGATTTGATTTAAATTTAAGTTAATACTATATTAATCATTATAAAAAGTTAAACATTTTACCAAAACTTCTCTTTTATTAATAAGTTTTATTAAGTCAATCAAAATGACACCCTAACTTAATGATTAAAAATTTTATGTTCAATTTTAAACTTAATATCTTGTAGATATGCACCTCCCATCTCTCTTTAGGCCATTTCCAATTACAATATATTTGCCAGTATGTTCATGTTCCACCTAGCTAGCATAATGAATTATCATGATGCTACCATTGAAGGTTCAAAATCCTTATCAATGCTCTATCAAAATTCCTTCACGTACATTGATAGCGTATTGGTAATGTGGGTCAAACTTAATTCTTTCTTATCTGTTTTTTTTTTTTTTTCAATCATTAAAGCATAAAAGAAAAAGAAGACAATATTTAATTATTTGTTATAACTAAATGATGACATGACATTAGCAAACTAAATGTATAGGATGGAAGCAAAATGAGTTCAATATGTTGGCATTAGGGGGCAGGGAGTGGACGCGGGGAAGCGGAGCCGCGCTGGCACGCCGCCGGCGGCGGTTCACCGCAGGAGAGAGAAGAAGAAATGGGGGAAGAACCCGAAGGGGGAAGAGAAGAAAGAGAAAGGAGGGAAGAGAGAGGGAGGTTGTGATTGGCTGGTCAAAACATGTGGGCCCCCACCAACGGGTCTCACGACCGTTAAAAATTAAAAAAAAAATTTTTTATTTAACCTTTCACTCTATAAAACCAATACCATTTCACCATTTTTATACAACAAAACACCATTTTTCTCCATTTCCTTTCCTCTTTCTTTCAAATTATATACCAAAACTCTATCCCTTTTATAAAAAATACATGTCATCCGATTCTTCTTCGTCAGAGGATTTAAATTATCCTACTTCTTCCGACGAATCCACGGGTAGTTCTTTGCAATTTTTGCTTAGAGCACATAAATATCATCAAGATACCGCAAGCTCTAGTGAATTCTGATCCCGTCAAAGTATAGATCGTCGTCGTGATATTGGTCTTCAAACTCTAACGAACGATTGGTTTGTTGAAGAACCAAAGTATGACGAAGCTTATTTTTGTCACAAGTTTTGTATGGATAAAAGTATGTTTTTATCCATATTAGACGGCATTGAAGCAAACTTTGACGACATCCAAGTTTCGTATGAATGTTTAATGTTGTTATTTTATATAGTTTTTAAAATTTCATATTATTAAAAATAAATAAAAATCAAATAAAATAATATTAAAAATAAATAAAAAAGAAATGATGAGGTGGAGATTAAGAGAAGATGAGGAAAAGTAAGGTGTCAAAATTTGATTGGTTAGTGTAAAGGGAAGAAGGGTGAGCACTCCCTCCCTCCCCCCTTAGTAAACTGAATTTTGTATATGACATTAGAGTTGACCTTAATATTACTAAATTAAGAACTACTTCATTTAACTTGATGATGGCCCGATCGACCATGAACACCTTAAGAATAAAACTTCGACTTAAAAATGAGGAAGTAATTGATGTTGATGGTTGGACCTTAGATTTGAATTACTTTTGTCAAAAAGATGACCAAGTCTTCGTACATTCATTTTACTACATGTTTTCGTGGTTCTTGTAGGTCATGACGCAACCCATGATGCAAAATTTTAAAAAGGCAAGATAGTGATACGTAACAAATTAACAAGTTGCAGTTATTTGGTGCAAATAGTACCACACGTTTAATTAAAAACAACTCACCGTCGCATGAAAGGATATCTTATGGCTTTTCAATTTAAATATTTATTCAATTCTTTGACCAAGAATATTTTGACATTACATTTTAACGGTAACCCCTTTTGAGTTTTGACCTTCCCACTATTCAACCTATATAAACCGTGTAAACTTTAAATCACATGCATTATCAACTTCCAAACATATCAAACAAAAATATGAGTACAAGTTCAGACGAAGGTAGTAGCAACCGAGGTACAAATCAAGAAAAAATGTATAAAGGCATTCGGTGTCGACGATGGGGAAAATGGGTATCGGAGATTCGAGTTCCAGGTAGCAAAGACCGACTATGGCTAGGGACGTACTCTACCCCAGAAGGTGCGGCCGTGGCTCATGATGTGGCCTCTTATTGCTTAAAAGGTGGCACATCTTTGCATAAACTTAATTTTCCGTCTATGTTACCTCCTACAGCACGGACCGATCTGTCTCCTAGATCGGTCCAAAAGGTTGCATCCGATGCTGGCATGGCCATGGATGCACGGTTTATTACTCAAACCGATAGTGCACCAAATAATGAGGAGTTGAACATTTCTGTAGATGATTATCTTTGAGTATGGTGGAGCTAGTATATTCACATTTGAAGTTGACATTGTTAAACTCAATGTGTTAGTTAATGATTAATGTATTGAGTACGATGTACGTATAAATCAATTGTTGCTGATTACGTAGTGAGGAACAAAGCTGATCAAATTAAGTGATTTTGAAAAAAGCTAATATATATAGATATACACATGTTTTGTAAAGCTATGCGCGAAGATTAGACATACATATTGTTTTACATAGAATGATCACTCACATTGTGATATCATTCATGTACTCGATATTGACATATCTACAAAGACGCACGCCAGTGGCGGATCTTGTCCCATTAAATAGAAGGGGCCGAAAGTCATATGATCAAAATATAACACTAAGAAAACTAATAAGAGGAGACTGAAAACCACAAAACACAAAAATAACACTAAAAAAAATAATTTTTCGAACAAATTACGGATAAAACTTTACTAATGATCGGAAAACGGAGGAACCCGGGGCCCCAAAAGAGATCCGCCCTTGGACGCACCTAATGGCGACATCAAGATTGAAGATGTCTTGTATGAAAAACTTTTTAACACTAATTAAATTTGTACTCGCGTAATTAACCATTGTTATGACATTATTTAACCTTTTTAAGGATTAATTGTTCTTAATTGCTATTATCAACGGTCTTTAAAAATGTTGGCACTTTAAACGGTTTTCATTTCCCACTCGGTCACAAAAATACAACTTTACAATTTTCATTCCTAGAAAAACCTTTTTAGGGTTCAACATCGATCATTGAATAATATTCCATATTTTTTACATCAGTATCACCAATAAATAAAATAATATTTTAAAATTTTTTTGCTCCACATGAGGTTGAGGGATTCGTAACTCAAACTACTATTACCTTCGGTATTCGGCGTTCTTAAATACCCAAATGTACGTCCGACATTAATTTACGCAGCAGTTTTCACCTCTCCTACAAGGAACTCGGTCGATCAGCTACATGGTCCACATGGATGGCTACACAATAATGATTTACCTTGTGAAAATGTAGTCATCATTACACCAAGCTAGGATATGTGCATCACCTAAATTTTTGACATGAAACAAATCGTAGTACATGCGTCCCACCAATATAACATGTCAACTCATGGACCAGTAGATCCAATAACGTAAATACGCGAGAATCAGTCAAAGATATACATTCCTAAATTTTTTTCACAACGAGACATATATAATATCTGTCACTTGCATCAATCTAACTTTATGTATAGTGACTTAAATGGGTCCATTGATTCAAGTATCAAGATAAGTGTGTGCATGCATACATCATGTATCTATGCTTACAGTGTCGTTATCATATTCTCATATATTTTGTCATCTTCATTATCTGTTTCTTCGATCTTGTTAATTAATGTCGACATAAAACGAACTTATTTTTAAAACTCGGCCTAGAATTGGAACTCGGAATCGGAGCCGGCACTCAATAAACATTTTTCTCAAAAGCACTTAACACTTTTAAAGCACTTAACACTAATAATATATATATATATATATATATATATATATATATATATATATATATATATATAGACAATCAAATAAGAATAGATTTAAAAAAAAGAATGGTGAGAACACCTTAAAATCATCATTTTGATGCATTAAAAGTCCATAAAACTGACATAGTGCATAACTAATTATCATTATTTAAGTGTTTAACAACACATTGCTTCATCAAAATCAAAAAAATCACGTTTTTTGTTGGATGCATTATTTTGATGAATATGCATCTAAGATAGATGCACAAAACAAAAAACATGATTATTTCGATTTTGACGGATGAATGGGTTGTTAAACACTTAAATAATGATAATTAGTTATGCACTATGTTAGTTTTATGAACTTTTAATGCATCAAAATGATGTTTTTAAGGTGTTCTCACCATTCTTATTTTAAGAGTGTTCTCACCGAAGTGTTACCCTATATATATATATATATATATATATATATATATATATATATATATATATATATATATATCCGATGAGAACACTTTTAAAATAAGAACGGTGAGAACACTTAAAATCATCATTTTGATGCATTGAAAGTCCATAAAACTAACATAGTGCATAACTAATTATCATTATTTAAGTGTTTAACAATACATTGATCCGTCAAAATCGAAAAAATCACGTTTTTTGTTAGATACATCATTTTGAAAAATATGCATCTAAGATGGATGCACAAAACAAAAAACATGATTTTCTTAATTTTGACAGGCTAATGTATTGTTAAACACTTAAATAAAGATAATTAGTTATATACTATGTTAATTTTACGGTCTTTTAATGCATCAAAATGTAGTTTTTAAGTGTTATCACCGTGTTCTTATTTGATTGTCCCCCTATATATATATAGCATAAGAACGGTGAGAACACCTTAAAAACATCATTTTGATGCATTAAAAGTCCATAAAACTAACATAGTGCAGAACTAATTATCTTTATTTAAGTGTTTAACAACACATTCATCCGTCAAAATCAAAATAATCATGTTTTTTGTTTTGTGCATCCATCTTGGATGCATAATCATTAAAATGATGCATCCAACAAAAAATATTATTTTTTCGATTTCGATGAATCAATTTGTTAAACACTTAAATAATGATAATTAGTTATGCACTATGTCAGTTTTATAGACTTTTAATGTATCAAAATGATGTTTTTAAGGTGTTCTCACCTTTCTTATTTTAAAACTGTTCTTATTTGATTGTCCCCATATATATATATATATATATATATACAGTAGAAAAGTGAGCATGGGCTGTTATGTACCAAATTTGGGTGAAAATAGTGTTGCTGCAAATATGTCATCTTGTGTTTTTAGCTCGTTGGTTTGACACTTCGACATACAACGCCAAGTTTGGTCTGACATAAAACTCCATTTGTTGCTAAGAATTCAGCTCGTTGAATGCATTAGTAGATTGAAGGTTTAATAATTACAAAAATTAAGATGCTAGATAAAACAAAAATTACAAAAATTCATAATAGCATGTATAAACAAAAATTTTGCAATCAAGTTTAATAATTACTGCCTTTCGAAGCAGCAGTAGACTGGTTTAAACAACACAGTATGTTAACATAAACTAGAAATTAAATTTATTAAAAAAGATCTCAAAACTTGAAGATAGGTTTACCTATTTTTGATGTATCGGCTTTACCAATTTGAAAGTGTAAAAATTCCAGACTTTGATCTTACAATATGTGAGGAGATTTTAGTGTGAGAGAGAATTAAGTAAGGGGTAATTGTTAATCAAGATCTTCATATCAATTTTGGGGATTGTGTTAAAACAAAAGCCTAAGTTTTCTTTTTTTTTTTAACAAAACGATGTAGTTTTGATTAGGTTTTATACCTAGCTTGCCTACCCAACAACCACACATTCCCTTTTCCCATATATATATATATATATATATATATATATATATATATATATATATAGTACTAATACCCATGCGTGATGCACGGATTGACAATAATATTTATATTTATAATTCATTTTATCTGTAATAAGGTTTATATACTTATTTGATGCATGTATATTATAAAAGTATGTAGCATAAACCTAAAAGATAATCACAAATATTTAGGGCGAAAATGAATTAAAAATAGAAGATGTTTCCCACATCTAAATTACGCGCAAACAAATAGAAGTTTCATATGCTTAAAAAAACATATAACATAAATTTTCATAAGTTAAATGATCATCCACAATACAAAAAATATCATGTTTGTTGAGAAAGAGTGATTTTTTAAGGCCCCAAATCAGATAACTTAAAAGGACTATAACAATATAATAATATAATAATAATAATAATAATAATAATAATAATAATAATAATAATAATAATAATAAATAATAATAAATATATTAATGACAATGACAAAAAAAAATAGAAAATAAAAAATATAAGGGGAAAAAACATTTAGAATATGTAAAGCAACATGCTTGTTGCAAAAGAGTAATTTTTAAGCACATAGATCAATTAACTTAATATAAATATATTTATAATAAGCAAATATGCTAATTAATAATAATCCAAAAGAATAATAATAAAAAAAAAGATTAGAAGCTCACCAGTCGTATGATTTGTAATAGATGTAAAGAAGAAAAAAACAAAGGTCGAATGATTCGAAATATTACATACGTAGGCAATGAATTTGTGAAAGCTTCAAAAAATATTAGGAAACTAATAAATATATCCTCTTGATAAATCATACAGATTTTGTTATCCTAATACGAATACAAATATCAAGTAACAATAAATTTATTAATTTGTAAATATCCTTGTTTGAATACGGTTAGAAGTGTTTAACATAAGGAATTTAATACGTAGATTTTTTTAAAAAATTGATTAAATGGACACTTGTCGATTTAATATGACACCACGTGTTTATCAAAGAAAGCTACAATCCTGTTTTAGTTTATTGGTAGATATATGAAAAAGTGAATTTAAGGTTGTTCGACACCTAAGTTTAGATGTGGAACCCCTTACATACTAATTTTTTGATATTTTTGTTTAATAAATAAATGTTTGCCCCCTCATAAATTTTATGAATAAAAAATAAATATGTGAGTGTTCCACACCTAAACTTATTATTTAGGTGTTTAACAACACATAGATGTGTCAAAATCGAGAAAATCACGTTTATTATTTTGTGCATCTATTTGATGAATATGTATATAGTAGTTGTGTAAGGTATTTCATACCTAAGCTTAGGTGTAACACAACTTTAAATTTATGGGGTCAAACATTTATTCATTAAACAAAGAAATACTAAAATATTGATGTGTGAAGAGTTTCATACCTAAGTATAAGTGTCGGACAATCTTAAATTCACTTTTTCCCAGTAGTGTTAGTGCTTAACATGTAGTTGTGCGTCTCATCTTATTATGATATTTTGAGATAACTATGATTTATTAGGCTTAAGGATTAATTGTTAATTAGTTGTTTCTAACGGTGCTATTTTATTGAAAAAGCTAGCAAGTGGTTGGCTATAATTAGTGGGATTAAAGCTCCAATTATCCTAGTTGATATGGAGCTATTTACACGAATTTGTAAACTATGGAAAGAAGGAACTTTGAATATCTTCTACAACCTTTATAGTCAAGTCATGGTACATGGTTTGGCGCATATGTTTAGGTGATTGACTGGTTACAATTTCTCATAATTGTTAATTCCTAGATCCTTATACATTTTTTATTTGTGCATTGAACCTTAATTAGTGCACATACTTAGATGATGATGTCAAGTCATTGAGCTTTATATCATCTCAAATCCAAATCTTTAAAACTTAGTTTAAAAATATACCGATAAAAACTTAGTATAACTTAGTTTATACTAAGATATTGACATATTAAAACTTAGTTTATATATTAGTTATAGTATCCGCGCGTTACCGATACGCTTTCTACACGAAAAAAGTAAAATCGTAATCATGTGAAAGTTATTTAATGAAAACATGAGAACCCAAAAATTCAGTGGCAAGAAAATAAAAACGAAAACTTTGATGTGAAGCAAATGTAAAAGCACTATGTATATAAAAAGACGAATAAAAATAGTTAAAACCAAATGTTTAAAAGTAAAATTGTAACAAGGTGAAAGTTATTTGATGAAAACATGAGAACCTAAAAATTTATTGTGAAGAAAATAAAATCAAAAACTTTAATGTGGGACAAAAGTTAAAAAAATAGAAAACTTATACATTCCACGCATAACGTACTTGTACATTCATATATCTTTTTAGTATATTATAAATGAGAATCCTAACATTTAGTGTCAAGAAAATAAAAATGAAAACTTTGATGTGGGACAAATTTAAAAATGTTATATATAAAAAAATGGATGAAAATAGTCAAACCAAATGTTTAAAAAGTGAAATCGTAACCATGTGAAAGTTATTTGATAAATATATGAGAGCCCAAAAAATCAGTGTTAAGAAAATAAAAACGAAAACTTTGATGTGGGGCAAATTTAAAAATGTTATGTATATAAAAAGACGAATAAAAATAGTCAAAACCAAATAGTGAAAGTTAGTTGATAAAAACATGAGAACCCAAAAATTTAGAGTCAAGAAAATAAAAACGAAAACTTTAATTTGGGAAAAAAGTTAAAAGATAGAAAGTTTAGGAGGTTAAAATGAAAAATGGTAAAAATTATTATGTGTTATAAGAACTTGTATATTCTACGCATAACGTTAAAGCTTGTACATTCCAGACATAAAGTAATTAAATGAAAATAATCAAAGACCAAATGTTTAAAAGTAAACCCGTAACTGTATGAAAGTTGTTTGATGAAAACATGAGAACCTAAAAGTTTAGTGTCACGAAAATGAAAGCGAAAACTTTGATGTGGGACAAACGTTTAAAAAATAGAAATTTTAAGGGTTAAAACGAAATTTGGTTAAAATTAGTATGTCCTTTAAATGCTTGTACATTTCACGCATAAAATACTTATACATTTACATAAGTTTTTAGTATATATATATATATATATATAATATACATATACATATTGATATGTACCGATAAAAAAAAATTATAGTATGACTTAGTTTACTGTCTATATAATACTTAATGCTTATTGATCAATCATAAATTTTATTTTATTAAATTGAATTGAAGGCATACCACACACTACTTTAAATAGAAAAATATTGATTTAATATTAGATTATGTCATAAATTCTAATAAAAGACATACATAATATTTTTAAAATATGTAATAAAGAGATATCTTTTTTAGATTATAATAATCATATTATTCATCCTTTACAAAGACAAAACCACTCATCCTTTAACAAGACAAAACCAACATGGTTAGATCAAACTGTTGTATGCCTTTGTATCTAAAGACCGAAGAAACTGTTTTATCTTTGATAGAACCTTAAAGTAGTCTCTCTATTTTAAGTAGTAAAGGTAAGGTTATTTACATTTTAACCCCCTCATAAACCGTTATGATATTGACCTAATATCTTCCTAACAATTGAATTATAAGACTTGTTAAAATCATGATTCACATGACACTTGTTAACATTGAATGAGTTAATTACACTTGTCATGTGTTAAGATTATTGTGAAAGATGTTAAAGACTATTTATTAGGATCATATACTATTTCCTTTTATTAATATTTATATTTGTATAGTTATGATTTCTTAGAGCATAGGGTATGGAAACAAAATGCCGACCCCGAAAGCTTACATGGCAATCGATGCCTAACAAGTTTCCATCCCTGCCTTGTTCTGCGCCGAGCACCACATGAAGATCCGTGGTTTCTTTGCCATTGTTCAGCATCTAGCTTTTCTTTAAATTGATGGCCCCATCTATTGATAAAATAACTTATTTAATATAGAACAACTAAACTTATTTGTCTATTTGCATGTTAGATATTCATTATTTATTTATCTATTCAATGAAGATATCTACTTGCATTTTTTTAGTTAGTCTCATTCGCTCTCTATTAGTTAATAGAATTTATTTCTTTTCGTATGAATTGCAATGAAATTATCACATGCAGACTTTTATTTATTAATACTAAATATAGACCTTTATTTATTTCTATATATACATGTCAGTAATCAGTATATATGAATCTATTATTAGTAACATCTTTTTATTAATACACTATTGAATAAAACATAGTTAAAAAATAATATGTGTGATATATTAAATAAAGTATGGTAAAGTGGTGTTCTGCGTCCTGGATGATTCTGCATCCATAACTGTCTAAAACTGATGAAATGATGAAAACTTATGTGACGCTGAGATGACAGTCTGGATAGTTCTGTATCCTGTATCCATACCTGATGCTCTTATGGTATTTGTGTTTTACTTGATATGTTAAAGAAGTATACGTAAATAACTCGAAAATAATCACAAAATGTGAAAATTATGTAGATAGAGTACAACAGGTCAAAAGTCATATTTCATTCCCATAAAACACAAAAGTCTTGTGGTAGGCTAATTCATTCCCATATATAAAAACAAAAAAAAAAAAACTAAACAATAGTCTTGGAAATGATTCCTAAGCCCATTTCCAACCAAACAAAAGTTTTAAGGGATGTTTGGTATGATGAAATGAAAAGGGGAGAAAGAGAATGGAAAAATTTCTTTAGTTTGTTTACAATGAAGAAAGGAAATGAGAATGGAGAAAGGAGAATCAATTTCATTCTCTCCGTTCTCAAATTGTAGAGAATGAAAAAAAAACTTTTTTTTTTGTTTTTAAGATGTTATATGTATTAAATTTATTATTATATAAAAATTTTATTTTTTATATATATATCCATTCTCTGTGGGTACCAAACAGCGGAATTCATTCTCTTTCCAAATACTTATTTTCTTTCTCACTATTTTCATTATCTATTAAATCTTCATTCTCTATTATTTTCTCCTACCAAACACCCCCTAAAAGTTTAAGTGATGATACTAATTTCCATTCAACTTTCAAGCCATTCCCATACCCATAGTGAATATCAGATTCCCAAGTGCAAACCAAACGCAACCTAAAGTGTTTTATTTAGATTTACGATATTCAAGCATTATTTATACTCTTTTATAAAAATTATTCACTCCCTACAAATAGAAAGTATTACTAAAATGTTACATACGAAAGTACTAAATTGCCCTTAATAAACACTCACTACGGAAAGAGTTTTTATAAATTACCAAATTTGCCCTTAATGAATTAATTTACACCCTAAATCCTTATTTTAATAATTAACACTTTAAGCCCTTATCTTTTTAAATATTCCACTAGCACCTTTACATTAACATACACCACTTAATACTGCCACCAACACCAATAATATTGTCCCCGTCTCTGCTGTCGCATTGCACGGGTACTACGCTCGTAAATTTATATGGTCAATCTACAAGACTAATAACTTCTTTCGTGGACAATTATAGTTCAACTCAAGTTGCTGAAAACAGTTTGAATGCTAAAACCGCAGTATCTAATATATATATATATAGTGAAAAACGTTTTGTACTTGACTTGATAAATGAAAATACGGAGTAGTCTTTCATAAAGTAAACGTATAGCTGGTTAAAGATAAGAACCAAATTCTATATTCTCTAGTTAATTCAAATTTGATTTTTGGAACACAAACTTTGGTTTTCATCAAGACTTTATATACAGGCTTAAAAAAACCGAATCCAACAATATTGTATTCAAATAGTTTCTTTCTAAACAGAATTTAAGGGTGTGTTCGGGAATGAAATAATACTGATGTTTGTGTTGTGAAAAAGTGTAGTCAAAAGAGATATCAAACCCACAGAAGTAAAAAATTATCAAACCCATAAATTGTGGGTTTAGGTTTTCATTCTCCTTCCCTTCCATTAACTATATCAAACTCATACAGTTTTCAAAACCAGACTATGAACCAAATGCCTTCAACATTGTCAATATCAAACCAAAACAAATACATATGCCGTCAACATTGTAAATAATACTAGTAATAACATTGCATTGAATCGTCTTAAGTGTAAAAAAAAATTGGTTGTTTGAAGTAGAGGCATCAACGCAACTCAGCAATACCTGACATCTAAATCTATAAATTCTAAAGGCCGACAGACCTCACAGAATTCCCCTAAAGTCTACAAAATGATGGATGGAAGCTGAGCTCCTATATATAAGCTAAGTTTCCCCTAAGTTATGCGATGTACCTATGTGAAAAAGTCAAAGTGATCAACAGAGACACTAAAATGCCAACGACTGATGGTCTTCTAACGACACCAGCAGAAATCGACCTGCAAAGTCAAAATAACATTCATCAAGTCATTTATTAAAGCTTTCAGTCTTTCACATTTTACTGGTCAATGTTACAGATCATTGTTACTACTCAACTAGGCCAGTAGGCCAACAGGAGCACTTGTTATGATGTCAATGATTCCTAAAGTTAACCGGTTTCCTGGCATCATAGCACCACTCAGAAAAAGTTCAGAACAGTCAAAGTTACTGCTGATGCATTAAATGGAATTTTTGAAAGTTTGTTCCTTTGAATCAATATATTTGAAAGATTGATAGTGTTGTTTTAGCCTAATTAGTTATCAAAGTTAGTAATTTAACTGAAGTTTTGTATCCTATTTATGCAATTAACCTCAAAGAGAAGTATGTGAGAAACAAAATTTGAAAGTCTAGGGAGATAAATGGAATTACTAAGCATGCTAATGAGATTTTACCTTTCGATCGCTGATTTTGTTGTGAGTCCAAATCCAAAAGGGAAAAGTGGATCATAATGTGGATCACCTATGTTCATGGGGAGTTGGTCTACAGTTCTAAACCAAGTTCTTGAAAGTTTACCAGTAAACCCATAGTCTCCAAAAAGGACATCAGCCACACCTTGACCTTCAGAGCCGGGTAACCAAGCGGCAACCAGAGCATCAATCACAGACATATACGGTTCAATCACAACTGGGCGACCTGATATGATGACCACAACGCACTTGACATTCCCACAAACATTCGTGATGACACTTGGACCAGGATCTGGAAGTGTGAGGTTTGAACTATCGCCAAACATCTCTGTGTAAGGATGCTCGCCAACAACAACTATAGCATACGAGAAGTTATTGGATTTGACTAAATCACCATTGGGGTTCTCCATATAAGAGATTTCGGTGCTTGGGTCAACCGCAGCTTTAATTCCTTTAAGAATCGTTGTTCCTGCAGTTAATGAGAAACTCTATTAATTCACTAGATGAATGGGCCATCTAATCATATTCATGTTGGATTACGATTTGTTTGTTGCTATTTAACTTCAGGTATAAATCTATGGAGTACATTATTATTTTTGCTTTCAGAAATGTGTGCATAGGACACCTAATATACGACATGTCGCTCAAAAAGAAAATCTTGATGTTACACTACAGCCGACCAAACTTCAAAACGGCATTTCAAAATCATAAAATGTTGTTGCTCAAAATGAAAATCACAAGGTTTTACTTTCTAGTAATCGCACCGAAGCGTCCATAAGATGAATCATGAATGTACCCATTTCCAGCGAGATCAAATTTAGGGGCCTAGTTATATAGCATACGAAACTAAATTAAGGAAAGAAAGATAAAAAAGGTATCGAATGTGCTGCATTCTGCTAGTTTCATGTCAAATAGTTAGAGTTTTTATCCAATTTAATGTGACTTGCTACCAATTGTGAAGGATATGTTGTATCCACATATTCATTTATGCGTTATTGTGGGTAACGAGATAATAAAAACTACAAAGATAACTCTTAGATCAAATGGTGTACTTGATCGATAAGTCATAGACATGCATAATTGCATATTATTTTGCACTATTTCAAGTAGATATCAGCTTGGACAATTAATACAAATCCTCCGCATTTCAAGTTCATGTGCCATGTGATTATAAGCCGTAGAGACTTCAAATTTCTAGGAGATTAATGAACTTAAATTTTCAAAAAAATGGATATGGTTAGAAACAGTTTACACCTCACAGATATTGAAGCGGTGTTTTGTTGAATATTTCTAGGGAAAGAAACTTAAGTATAAAATATTACTAACTAGAGAAAATTAGTATGTAAACTCTTAGCTTAATAATGTCTTATAATTATGGGGGCCTAATAGTAGGTGGGCCTTAGGCTTGTGCCTAACCCAATACTACTATTGGGCCGGCTCTGAATGTACCTGTTGTGTTTCCATTCCCGCTAAACCCTTGCCAACCGATTGTCCATCCACCACATTGGTAACCCAGGTTATCAGCATGAGGTCCAGCAATTAAAATCTTTGAGGCCATCTTGGGTAGAGGCAGCAGTGGTTCATCGGGCCTTTTCCCGTTCTTCAGCAGTACTAGTGATTTCCTCACCGCCTCCCTTGCTATTTCTCTGTGTGCCTATATTTCTCAAAACAAAACAACACAAAGATACAAATAATATATAAACAAAGGGAGCAAAGTTATTTTACATGATATTTTTAAAAAGAAAAAAAAAAGTTGCAATCGGATAACTGACTGACCTGGCTTCCAACCTCGTTAACCATACTGAAATCAGCAAGAGGGTTCTCAAAAAGGCCCATGGTAAACTTGACACGTAGAATTCTGCTCACAGCATCATCAATACGTTCCATTGGGATAACTTTGCTCTTGATCAGAGATGTAATATCATTAATGAACTCGATGTAATTATTCGGCACCATAATCTGTTTAAATATCAAATGAGATGCCTCAAAAACTATAGTAGCATAAAAGATGAAACAAAAGCAATTGCCCTGATGGGAATAATCTTTATCATTTATCCTTCAGCCAATCACCAATGTCATTAACCAAAAAGTTACTCATATATTGATATATAGAGAGTTACTAACCATGTCGAGGCCAGCTAAAATACTAGCCTGAACAGAGTAAGTGTAGTTGGAATGCGGCGGGGAAGTAATTCGGTCAATTCCCTCCCAATCTGAGATAACAAAGCCCTGATAAAATTTGAGACTCAGTAACCAGAAATTCATAATATCTAGTCTATTCAAGATTCAAGTTTCATTGGTATGGAAGTTGACGATATGAGTGACAACAATTCAATAACTAATACCTTGAAATTAAGCTTGTCCTTAAGGTATCCGGTAATAAGATCTCCATTGGCATGCATACGTCTACCATTCCAGCTGGAATATGACACCATGACCGTTGATACACCCTTAATGATAGAGTCATAGTAAGGAGGCATGTGGATGCTTAGCAAGTCATGTTGGTTCGCCACAGTGTTATTTTCATCGATACCATGAGTTGTCCCGCCATCAGCCACAAAGTGCTTTGCACAAGCAACAACCTTGTCCCTAAAACACACAAGGAAAAAAAAAACCTGAATCAAGCTACTCCCGCTACAGGTATCTTGTTACATAGTTTAAATACATCATACGGCTACTGTCAGATATTTAATTAAAAAATTTAGAAGCCGGCATATGATTAATGGATTTGTAAAAAAGACGTAGAATTCACAAGAATAGTGTTACTAGAAAATTCATATGCAAAATGAATGGTCCTAATGAAAACTGAAAATATTCTCTAAAAGGGTATGTATACATACTTTCCAGCAACATATGGGACACCCGGTCGTGATCCCTTGGGAATTTCACCTTGCAACCCTAATATAATGTCTGTCATACTTTGAACAAGTTTGGTATCCTCACTGTAACTCTCATAACACCGTCCCCATCTTGGATCCCTGCAGACCTACAAAGAAATTTGCAACAACTAAAACCTTAAGAAACAATAGATTAAAGAAATTCCATGATTTTGTGAGGACATATGCATCATTATACATTTATACTTGCTCGTTTTATCTTATTATTACCGCTATACAAGGAGCAAAAGCATATGGAATTCCAGTTGCTCTAACTTCAGCAGCAGTTGCAGCTCCAATTCTCTTTACAAGGTCAGTGTCCCTGGTTGGCATTACATTAAAAAGTAAAACAAGTTTAATGTCTCAGTTATACTACGATAACATTTCTACTTATTTACTGTCACAACCATAAGCATTAAACAATAGAGCTATAGCAATAGCTTCGCTTTGACTTGCCTGGTAGCCCCAAGGCCAATGTTATGTGGAAATATGGTAGCATTAATAACATTGTTGTGCCCATGAACGGCATCAATACCATAAATCATTGGGATTCCTAAACGGGTTGAAAGTGAACCGTTTTGGAACTCATTTATCATTTTGATCCAATCAACAACAGTTGCTTGTGGATTTGGAACACTCCCTCCTCCACTTAGCAAGCTTCCTGTATTTAAGAATAACAAACTATCATTCACTTACAATTTTCAAACGTTGTGTATCTTAATACCACAAAATACAAAATTAGATCATGAACAGTTGTTGCAGCAATTAATCAATTATACCAGTACCAACTTAGTTAGCACAAGCATCTAGTATGTCGTTTAATAGCATAGGAATAACAAAAATGTATGCACATAATGCCAATGGTATACGGAGTATGATAGTATTTCTTTACCAATGTAGTAATGCTTCATAATATCAGGAGTAGCCGAAATCCTTTCAATCTGAACCATCTGACCAATTTTCTCTTCCATGGTCATCCTATCTAACAAATCTTTCACACGAGCAGCAACAGGCTGTTTTGGATCTTTATACTTGAAATCGTCAGCTACCACGGCCACCACCAACATCAATAATAATGCCATCATCCCCAAGTATGACATCTCCATTAATCTAACCATATTCGCTGCAACACAAACAGCCTGTTTTAACTCACAAATACATCTAAAATCTTAAAAAAGAAGATATAAAAGCAAACAAATTGTCTACTTTCAAAACTACCAAATCAAATACTATTGAAATAATTAACTCTGAACCACAAATCATCTACAAACAATCATTTCTCATTTTAACATACTTACATGTGGTTAGATAGTGTTTTGGTATAGCTTATTTTATTTTGGAAAATGTAAATAGCCCCTTTTAAGTATCTACTTTACGCTTACCCAAACACCATACATGAGAAACCAACTTTAGTTCTATTTACACCAAGGATACCCAATCCCGCCAAAGGCGAGGTATCTAAGAATGGGATTTTGACAGTCTTACCCCTACCCGAATATGTGTGTGTGAACTTTAGTCATATCTACTTTTAACATAAAAAGATAACCACTTTCCTTCAAACCCTCAAAATGGTCTTTCTTTTTTCCCTTGAAATTAAGCAGATAAGCACTTACACACGGAATCTCGAACACCATTTAGCACAAAATAACAAAAACAAAGTAAAAATAGCTATAAATTAATCACCTTTAAGCTAACTTAATAATTCAAACTCTCTTCTATTAGCTCACAACCTTAAAAAAGTTACATATAATCAAGAAAATGGTACACCATTACAAGATTCCTAAAACTGAGCTCATATAAAAATACACAAATTGGTATATGCAGCTATATAAGTAAAACCCTAAAAGGGTTTTAACAAAAATATAAAATAAATTTGAATTTGAAATGCTAAAATAAGTAAGATGTTTTACACTTGTATATGTATTTGAAAGATGAAATGAAGGAACAAGATCTAGTAAAAGAGAGCAAATATCATACCTATAGATAGATAAGATACAGAGATGGCTATAGATATAGAAAAGATACTATACTATACTAGTACTTATTATAGTAGGGTATAGAAGAAGGGAAATGCTACTTTGATGACAATGGTGTGAAACTGGTACTTTAAATAGCTGTTCCACAAAAGCTTTACTGCAGCTGTAAAAAGCAAAATATCATTAATAAAATTTTTAAATGCCATTAAAAAAAAAAAAAGCAAAATATCTTATTACTACTCATTCACACTACAAATGTGCGAGTTTTGTTGAAAACATGAAAAAGAACGGTTTTTTTTCTACACTATAGTTTCATTTTACACCCCTTCAATATTTGTTTTTAGTTGCACCATTCTTGTATTCTTTTTAAATTCACAACATAAATATATTTTTTTTATGTTAAACATTTGTATTCTTTTTAAATATTTTATCTTCAGACTGATATTCAATGTATTTAGAGCATCGACTTGTGCATACCCTTTTTTGTAAGGATCATCATTTAACTCCTTTGTGTACCTTTATTCCTTCGTATCATCTTGATTCCATATACCACTTATTTCTTGACTTATATATATATATATCTTGAGCTTTTGGATCGTATTGTTTGGATTTTATATCGGTTAGTTTCTTGCTAGCATTTTTTTTATAAAATTGAAATGCCGTTTAAAATTTATATCTAGTTTTTCTTTTAATTGTAAAGACTGATATGTGACAAAACATAATGTACGAACCTACACATGTCGAAATGGTTATAAATTGGCAACTGACACCTCATATTAAAGTTCGGTTTTTTGTGTTATGCCACCCTTTTGTAATAATTGATTTTGTTGGTCGTTCAAAAATAAAAATTAAACTTAAAATAAATAAGGAAAGAAAAAAAGTTGGAATATACAAAAGTAATCTGGTTAATATCCCAACAATTTTTCACGTGGAGTCACATGAGGATACCTTACATATATCAATTAAATCAAGGCTAAAATATTTAAATTTCTATTTGGACTAATTTTATTATATTTCTTAACCTTTAGAGTAAAGTCGTCAAAAGTGAAAGTTTGGGGGCAAGAAGTAGAAAAAGGAAATTGTTTTTGATGGTTTTGAGAACGTGTAGATTGGGGAATCTGTGTGGTTCCCACGTGTGTTTGGTTAGATTGTTTCGTAACGTCTCTAATCCGTTTGCTTTTGAAATGGAAAATTTGAATAGCAAAGTATTATAATAATTTGTATTAAAGTGCGCAATCCTCTAATACAATGAATTCAACACAAACAAGTTTTAACCATAAATTGAAAGAATTTAAGATTTTGAAGTTTTGAACTTTAATTTTGATAATGAGTAAAATGTTTCTAAATAATGTAGATTGAGATTTTAAAAGATTATATTTGTCATGTAATAAATTTGTTATGAAAATTATTAGCGTATTTTGTCAAGAGAATATATCAATTTCTTTTTCAAAAATAAGTTTCGTTTAGAATATTAAAAACATGTCGTTGAGCTCAAAATTTACTATTAGAAAAAAACACATATTACGAATATCAATAATACAATTAAATACTTTTAAACTTGTCTTTTATTGATTAACTAATGATTACTAGATGTATGCCCGCGCGATGCGGCGACAATGATGTTAACGACGGCGATTTGGTTGCGGTGGTGCCAGAGCTAGCAAGAGAGGGCGGGGGCTCAAGAAGGAGGTATGTTTTATGGCTAGGATTTAAGAATTGTTTTAGGAATGGATACACACATAGTTAAAATTAGGAAAAAAGAAAAATGTGAAATGTGTTGAAAAAGTAATTGGGGGTATCTTAGGAATAATAAAAAAATACTTAATGTCTTAATTCATTTTATTTTATAAGGGATTATAGATAATCAACTTAAGACTCTAACACACACGACTGTCAGTGCTTAATTTACCCTAACCAAATGAATACAACAATTTATACACTTTCATGGGCTAACATAAACTTAGCTAAGCCAGTGCGGACATAACCAAGCTATATTTGTTCTTACATTGTAACATCGTACAAACTTAACTTACCACAAAAACAATAACAACTAATAATTTCATTAAATTGACTCACACGTATTGAAATTGCTAAGTTTGATTTTAATAATTTGTAGTTATGTAAGAACTTAACATTTGGGATATGAAAACCGATAGATTCCCCCTAAAATTCATTTGGTGTGCGTAACTCTTTGTCCTTAAAACATACGAGTATATGTTAAGCTCAAAATTCGATGTATAACATATTTTCTACTTCCAATTTCCCCTATTTTGTACCATGTATGCATTTCCATCTTATTCTTATACATATTTCTAATAATAAGTTTTTATATAAAATGATTAATATATGGAAAATGCTATTTACATTTATATTAGAGCTTACAGTTTTAGAAGAAAGGTTATTTAAGAACTCACAAATAAAAAGGAACGCGAGAACAATTATGGACCACATATTTCCTCCACATTTCTCTCTCTTCAATTAATTAAAAAAATTTATTCAAATCATTCAATATGTTTTATCTCACAAATCGTAAATCGTTAGATGAAAATAAAAAGTATGGGTAGTCTTAAAATTTTGTCCTATTTCATTAGAGATGTAATTCGATATACTTTTGACGACTTTTTAATTTTCGTTTTTTTCCCCTCGTACTTGTGTACCTACACATGTGTAGGATCACTGAATTCACATGTAAATTAGTAAATAACCATATGTACACAACAATGAAGGTTAAGTACGAAGCCTGTCAATCCATTGCGGAGCCATGGTGGCCAAGAGCAAAGCCCGTCAGTCCATGACAGAGCCATAACGGCTAAGGGCAGAGCCCGTTAGGTAGATCTCTCATCACCGATCACCCCATATGACCTATCACCCTCTATGACTTATCATACTATGACCTATCACCCTCAATGACCTATCACACCCACCAGCTACCCTTTATGAATATCCTTAAGGGCGAAGCCCGTTCCGAATCACAACTTTTGTTTAACTTACACAAGTGTAGGTTGTGTAAGTATAAAAAAGAAAACGAAAATTAAAAAGTCGTCAAAAGTATATCAAATTGTATCTTTAATGAAAGAGGACGAAATTTTAAGACTACCTATATACTTTTTCTTTTCATCTAACGATTTACGGTTTGTGAGATAAAACATTTTGAATGATTTAGATAAATTTTTCTTATTTAATTGAATAAAGAGAAATGTAAAGGAAATATATAGTCTAGAATTGTTCTTACGTTTTTTTTTATTTGTGAGTTCTCAAAATAACTCACCCCAATAGTTCTAACAGTATACATGTGAGCTCATTAAGTAAGGATTGTAGGTTCTAAGTTTTGTTGTGGACAAACGTATGGATAATTATTTGGTGTTAATATTTGTGTTTTTAAAATAACCATTCATACTAAAATTATTTTACTTTTTAAAAAGAACAACGTAGCCAACAAGTGACATATATATGGGCTGGCTAGTTGGGTGACTTAGTTGGGTCAAGTGAGCTCTAGGAAATGTTAATTAACAAGCATCCCATTTAACCTTTGAACACCTAAACAAGAATACATGTAACATAACCCCTACACCAAGCTAACTTTTTGGAATACCTTCATACATAACCAAACATAAATCCATTCAATCAACTTTCATCAAAACCATATATAAATATACATACATATACATTGGAAATATTATAAGTACATATACAAACGTTTTCCTTTCTTTGTATAAACACAAATCATCTATATATCTTTTTCAAGAGAACACATTAGACTTGATAAGGAAAACAAAAAACAAAAAATGGCGATGAGAGGAAGAGGTGGTCGGGGTAATCCCAGCCGTCCGCCAAGGTTGATCACTGGTCGTGTGTACGAGCAGTTCAAGCCCATGTCTGAATGGAGACAAGAAGATGATTATGACACTCTTCTTGTGTATCTTCCTGGTAAAAAATTCATCAACTTTGTCTAATATTCTAAGTTAGAATACAATTTATGTTTTTTTTTTCTTCCAACTTTAACTAAATTCGTCATCTCTCAAGGTTTCATAAAGGAGTACATCAGGGTTACAACTGAAGACATGAACATTGTTAGAGTTCGTGGGGAACGTTTGGTTACTGAAAACAAATGGAGTCGGTTTCAAGAAGATTATAAAGTTCCCGAAAACTGTGAAATGAGAGATATTCGTGCAAGATTTGATGGCGGAATTTTAACAATTACAATGCCTCGAAAGATGATAAATGTACCACCAGCTGCAGCACCCACAACAGCTACAACGACTCCAGTCCCCCCTAAAACGGATGAACAGCCTTTCAGAAAGACTAGGCAAGAAGAAGCGCTACCCAAGCCTAAAGAAGAACCAATCAAGGAAAAGAAACCGGTAGATAATAAGCCTCAAAGCAGTACTCCTTTGGAGGACAACAGTAATTCGCCACCACAATTAATAATGCCAACATTTCATCCAGATAATAAACCAACCAAACTAGCACCAATATCAACGCCTCGAATGAATCCTTTAGAAGACACTTTGTCACCGCAACAAATGCCGACTTCTTCATTTGCACCAAGCAAACAAGAGCCATTGAAAACCACTACTTATCCAAAAGCAAAAGCAGCAGATGAGAAATTTACATTTGGATTGTTACCTACAGCAAGTACTACTGTTCCAAAGAAAGACAAACACAATGTTGTTGAGAAGCCGAATGTTTCTGAAAAGGCGCATTTGGATGCAGGAAAAAGACTGGAAGACGAGGAGATGAAAAGCAACTTCGTCAAGGGTAGTAGTGGACAAGCGAATGATGGTCGTGGCGGTTTCCAGGGAGATAAAATGGAGGAGAGAAATAGCAAGGACGTTGTTGCGAGGAGATCAAGGACAATGAATGAAGATAGGAAATTGTTGGTGAATGTGGGTGTGGGTGTTCTGGTGATTGTGGCACTTGGGATTCATGTGTCCTACACCATTGGGCTCATTGGCAAAGGAAAGTAATTAAGGACTGGTGTAATAATTTGATGTGGATGTGTATATGTAAATTAATTTGGTATTGCTTTAATAAATGACAATATTCCCTTTGAACTAAATGATTAATTAATCATGTACTTATACTATAGTATTAGATATAGGTATTTCAGTTCAGGTTTTACCATCGTTGGCTATGCATTGGTTTCCTGAGAAATGTTCTTTCACAGGACTTCTTTAAAAGGCTATATTGTCCTACAGGCTTTCTAATTGTCTTCTATACATCTAAATATACCACCTTTTTTTAAATAATACAGACTAATACCATTACCATAATACCAAAACTAGTTTACAATGCTCATCAAGACTACCTCTATGAACCTGCTACAATTTTCCACATATGATGTTATCATACTAAAAGAGACACTACACTATACTATTTTTACTTTAGTAAATCCAAAGAGACAGACTAACAATATACTTGATGACGACGGAAGTATGCCAAAGCTTGACAGTTGGCAATGACCCATACATGAAATCGATACATCTTAAATATGATGCTTCGAACGAAAACGTGTATTCCTACTCATTGATCTCCATGCTCGCTTCTTCCTCTCCCAACCATGTATCTCCCATTTCCCTTTTATCCACTTCCGGAATTTAGCCCGGCCTTTTAACCAATCATCATACTCCTTTCCCTTTGTGCACTCCACAAAATCAGCGAGATCATCCAAATCAGTCATCTTACTTGACCCTTTTAATATGTTTTTGAGGTATAACTCTCCATTACAAGTTTCTACTGTGCTAGTAACACGCCTCATACTAAATGGAACTAATGTGGTTGATAAGTTTTCAGTTTCCACATTTTCTGTTGGTGTGGAACCAATCGCAGCAGAATCATTGCTGGGTAAAAAAGAAAATGACAAGTAAATAATGAAAACATTAATCAGAAGTATGAACTATGTTAGCAATCAATAGAAAATAATGCCCATTCACTTGTACCGTTTCATTATGTATATATACATGGGTGGTATGTATAGTTTCTGTATGACAGAAATATTTAAGACAAGATGAAAGTATGTAATAAAAATTATTCATTCAATTTATAAAGTTTATTACATATTTCTTGTTCTTGATCCTAATGGGACCAACAAAATTTTGGACAAAAAATGTTGTGGTACAACCCACACGTTTTGAGTTTTGACCAACACAAAATTACCCATTGCCCGCCCCACCCATTTTTCACCTCCAGTTTGCTAGCATCTTGTCTCATCTAACATTCTGGAGTTGTAAGACTACACCACTCACCCTTTTTCTAGCTTATTAACACAATGACACAACTTCAATTCATGTGTGCAAACGTTCTACTACAGCAATATGTGAAACGGCACATCTGAAGCAATAAGAAGCATGCAAAATAGGCATATATCCTTCAAACCAGAGACTTAAATGACATGTATTATTGTCTTAGATCATACCTCAGATATAACTTCTGTATCTTCTGGAATTTAGCAGCCACCCGTAGCGTAGGGTGTCGGAATACCTGAGCCTGCACCATGTGTTAAGGCTCAATTTGTGCATATTAATCAGAAGATATGAACATTTTTAACAATAAACCAAAACAAAAAACTCACCTCTTGTTTAATGGTAGGAGATCCTTTTATTGCTAATGACCTCAAGGCATCTATATTATCTTCTTCAATGAAAAATAGATCAGTCAAACCAATTATCACAGAGATGCAACCATTTACTAAAAAGTCAAGTCCACTATCAAAACTCAACGACAGCAACCCTAGGAAATGGAAAAGCATCATCCTTGACTCATTATGACTCGTCGGATTTGTTTCCATGATGTTGTAGGCAAAAACTTGGATTGGAAGACGGACACTGAAATCTTTGAAACAGTTGATTATTCTCACAATAGAATTATATTGCTTGCTGAACGAGAGATTCTTTAAGGATTGTCTCAACGATATACTCATTAACATCAGCAAAGACGCTAAAAGGCATATATCTTGTAGACTGGCATCACCATTAAGAGGCAGTTCAATATCATTAACATCGTTAGCAGCTCTCACTAAGATGCACTTCATGAATTCTACAATCTCATGTTTGCATGCTCTGTCAATTATACAGCTATCCTGTATATATTTAAAAGAGGATGCTAAGAGGTTAGACTTATTTTTAAATAACTTTCTCCTTAAACTTGAATTCCATGAGTCATTGAATGTTGTTATCTTCTGATTGAGTTTCTTCCTTTTAGTGGGATCAGTACAATAATCAAACGAAGGCTCGGAACTTTTATTCTGCATGCTGACCAATGTAGCCCTAGAATCTGCTGAATGGTTCTTGGTTTTCAATATGGACATGTGTTGTGTGTACAATCTAACAGAGCTTTCAAACACTGAAAGACAGCAATCAACAAGTTTAGGATCAGGTGTCAGCCTTTCGTTGTCCATGCCGATACTGATTACATTAGAAACCAATGAAACAACATGAGCCTGAATTAATTTGGGTGAAGAAAGCAGAACAGGGTTATGCAACAATGTCCTGGCTGCAATGACACTCAGTTCTAAGGACTTAGAATTAGTAAAATGAACCCGTGTTATTCTATTAAGGAATTCCTGAAGAGCCCCCTCATCAGAGATTGATAGTGAAAAGTGAGAACATATCATATCCATCATAACTCCAAAGTCACCACCATTAGTTCCTTCTTTAAATAAACGTTCATGTACAGGAGAATACGAATCAATCATTTGCAAATACTTTCTCAACCGACCATGCAACAAAAGTTCATCAATGACCACCTGTTCAGATGCACATGTGAAATTGTTAAAGGATACATATACTTCTGTAGAAGTAACTCGGTGGATAATTATAAAAAGGAAAGCAGTTTGATGCCCATATGCTGATAATGAGCGAGCTTTTTCATTAAAACTTAGAGCTCTAATCCAATCTATTATTGAAATTCATGTTGCCAACAGACTGTTAGAAAATTACATTGTGATAGATGATATAAGAGAAATTAGCTTAGATGTGAAATCAGATGAAACTTGTCAAGAACATTCTTTTGTTTGACTACCATTGATGATTAAGTAAAAGTTGAAAAATAGTAGAGTTGTAGTTGGCCCTACAAAAGAGAAAGTTGATATGCCAAAAAGATAGAATATTAAGTTTTTTATAAGACGTCAATAGGAAATATTTGGTTAGACTCAAAAGGATGTCCAAAAAACCTCATCTAAGACAGGTGCCGAAGCAAAACAAGAGACTGTAAAGACTCAATTACATTTGTTTAATCCGAATATATTTGTCCTACAACAGCATTCCTATTCTTTATACTATATTTCCATTATGATTTCTACTGTTCAATTGCTGTTCAAAAAAAGTAAAAACTCTATATTAAAGATATATGCACTTGGGTATGTGGATGATTCAACAGTTAGCAACTCCATTATGTACACTTCCGTTCAAAACTTGATAAAGTTTACAGCACCTGCTCATGCTATTTAACACAGCACCTCTACTATATAATGGTGCAATTCTCCATTAAGGCATTAAACACAATCAATCCTCTCACATGTACAAAAGGCACCAAAAAATCATGATAAGTGAATCAAGAGAGTTAGATGTAAGTATTCGTGATAAAATATTGCATATTTACACACTAAAATTAACACTCAAGATTCCAATGATTAGCAGAAGGAAACCTAAATAAAAACTGGAAAAGGATTTATCTGAAAATACCTCAAGAATTAGTGTAATAGAAGGAATGCAGGAATCAAAGAGTTCTAAGGATGATAAGGTTGCAAACTTCACAAAGGAATCAGAAGAATTTCCACCGCTATATATGCATTGACAAGAATGTGACTTCTTAGAATCGGCATTTCCATGGCATCCTCCTGCTACTTCAAGCAAGGTCAACTTTTTCAATATTAAGAGAAGAACTCGTCCGCTTTCCAGAAGATGTTTTTGAGGTACAGAGAATGTCAATGTTAACATGCAACATCTTATCAATAGATTTAATTCTTCCAATTCAAGAGATCGCCTAGTGGAGACATCATGCTTTGAAGAATGCAACTCTGTCAATCTCTTTTGAAGCATTTTGAAGAGGATACTAGAGAGCGTATATACATCTTCTAAACTCAACCTGACTTCACCTTCATCAGTTTTTATGCACAGCTCATATACACCAGCTCCTTTGCCTACGCAAAGTTCTGACTTTAAAGACAACTGAAAGAGCAAATGATATAAACTCTTCAAAAGTTCTAAGTTGATACCCTGGTAACATAAGAAAGATATATATTAAAGTAAAAAGAAGCTTAAGAATAAGGTATTATTGATCATACCATGCATTGCTTGAGAATTAACGAAACCGGTACCTCAGAAGATTCAAGAGCGGAGATTAAGATTTTTAAAATATTTGTCATTGAACCATTTAGGGTTTTCTTAAGCGGTTCGTCGACTTCACGTTTATTCCTTTTAGACACCATCTCTGCCTGCACACACAAATTGGCAGAGAGATCAACCAAAACAGCAGTTATGATGATTCCCGCATAATGTCATTGTCTTGTTGATTTTGCCACGTTGACTACTCATGGAGCTTGTTTGATAGATAAGTGAGTAAGTGTTGAATGATTAAAGAAATCTGAATGATCTAGAGGCTCTACAGAATATAGGTATTGAATAAAAACTGACAAATAAGTCAATGATGAATCATATAAAAAACTTGCCATGTCAAGTTGTCAACCCTTTAAACCATTTTTAAATAGTCAGACTGTCTGATACTGTAAAACTCAATGATAAAGGCCGGATGATCTTATCCTATAATTAATAACTAATAGCTTAACTACACAACCAAGTACACAAAACATAAACTAACATATAAAATATGATATGGCAAGAAAAACAATGTGCATGCCCAGACGAAACTTAAGAGAGGGAAAATAATCAAGCATCAAAATATTCAAATTGAGTCTAATCCAACTTTATAATACATATATAAAATGAATCCCAAAAAACTAAGCAAATAAGGCGAATATAAACGGTTGAGGAAAAAAATTAAGCATTCATTTTTAGATACATTAACAAATTTCCATTGTTCGAGTTCATGTTTACTAAACACTTGATACATCAAACAGACAAACAATATAATTAATGTGGGTAAAACAAAGATTAACGTATGAACAGTGTATATACTCTCCAAGTTAAAAAGGGATGCTATTAACCCTTTGATGTCAAACCACCGGTTAACAGCAAATAATACTTTTCAAAATATTTCACCTTTCACCATTATTTTGTAGTCATGCTAAAAGGACTGAATTTCTCTGTTCTACTAGATCTATTAATTTTGTGCTCGTTTCCATACCACATGCATACTAACAAGAAACTTCCTGCTGAAAGTAAGCTGCTTGTCACTGTCGATTTGCTCTTGCAAGATCAATCTATTGTAGACTACTAGTCTGCGAAAAAGGTTCTTCCTTTCTTCTAGTGATATGTAACCTATTAGTAAAAATAGCACTTAAATGTGACCAAAAGTGCATACGTATGAGACGAGCCTAAAGTATTAGCAAACTAAAACGCTTTTCTGTGCATCCGAATTTCGAATGCTATTTTTGGATGTATTTGTTAGTACTAATATACTGGGTCACATCCATATAAGTTGTCAAGTCAGCGAAAAATACTATCCAATATATACTACACAATAAATCAAGAATTATCAAAAGCTCACATCTTTCTCTCAGGCATTTAATCAAACAGTTGGTGGGGAAATGTTACTTAATGATTTCGTGCTCAACCTGCTTGATACTGAAACACGAATTCAACTTTAACTTCATGTTAGTTTCAAGAAATCGGTGTTTGAAGTAAAGAATGTAACAAATTAGTAATAAAGTTTAAAATTGGGGGTTTTATTTATAATTATTAGTGGGAGCAAGAAAGCATATAAAAATTTGTGAATTTTTAGGGCACTGAAATAAAATTAAATGCTTCTAATTGAATTGAACTTAAATAAAAGGGAAAAGAAAAAAAAATACCGGATGAACTTGATTACAGTGGATGTATATGTATGTATAATCCGCTATTGAAATTGATGAAGAAATTTTTGTCAAAGAAAATAATTAAAGAAAAAGATATGAAGAAAAATGAAAAGGGGGGCTAAAAGAGGCGCCAAAAAAATTTGGTTCCTTTTAGATTTCGCACAGTTCACACCCTTTTTCATTTATTTACACCCCCTGGAAGGAAATTATGGCGCAAAAGACACGAAATTCGCTCCATCTGACCTGACGCTTTAAATCACACCATTGTTAGCTTTACGGTAATTCAACCCGATATGTTAAAGCAGTAGGGGCAAAAATTGTGGGGTGAATTTTGCTCTGAGCCCAAATTTATACCCATACCCTATCACTTTTAGGTCACTTCTATTCCATATTGTACATCATCTTTATGTCATTTTTATCCGACACTGTCAGGGCAGAAGAGGCGACAATTATCCCCTTCTGCCATTCGCCCATTTTGCTCTTTCTTTTTTCTTGGCCTATTGATGCATGAACAACCAACGTTTGTTTCAATTTATAGTAAAACTTTCGAAGCCTAAATATTTCCATATCAGATATGTACATGTTAAGTTTTCATAGCTATTCTATTGATTTATATATATATATACACGTATATAATGTTGTATATTTTAGATGGATAATTCTGATGGTAACAACTCAGATGAGGGTAGTAATTTTGACTACGACACTACTTCATTTTATACTAATGAGGTATAATTCAACATATCTTTATGTTAAGTATTTTGTTTTTTTTTATAAAAACATGGAATTTATATTTTCTATTATATTAGTCGTTTAATTCAGTCGAAGAACTGACGGATTTGGCACAAGCTACATCAATGTCGCTAGGCCATGTCCTAGTCAAGGGTAAAATCAAATTAAATCAAATCAAACTAAATAAAAAGTTTGGAACAAAGGAAGAATGGGGTGAGAGGTTTTTTCTTATCTATCTATTTTCGTAAATGAAGAGGTCGCCGACTCATTCTTTAACAGACATGTGGTGGGTCAACGGTTTTATAGGGAAAAAGGAAATAAAAGGGAGTTGTGAAAGGAAAAGGTGTGGATATGGTGTAAAAGGGGTAGATATGCATGTCAAATAGTCAATCAACCGTCATTGATGTTCTTAATCTACCTTTTCTCGTACTAACAAAAGAGGTGAATTTGAGAATGCAGAAGGGGCTTATGGGGTGTGGTGTCAATAGCCACATTCTCTGATGTTAATAGTATGCCCCCATCATAGAAAACGATAATAATAATAATAATAATAATAATAATAATAATAATAATAATAATAATAATAAATATATTATACATGTCAAGAAGAATGATTATGCTAGTAATCTTAGTTTATCAACCTAATATATTTTTATTTTAAAAAGAAAAATGTTTAGAATTACAAACACAAGTTTATAAAGATGTATTATTTTTTGTGTGCTTGTAAATTACAAGTAAAATGATCTAGCAATGAGACATTATGTTAATTTTCCAGTGAGTGTGTGTTTTGTTTTTTAAATGTTGTACAAAATATATACTTAGGCCTTAATAGCTTTTTGAGTTAAATGACATTTTTTATTATAATTTGTATTTATGATTTATTAATTTTTATTATTTTTTTTAATATAATAATGCTAAGTAATATAGCGGAAGTTGAAGGTTATTATTACAGATATGGCTTGGTGAATATATGATATTGGCACATCATTAGAGCATCCGGTATGGGTGTTTTTCACCGACCCCAGATCTGAGTTAGCAGTTCTTTGCCGAACATCTATCCATACCGGTCCTTCCATTCTTGGTACTTCTAACGAGTTGGTCATCACTAGCTTATAACATGTAATGTAATTAGGCAAATCAATTAACACTTTGTTTGAGTATTAAATGGTAGATACAATTAGGAGTGAGTATAGGTCGGTTTGGGTCGGTTTTTGCCTAAAACCGAAATCCGAACTGATTTATTCGGTTTTTAGAAAACCAAAACCGTTGGATTCAGTTTTTGTTCAGTTTGGTTTGTCGGTTTTCCGGTTCGATTTGGATCGGTTTCGGGTTTTTTTCGGTTTTTTCTATAAATCTTTTTTTTTTTAACGTTTTTTTGTTTATTATGTTATAAATTTTAACTTTCAATTGTTAAGAAAAAAAAATGATATAGAAACTAAAATATAAAGATGCTTCTTATTAACTAATTATATTTTTTAGGTGTTAAAATTGTTATAACCTTTATAAAACAAATTGTTTTAGTGTACATTTTTATCTAAAATATACAATTTATATAAATTTGTACACTACAAAGATAAAAAAAATTAAATATATTAACATATTTACAAATTATAAGTAATAAATATATATGTAATATGATATAAATATAAAATCAATTAAAATATATTCGGTTCGGTTCGGTTTTTGATCGGTTTTTTGGCATATGAAACCGTAACCCGAACTGATCCGTTCGGTTTTTGGTTTCTTCGGTTCGGTTTTGTCGGGGTTTTTCTCTTTTTGGTTTTCCGGTTCGGTTTTTGCTCATCCTTAGATACAATAGGTAAAACCTTGAACACGGATAACGAAATCCAATAACGACCATCTTATGTATAAAATTTGAAAGTTCGCCTTATGTCTGTTTAATCGAGATAGTAATGTCTCGTGCACGTCTCTTACAATTGAAGAAATGATCAGTAAATCAGGAAAATGATAGCTGATAGTGTACCAACTGGGCAACCCCGTCCGTACACAACCCAATAAGTGTCATCCAGGAGGCAAAGAGGCAACCTCCGGATCAAATTTTAACATATGAGTCCTACCCTTGACCTCCAATTTACTTGTCAAGATGATCTTTGCAAGTACGAGAAAAAGTTTAATCATGAGGTTAGAACTGCAGATGTCGCCCAAAACTATGAGCAGCTGCATGACAGACATGGTGCACAAAACAACTTGAATGGCCAAACTAGGTTTCACGAATTCAAACTCCATGAAACGAAAATGATAAAAGCCGGAAGAGCCCATCTGGATATCCGCATGTACGTGTAAAATTAATCACATAGTTGATGTCACCTAAAACTAACATCAAGGGGCTATATGTAGGCTCATACGAGTGAGATCGCCTATGACTGCAGTTGTTATTAATATATTTTCCAAACATCTTTTTAGGTCACTTCCCATTGAACACGATTGCTGCTTATACGGATCTTAAGATAGGACGGTATCAAGCACCAGTTGATCAGCTGAGAGGGACTAATTCGATACACAACTGGATTGCTTACATAAATATTGAATTACCAAATTCTATAAAAAAGAATTTAAATTGAAGAATAAATTGTCGGATGACATAACACAAAGAAATCACCCAGCTTATGGAATGAAGGTAGTGCTGGTATATGTAAGAAAATCTTATATTAGTAAGATCTTCATCAAAATTTCAGCCTCTAAATAAGAAAACTAACTGGCATAAGAAAGCATAACTTTTAGTATTTGTCTTAAAAGATTTACCTGTGCCACATCATTCGAAAATCCCTCGTGTACAAGAGCCTCGATGACCTCCCTTTTTGACAAGACGTTACTTGAAAAAAGGTAATAGAAGTGTTAAAATTGTACAAGTCAAAAAGAGGGGAACCTTGCACCTGCAAGTATGAATCTACACAGGAATGTGACCATGGTAAAGTTTAGCATGGCCAACAAAATTCACCTCCTTTGTAAATGAACTTAGGAAAGTGATCAATTCAGCAGGATGATCATCTTTGTCTCTACCTGCTCGAACCTTTCCAGGTGTAGCATCCAAAACCCAAACCTTGTGAAACAAAAAACTAGCAAGTACAAAGTCATAAATAAAGATACATTAATATTAATAAGACCTTTTAGCTAATATTTAATAACACCTGTTTTAGATATAACAAAACCCAAATCGACTTTCGTTTTAGCTCAAGTTTTATTTGACCCCACTTCAGATAAAAACATAACCCAAATCGACCAAATCATTGGCACCTCTAACAGTGAGCATGACCTCAACATGTCCAACAATTAAGATTTTAGCCAGCAATGACCACTTCACAGGTGAAGTAAAATAAGACACTCAAATGAAAATTTCTCTCACCGAACAGTTTTTCAGTACGTTTACTTCAACCCCAAACGTACAAGGAGCAGAAAAGATACAGCTATCCTTCATAGTGTAGTTCACGTAAAGCTTAAAAATACAGAATACTTTATGATGGCAATATGGCATTAGTAGGCATCAGAAAGCAGTGTCTATTATAGGATACAAATTCATGTTAGATGTATACTAAAGAAATCAAAAAAGGATACTCCGTATTTGTCAGCGGTAATATGTCTTAACAAAGAAGCTAGAAACCTAATTTCAAATAACGATAAAAGTTAACCAGTAATTGTATAAACCCCTGATAGCAAATAATGAAAAACTAAGGAAATGGCTTTATGAAATTACAGCTTCAGAACTACAAACAAGCACCCTTAATAAACTTCTCACAGCATCATAATTACTGCCGTTTCATTAATGAGTTCAGAATAAAACAAACTGAAAGAATAAGAAAAAAAACAAATATCACACTGTAAGACCACAGCTAGAAAGGGTCAATCAAGGTAAAACACTTATTCGATTTTAAACTTAGAGAATTGCTTTTGTAAACCTTGAGCTAAATCCCTACTACCAGTGTGCTTCAAAACATTTACGGTCTTTAAGTAACTAGAAAAGTCAGGCTTTAGACCTCTTTCCATCATTTCATCAAGAATCTTTCTAGCAGCATCAACATTTCCTTTCTTTTGATGCATCCTCGCAAGAACGGTGTACATCTTATTAGTAGTAGGCACCTTCTTCATCTCCATATCACGCACATATTCATATGCCTTGTCATATCTTCCAGCATTACAATAACCTTTCACGAGAGCAATATGAGTTGAAACTCGAGGAGTAAGACCCATATGCATTAATCGCTTCAAGCTCTCGCTTGCAAACTCCATCCTACCAAGCCTACATGAATTCGCAATAAATGTTTCAAATGTTATTGGATCCGGGTCAACACCCTTTTCTTTCATTTCCTTAAACAGACTCAAAGCTTCAGAAAGCTTATCATGTTTACATAAACTACCTAAAATATAGTTATATATCTTACAATCCGGTTCACAACCCGCCTCTCTCATCTCCACAATCAAGCCAAACGCTTCGTCTACACATCCTCTCCTACACTTCTCACGAACCAAAATCGCATAATACCCCAACTGCTTCCCCGTAATCTCCATCACAAACTTCGCCAACTCAAAACAATCAACACCACAAAGCATCCTAATCAACTCATAAACACCCGACTTTCCAACACTCCCACCAACATCACGCAAAATCCGAACCACCAACTCAACTTTCTCGATAATATCCGTTTTCCTCGAATCAAGCACAGGCAAAAACCCAAATGCCTTATCATTAATACACACCCCTTCTTCCCTAAACCGTTCCAAAACCGCTCTCATCGTATCGTAATCCCCTACCCACCCACAATTATCAATCATCAAACTACAAACATCAACATTATGATACAAATACATGTTATTATCACGAACCCATTCGAAAAACCGCAACGCGGATATTCTTTCTACACTCAAAACACTAAGAATCTCACAAACACATTTCTTGGAAAGTTTTGTTTCTATCAAATCTAATTTGGGCCTACAATCATTCCCATTAGTACTCTTAATTACATCAATTAACTTTGAAACTAAACTAGGTGAAACTAATGGTGATTTGGGCCTAGTTATTTTTAAGTCTCTTGAAATATTTGATGAAATTGAAAAATATCTGTGAATATAAAATGGGGCTTTTAAACTATGATTAAAAGATAAGAAATTTGAAGAGATTTGGGGATTAGGGTTTAGGGTTATAAGGGAAATAGGGTTTAAGAGAAACCTGATTGAAAGAAGCTGCTTTCGTGAGATATTCATCATTTCTGTTATTTTGCCGATTTCAATTTCATACAATCATTTTGTGATTTTTTTGCAGTCATGTGAGCACAAGTGTGAGGGTAATCTTTATTCCTGGAGGGAATGGAGTCAATGATCGATATATACTTGAAGGGTGAAAAATGTTAAAAGACCAAACGAATTTAAGTTACAAGAAACTTGGCTCGGCTCGGCTCGGCTCGGCTCGAATGTTATTGCCAGGATACTTTTTAAAATTATGTTTGAGCGTGAATGTGATGTTTGTTTATGTTATCATTAGGATTGTTTCAAAAATCAATGGACTTATCTATATTATTTATTTAAAAAGGAATTTTATTTTAAAGTTTTTGTTATATGATAGTTTTAATCCAAGAAAAATGCTAAGTTTATGACTGTTTTATGTTAAAGTTCTCTAATATATTTTCTAAAGACACATATAAGGTGCAATTAATAATGGGCTTGAGATTCCATGGTTTTTTACTGCATGTAATTGTTTTTCTTTTTTTTTATGCCAAAAAGTTGTGTTCAGAATTAAATGTTTATATATATATTTTTTCTTCTAAAAACATCTGGATTTGGATGTTAATCTGAGTTGCATTTTAAAATAATCTATTTGTTAGCATGCATGATGCATCATACTCAATACGTTAGGTAAATCAATCAACACTTTATTTGACATTTTTTTGAGTATAAATGGTATATATATATACAATAAACAGTAATCTTTCTTTGCCTTGAACACGGATAACGATATAAAATAAGAAATAAAATACATATCCAAAATCGACCATCTTTTGTAATATATGAAAGTTCGCCTTATGTCTGCTTAATCAAGATAGTAATGTCTTGCATGTCTCTTACAAAGTTACAATTGAAGAAATGATCAGTAAATGAGGAAAATGATATAGTATTCAACAATAATACAAAAAATTGCAATGCTATGTATATGAGTACTACCCTTGACCTCCAATTGAGCTGCCAAGATGATCTTTTCAAGTACTAGAAAAAGTTGAATTATGAGTTTAGATCTGCAGATGTTGCCCAAAACTATGAGACGCTTCATGAGAGACATGATGCACAAAACAACTTGAATGGCAAAACTAAGTTTCCTGATATCAAATTCCTTGAAAAGAAAAGGATAAAATCCGGAAGAGCCCATCTGGGTTATCTGCATGTACCTGACAACAAAATCACATAGTTGATGTCACCTAAAATTTACATCAAGCGGCTGTTTGTAGGCTCATATGAATGAGATCACCTATAACTGCAGTTGTCAAGATAAATATACTAATATATTTTCCAGACATCGTTTTTAAGTCATTTCCCATTGAACACGACTGCTACTTACACTGATCTTAAGATAGGACGGTATCAAGCACCAGTTGATCGGTGAGAGGGACTAGAGTAGTTTCTATACACAACTGGATTGCTTCCATGACTATTGAATTACCAAACTCGTATGTGACAGAATAAAAGGAATTACTTGCACCAAATATCTAAATGTCAATGTAATACATGCAAGGGAAATATGAACAAAAGAATATTCCACAAAAAGGTTTGGAATATCGAAACTTTTAACCCCGTGTGCCTTTGGGCACCAACTGACCCTTCCCCAAAAACCAACCCCAGGCAATATTCACCTGCCTTTGGGAGTTTGGGTACACCCTATGGAGTGAGCCCATATTCAAACCCGTGACCTATTTTCACAATAGTTATTCATAATGGCTCCACAAAGTATTTGCAGTAGGGGACTCATGCCAGTTGATTTAAAACCAACCGCCACATATGAACAAAAGAATATTAGTTTTCTTAAATAGAACATCCTAAAACACTCCAAATGGTGCATGTTTTTATTTAACGAATTCACCTCAATATTTACTTGATGACTCTAGCTCCCTATAATGACAGTTCGACGGTTAAAACATGATAGCATATTGTTATTATCCTGAGCTACAATATATTGCATTTTCACATGGATTTCTTTTAGCTTGTTTTCATAAAAAGCTTAATAGTTATACTCGAGGATACACCAGGTAATATGGACCCAATCTGTTACAAACCCAACCTGTTAAACCATTCATTTTTTAGGTCAACAAAGGTTAACTATTGAGTCAAAATGATATAATAACATAAGAACTTGATATTACCATGGTCAAATGAGTCATAAACACATAGCAATACTCAAGTATATATTAGTGCATTGTTTTATAATTATCAAGAATGATTTAGTTGTTCCAGTAGTTCTAGTGTGACACAAGTCTAGGTTAGCATCTCGCCATTTTACGTGTTTATGGATAGACTTATAATCACAATTCTTAGCTGCTTATGTATTAAACTTACAGAAAACTAATATAACTTTTAGCCGATAGTTCTTACTATGAAGCAGTAGGAAGATAAAGTGTCAACACGAAAACATACCCAGTGGCCCGCATCTTCAAGAACATGCATTTCCACTCCACCGCCTTCTTGAGAAGCTTGCTCCTCAGCTGCATGAATCCTCTGCAGATCTCCAAGTGCCCATCTGTGCAAACTTCTTTCCGCTTTTAGAAAATTTACATGTACACCTCGAGGTACCTCTTCCACCACATCCCTGCATAGAGTCAACTCGGCTCATCAAACTGCTTTGTAAAATAAGTTTCTTTCTACTCAACATAAAATTTCTAAATCATGTATATATCTTTACAGCACTTTGAAGAAGATAACTTAATTGCAAATTTATGTCATCTGAAGTAAATTGCTTGCTAGATTTTCTATTACAAGCAGCTACACATCATAACTGTGGCTTTAGAAGCATAAAACCTTAAAAACATCAGATGTAGAGATTACATAGCAAACTGGCAAACCATATATCCACGACTTTTATGGAAGTTTGTCACATGTATGTAGAATAAATTACCATAGGTTTGTGTCTTCATAAGATTGATACATTTCAGATATCCCATCAAGGTCAAATATCCAAGAGAATCCAGAAGATGATTCAGATGGGTTGATTTGCCGAAGATTTGTAACTACCCACTGCAATCAGAAAAAGAAATAATTATTGTGTTACATATATAATTTGGGATAAGGGTGTGATAATATTTCTTTGATTATAGGTCATTTTCCTATTACTATGTAGCAAATTTCATGCTGTGCTGCACTAATTCTAATGATTAAAGGTCATTTTCCTATTACTATAAAGCAAATGTCATGCTGTGCTACACCTACTATGTAGCAAATGTCATACTTATAGAATGAAGGTAGTGCTAAGGTAAATTTATGTAAGAAAATCTTATATGAGTATTAGTAAGATCTTCATCAAAATATCAGCCTCTAAAGTAGAAAACTGATATGATCCCACATCGGCCAAGTATGGGATTAATCAGTGGTTTATAAGCCTAGGTGTCCCCTCCTCCTTTGAGCTAGCTAGCTTATGGCATGATGCGAGCCTATTATGGGATAGGTTCGTATCAATTGGTATCAGAGCCAACCCTACCTTTCGAGGTTCCAATACTTGGAGTGGTGGCCTATGGAGTGGTGGCTTGGGCCCAGGGAGAAGGGTGTCAACTGTGACCAACATAGCCGTGACCAACGAGGACGTTGGCTCTTCAAAGGGTGGGGTATTGATATGATCCCACATCGGCCAAGTATGGGATTAGTCGGTGGTTTATAAGCCTAGGTGTCCCCTCCTCCTTTGAGCTAGCTTTTGGGAGTGAGTTCTACACCTAGCTTATGGCATGATGCGAGCCTATTATGGGATGGGTTCGTATCAAAAACTAACCTGGCATAAGAAAGCATAATTGTTAGTATTTGTCTAAAAACGTTTACCTGTGCCACATCATTCGAAAATCCCTCAAGTAGAAGAGCCTTGATGACCTCCCTTTTTGATACAACCTTTCTTGAAATAAGATTATAGAAATGTTAAAATTTGTACAAGTCAAAAAGAGGGGAACCATGCACCTGCAAGTATGAATCTAAACAGGAATGTGACCATGGTACAAAATAGAGTTGTAGTTTAGCATGGCCAACAAAATTCACCTCCTTTGGAAATGCACTTAGGAAAGTGATCAATTCAGCAGGATGATCATCTCCATCTCTACCTGCTCGAACCTTTCCAGGTGTAGCATCCAAAACCCAAACCTTGTGAAACAAAAAACTAAGTACAAAGCCTTAAATAAAGATACTTTAATATTAATGATGCCTTATTTTGAACCATCATGACATCTAAACTTACTCTGACAGGCCTTGCAAGTGGCTTTGCAGCTTGTTCAACCATGCTTAGTGCAACTGAATCATAAAGAGCACTCAGTCATAAGGTAGCATAGGAGTATGAAATGTGAGCACTTGTTAAGGCGAAACTATGTTTACATTACCTTTACCTCCAAAACTGTGACCAATTATGACTCTCGGTGTAACTCTAAGATGACCTAGCTGCTCCAGATAAAATCAGAGATATAAATGGCAATCATTAATTAAGTTCTAAAATCAACCAAAGTGTATGTCAATAAATACATTTCAGTTTATAGAACAAAGCTGTATAATCAAAACTGAACCCCAAATGATTCATTATGAGAAACTGTGGGCTAATATACTGTTCAGTTTTCACAACCTCTAAATGCCATGAACAAAAGAAAGGCAATCCAAGAGAGTTTTTGATAGTCAAAGCAGATAGTGTAATTAGTATTTATGTAATAAAACTTCTCAAATTACAAAGGGTGCTCACCAACTTTAGGACATCAAAAGCAGTTGAGGCAACAGTATGAGGCCCTTTCTTCATGATAGAAGCTGAATCACCATGACACCGCAGGTCAACCAAGAGAAACTGAGAGCAATAATTTCAATTACATGTAAATTTTGTAATACACAAACATTTATATTCTTTACTTATTATTGTAAACCTAAAAAGAGTATTTTTACGCTATTACAAAATGGAGCAGGAAACTGAAAAATCATTTAGGTCCTGCTTGGTTTTTTAGGCATCAGGTTCTATTTGTATAAGGTGTATGTATGAATAAATATTGTCTTTACAGTATACTGTTTAGGCCTGAATAATACATAGTCTTTACAGATTAAGATATAGTGTTGTTTGTTTGTGTTCTATACAACAGTCAGAATGATTAAAAAACCATGATCCTTTTACCCTTCCTTTCTTAGACTTACTATTGAATATAATACAGCTGTCTTCAATAAACTCTAAAAAAGGTATTTACAATGAAAATATTGAAAATAGCGACTTAATGAAGAAACACATTGTGACTTAGTACATTAAGACGTTTCTCATTAACTCCGTTAGATTAAACTCAAGCACTACCTTAGTGTCACTTACAACTTGATTACTACAAGGAAAGAATTGAAAATTATAAAGTAGTTTGTAAGTTGTAACTGCAGGATGAAGACCGACTCACCTGCCAGTTTGGAAATTCCTGTGCTAATCTCCGAGCAAATGTTCCTAAGATACAAAATGAAACAAGAATGGTTAATGAACATCATCTATGTCAATTTGGGATATACCTACTTTGTTATCTACATCTCTTCATATATAAGGATTCCCAAGTATTCCTCTAATTTCCTACATTGGATCAGAGAGCGGTACTAGCTGAGTAATTAACTAAGGACACAAGCCCAGGAGTTTTCGATTAGAAAGAGAAAGAAAGCAGGGGAACCACATCTAACTACAGAGCAAAAGAAAGCATGCACAACTAAAGATGTGTGTTTATATCTTGTATAAATTATGAGCATCGTCACTTTACAACAGAACTGGTACCTTGAGCAAAACTGACAATCATCATTACAATAATACCTACCCCAATTCTTCCTGCTACCTAAAATGCCATGCAAAAGAACAGCTGTTGGTGGACAAGGTACTCTTTTGTCTGCAATGTAACTCCATCTAACCTGTGCCCAGAATGTGACATGAAAAATCAAATACAGTCACAAAATCAAAGAGACAAGAAACCAAAGAGATGTTGACAGCAGTATGCCATTATGTGTTCATGCATCTAATTTGTGTCAAGGAGAAAACATTTATGACATAAGTGTTGCAGAAATAACAGGCTTGACTTGATTTCTCTGCTATTGACAAGTTTGAAAAGATTTTGCAAAATATGTATTTATAACATTTATCACGTAAGTGTTGTAGACATAAATGCTTATCCCCTATTGAGGTTTAGAGATATCCTAAGAAGACAGGTGTCATGTGACTCAGTGACCCACATAAGTCTGTTATCAATAAAGCGATGACTTGAAACAAAGAGGATGCCTGATAAATGAAGAGTACGTTGATGTCAAATTGTCAATGTATAAGCATATAAGAGATTAGAACAAATAGCAAGTGTCATCAACATATCAGGCTTATGAACAAGATAGCATATAAGTATATAACTTGGAAAGCAAGCCTTAACTAACAGTCAAAAGTTCTGACAATGTGTGAGAGAATTAATTTGATAATTAGATAAAGCATGGAGAAACATAGAAAATATAAAGCATTGCATTCACCAAATACATTACTATCACTCTTCTAGCCATGGCCATTTAACATTTTCAGTTACATCTATAGCACATTTTGTTATTAAAGGCAACAAATATAAAGAACAGTACCAGAATTACAATCACGAGAAGATCTATAAGTAAAAATTACTTACATGAGGTCCTTGGACAAGATCATAGGCCTGCAAACAGATTAAGGAAGAGTGTTAGCGTACCTACAACAGAAAAACCTTGAGGTGAACTGAAAAGACATTTGCATTACCAATATTTCAGAAGGCTTAATAACGACTTGTTCTCTGCCAAGACTCTCGTCTATTAATGTCATCTGAAACTTCGAGCTAGCAGATCTCGATCGCCACCTTCTTGACTGAACCTCAGCGGACAGACTAATACATAATGTTCCATTCTACAGCTAGGAAAAACACAAGTTATATTCCAATAGCTGTAGACTATATCATCATATATCACCGCCAGTATTTTATTTACGTTATTAGTGAAACCTATTCGATTTTAGTCCAACGTCCATTGTATGTATCAAACTTAGAATGCGTCTATTCTACTTGTATGTAGCTGATGGTACTCTTTCCGTAACACAAGTCGTCACGTATCAGTGTTGTAAAATTCGACCTAGGCGGCGATTAATCACCAAGCGGCAGGCACGTTGAGCCAACTCGGCCTCAAAACTCGGTCAATAATCTAGACTTATATGGTAATTCAGGTAGAATCAGTATAAACTCTGGCTTCCAACATGAATTAGGAAACACTTACATATAGAAATTGCAACTAACTTTTGAAATTCGAGTACTCCATTGAAAGCTGAATTGGATGCATATATATAATTATAATAATAATATATATTTAAAGCTATGGTAGGAAACCTAATGTATCATTTATGGATCATATCAGTAGAGACTAATACAAATTTAATTTGCATCAGATATCTACATATATATATACACACACACACATCGGAATTACCTGAGAAAGTATGGAATTGATGAAAGTAGGAGGAGACTTGGAATGTGGCCTAATTGAAGAAGCATTGATTATAGTATAAGAAGAAGAAGAAGAGTGAGTGCAGATTGAGGAAAAACGGAAATGTGTTGTTGTTGATGCGAACATTTGAAATTGATAGACTCTACTTTACTTACTAACTACTCATTGATTCATAAGTTTTGCTGCTATTTTTATATAATAATTGATGATATATATATATACTAATGAAGTGAAATGATGAAGATAACGATGGAATGGAATGGAATCTGAATTTGGAATCGATTGATTGATACGAGAGAATTGGTTGTGGACGGAGGTTTCGAAGAAGCGGAAGTGGCGACCGTTGAATATGTGCCTCCAACTCCACACACAGCCAGCCACGCGCACTTTTTTACTCGCACTTTTACTGTGTTTGTTTTGTTGTGTAGCAAAATAACAGTATTGATCCCTTTCTCAAATGACTTGTTTTCTTAATTACTGTAATCCTTTTCTTACCTAACAATAACAATATTGTTTGGTTTGTAAATTTTTTTTTGAAATTAACCCATCAATTATCAATATTAGATTTGAAAGATGACTAAGGTTAATTTGGATTTGGATTTTTTTTTTCCAGGTCTCGATTAACACCCTGTTTAGTTTTAAACGTGTATATGTAAAAAAAAAAAAGTAACTCTCAATGCCGTCTTCCACGGATTTTGGGTCTAATACCTTCTTTGACGGTGTATGGGGAGGTTGATATGTAGATAGTCTTACCCCTACCAAAGGTAAAGAGCCTGCTTTCAGGACCAAAGGTCGAAAAGGACTTCCAGCCTTGTTGGGCATGAGGATGACTTCTGTTTTCAAAGGCAAAAACTCTAACCACTGATCCAACCCAGTTGGTTTTTATGTGTTTGTTTTAAATTGAATATTTACATTTAAAAATGACATATTACATTTATCAAAACATGGAGTATATCGTGCGACGTGGTTCATGGTCGACATCTGGGAAAGCAACCAAGCATGGAGTCCGAGGTTGCCATACTAGTTCGTTTGAGGTCGATGTGTTCGGCAATCTCCATGGTGCTTCATTGGGAGGTTGTTTAAGGTGGAGTTGTCAAGAAAGCATAATCCATCGACATATACCGATACATAATGGATCCAAAGTTATTTGATTGGAAATAGTTAAATTAGGATTAATGGTATAGAAAAAGAGGAAAAATTACTTGATTACTTAGGAAGATTGGTGCTCTTTCACTTTGATGTAATTTTGGTAGTTATAAATTTACCACACTACTAATTGGTGGTGTCGGTCGTTGTGAATAATATTTAATTTTTAAACAAAAAAGTTAATAGACAAACATGAACAAAAGTTATATGTCCAACGCTAAAAATATTAGCCAAAGACCCTTAAATAGATGCTAAGAGGTATCAATAATAAAATTAAATGGAGTTTATAACTACAATGAATCTTATAGTCGAATTTCTTTTTAACAAAAGATTTGCTATGCATTCAACGATCACTCTGTAACAGAAGCCTTGTCTTTTAAACAACAAAAACTAATGAGAGAGGGAGAAAGTGTAATACAAAAGCTAGATATCAAATATCAATTAGAATGATAATATAAGACCATACTCCATTAAAGTGACTGTACTGCAGTATAGGCATGACATAGTAATAGTAATAATCTGTATTGTACAGCCCCTGCATCATCTCACAATAGTCCATTGACTCATTGAGACTTGAGAGCAAGCCAGTGGTCTCAATGTGGCTTGTGCATGTACATTAGCAATATTCACCCACTACACAAACATAGATTTCATTTCCCACCTTCGGGAATTAAAGTATCAATGCGTCAGCTAAATGGATATATCCACGGATGCCTTCATTCGTTAAAAGAACATATGAACACATGCATAGAGTTGACAATGCAAATTTATGGCATGTTAATGTGGTGCTGAAACATCTTTTGTGGATGCCTTGTCTATATATGTCAGTTTACTTATTTGACTCCATGTAATAATTTACCTAACTATATTTTCTCTTCAATGGCATACTTGAATCACGAAATTTTGACTCTTACTGCCATTTTCATCCAGTCATTCAGGTTAACTAATAAGATGTTTAGCTTAATATGAAATTATGTACTACCCATTTCTTTCCTAAATAATACAATGGGGGCTGTACATTCATGTATCGAAATTACTTAATAATAGCAATATAAAGTTAAAATCGCTCTGCTAACTGAGGAAATTTTTGTAGCAGCCATGTGACCCCTCTAATGGCAACCTGCAAAAACTCGTTTAGAAAACATGTGTCATAAAACATAGGCATTCTTTATTCGATTTATGTTAGTACTTAGTTGACATAATTCAACTGTTAGCTTGTATTTGCTACTCTATTTTCCCCCAAGAGTTCACAGATTCTTTTTTTGTTTTTGTTCATGCACTCGGGGAATATCAAACATAACAAGGAAAGGAAATAACTAACCAAAGCAAAGTCCCCTGGCTTCACTGCAGGCTCCACGATGTCTCTACCATAGCTGTTTCCAGAAGACATTGTCAAAACCAGCAACAAACGAATATATTGCTACATTTAATGGTGATCCATCAGAAACTAGAAGCAAAACAGAATTTCCCCAAATGACAGCACTCTATTTTCTATGAAATTACAAATTAACAACTCAACTGTATGCACAGGCCATTAAATGGGAAACGTGAACAGAAGAGTCTTTTCATTTAATAGGGTAAAAACGTAGACAACCAACGATCCTTGGACTTCACATGGAACATAAATTCAGCTACTTTCAAGGAATCACAAAAAAAAAAAAAAATCACCGATTTTTTCAGATGTGTTACGTTGTTAAACCTTAGTTTAACCTTTGAAACTTCATTTAAACAAGAGTGATATATCTGAACTAATAGAAATCGTTGCAAAGGTGTTCCACTTATAAAGATAACATCCAAATCCTTCTTTTAATGCAGGTTCCATATCTAAATCTATCCGACACAAATTAAAACTACAGTTAGTTTTAAAAAATCGATACTTCCACCGAGACCAAAACTGCAAGTATATTATCAAGAGGACACAAAGTTCTGGATGGTCGTATACAGGTCTAAACATTCAGATAGGACTTGCTTCCAGCAACTTTTTGACATTTAAAAATTAAAAAAAATGAGTATTGGGCACAGGTTTCAAGTTAGCTTGACTCGTGACTGTTAATTGAGGCTCGGTACTTTGTACAGCCATAATATATACTCTTAGAAGAGAACACTCACATTATCTGGCGCCGCCCATCCAGAACTTCTAATCGATAAAAGCTGCATCCTTTGCTAAATGGAAAAGACTTTCCCTTCCATTCTGCAATTATTTACACCATCAGTCACTTCAAAAGACAAGATCACAACACCCTCAAAATATACAAAACCGATGATATACATCAAATGTACTTGGCTTTTCAACATACCTAAGTGCCAAGTCACTCCAACAGCTGATGTATCTTCACCAGATATATCATCAATAGCAAACTGCAGATCTTGACTGATAGTGTAAATGAACTTCTCAAAAAATTCTAGTATAGCCTGCAAAAGTATATTGAGATTCATGGGTGGAGACGTGGAGCTAGTAATGGGATCAGGGGATGCTTGTCCCATTCCAACTATCCCAATTTCCTATAAAAATTTCATCTTAAAATCTCAAACTCAAAATAAAAGTATACGACCGGACCCGCCCAATCAAACAATCAACCATGAAAGTATATCAGAAAACGAAAGATAATAAACCAACAAACATCATATGGAAATCCTTGATGAATTCAATAACCAAAATCGTTCATTGTTCTGTACTTGCAATCTTGCATACTTTGTTGCTGTTTGTTACTTGTCTTTTACTTAATTTACTTGAGTCAAGTATGAAGTCTACGTTAAATCCTAGCTTCGTCCCTGTTGGGATTGGTTATATAATAGCAAATGTGCTTCTATACGATATGAACAAAATCAAACACTCACTGAAAAACAGTTTTTATCTTCGACAAGTAATAACACCTTAAACAAGCAGATTAGTACATGTTTAACTTTTGAGAAGATAAATAACAGCCAATTATCTGATCATATACTCAAATGAACTTCAAATTTAGTAAGAGGTGTGATTGAGTTAAACTTTAATAACTGATTCTAGTCTAGCTCTTTTATCGAAATTGACTTCGAAATGTAAGATCAAATTATCAAACTTTTTAAGCAAATTGAAACATAAAATGAAAAGGGTTGATCATATTCAGAATCCATTGTAAAACTGAAGCATAAAAATGTTACCTTGCGACCGACAATAGGTTGAGGGAAAACAAGGTCCTCATAAACACAATCCTCTGCAATAAGATCCACAACAAGTGAAAGATCACGAGAGTTTATTCCGCTATAGAATCTCCTAACAATATCTGTAGCAGAATGTGAAACACGAGGCTGGTCTTCTTTCGATGAGACTACTGGGTTGCTATTACTTGTTGGTATGGTTCTGATTGAAATTCGATCAATCTTTTTGCTTGCTGTGGTAAAAAGTGAAGATGGTAAGTTGTGAAATGGAAGAATGATTGAGTTGTTTGTTGTTGTGTGGATGGGTGTTATGATATTACTATTCAATGTCGCCATTTTTTGAGCTTCAACTAGTCATTTTTGGCTTTTGGTGTTGTGGGGAAAGAAGATGGTGAGATTGGAAAAAAAATGAAAGGTTGTGTTAGCGCCAACAATCCAATGATTACTGCCTTTTATTTAGTGTTTTTCTTTTTCCTATTTCTAAAAGAATGTTATGAAAAAACATTATCACTGTACCAGTGTAATGTGGCGTTAGTTATGTAGGCGACCCAGTGATAATGCGGGCAAAAGTTGGTTGTTAAAACGGCGTCGAGTTGTGTTAAATAATTGATATAAAAGATTAATTAATATATTTTAAAAGATTTAGGACTGAAAGTAATAAAGGGTATTTAGACTATTCTTCTATGTAATTTTTAACAAGGGTTTTTTTTTATTTATAATATAATATAGAAATATAGAAAAATAGTAGAGAAAATAATTTAGTTAACTTAAAACTATCTTGAATATACTAAATAACTAAAACATCAAAAATTTTCGAGTTTTAAAAAAGTACCCATAAAATCGTAAAATAAAAAGATGAGTAGCGGATCGCAAGCACTGCTTGAGGACCGCAAGCACCATTTGAAAATCGCAAACAGTGTTTGCGATTTTGACTTGTTTTTACTTTATTGATAAAATTTGTTTGTGAGATTTCTTGTATTTGCAATACGTAAAAGATGTCCTGACTTTATCGTGAAAGAAAAACTTACGTGATTAATTTTTTTTATTTCTTACGTATTGCAAATATAAAAAATCTTATGAAAAAGTTTATCTATAAAGTTAAAATCGAAATCACTGCTTGTGATTTTCAAGAACTATTTATAAATCAAAAACACATTCACAAACGTTCCTTGATTATCGCAAACACTCCTTGAGGATTGCAATAGTGCTTACAAATCTCAACAACTGCTGCGATTATCAAGAAATGCTTACAAACTCAAATTGGAACAATCTGGTAAAAAAAGCCTATGCTAACCACCAATAAATAAAAACCACGTGTACGATTGGTTTAAGCGCCGCCCGTTCAACACACGCACCACATGTTCGACTTGACCCGTTCCCATTTACCCTAAATTTCTCTTTCTTTCCATACATAAAAAAAAAATACCCACCGCCCTTTCATTCTTCCCCCTTTCCAGAACCTGCATACAACAATTCGCTTTTCCTATCTCTCTCTAAAATTTCCAACACTCTCTCTCTAAAAACTTCAATCGGAGATTCGATCTGATGGCGTCGTTCGCGGAGGCTCCAGCCGGAAACACCGCCGGCGGCGAGAAGATCTTCAAGATGAAATGCGCTCAATGTCACACCGTTGAGAAAGGCGCTGGTCACAAACAAGGTCTTCTATCCTTTTTTTTCCCTCTCTCTCAAAATATAATATATATATATATATATATATATATATTATCAAATAGCTTTTTTTGATGAATTACGAACAAAAATCTTCTAGAAAACCGGTATATAAATATATATATATATATATATATGTATATATATAAACACCGGATATTTATATGTATAGAATATATATTTACAATACAGATCTGATCGTTTTTGAAATTATATCTATGATCCTCACTTGCAATTGTTTTGTAATATTATTTTAAAATACATAGATTTTGTTATCTTATTATGTAGATCTGGTTTATGCGATGTATCTGATAGGTTTTTTTTTTTTAATAATACTTTTAAATTTTTCCTCTAAAGTAAAATATTAGGTTAATTTGTTATAGTCCAGTAAAATTTAAATTGAAATATATAAGAGATGGATTATTAGTTTTGGAACCCTTGCAGTATGGTAGGTAGCAAAAGCATTAAACGCTAGTGAGATGATTAGTTTTTGCTACTCTGTTCTGTAGTTTTTTATGATGGATTTTGTTGCTGTTAATATGAGATAAGTTCTCCCCTGTTTGTTTACATAGCTTGGTATATTTTTAATACATCGTTTGTATATATTTATTAAATATATGGGCTGCCGCAACTGATAGCGGCACACCGCCGCCTCTAGCGACGCATGGAGAGAGAGAGAGAGAGAGAGAGAGAGAGAGAGAGAATGATTGGAGGAATAATGAGTTGTAGAAAAATATGGGAGAGAATAGGTATGATGGGAGGAAAGTAGTGATTAGTGCGGGATGGTGATGCATGAATGCCACTAAAAAAGTATGAAAGTGAGGCATGGAGACATGAAGTGAAGTGGCAGGATAGTATTGATAGGTGGCGAGGCATGGGATTATGGTTGCCAAATTCAGTTAACAAGTGACTTGCTTAATTAAGTTTTTTTTATAGCATATATTGAACTTTCATTACATTACATAGCTTAATATCATGCTGCTGATATGTTATCCACTTTATACTATATATATGATAGTAGTTTATTTGGGAACATTTTTTACAGCCTTGAGCATATATTTAAGCTTGAAATTGGATTAAACATTTATCATATGTTTCTTTTATTCGCCTGGTATTGTCTCTTTTAGGAGAGACTTTCAATATCGTTATTTGTATCTTATAAAAATGTTTTTTCGAAAGATAAGCTACTGTCTTTACCGGTTTGAACTATACGTCCTTCCAATAGATTCCACTTAAACTTAACCTGATGCTTGAACTATAGGCACCGGTAATCTGAATTTTGTTTGGTGTTTTTTTCAGTGTCTAGTTTTTAGCATATAGACATCTATTGGGGCATCAAAATTATTGTGGTTAAGTCTTCTGTACATAAGTATATTTGACTGATGCAGACATGTTGTGCATAACTATAGATATCGGTTATGCAGCTTGATTTGATCTCTTCTTTTTGTGGTGTTGTTAGAAGGGACGACGCTGTCTTATTCCTTTCTTTTGTGATTATATTTGGCTTAAGTTGAGTCTGATGCTTATGCAGGACCCAATCTTAATGGACTGTTTGGAAGGCAATCTGGTACCACTGCTGGATATTCTTATTCTGCTGCTAACAAAAACAAGGCCGTTACATGGGAAGAAAACACCTTGTATGATTACTTGCTAAACCCCAAGAAGGTATGGACTTTGACTGCTGCTGATATGTTTGATTCAAATGCTTTGTACATACTGCTTATGCGTACTGTTACGGACACTGTCTTTGAACTTGAACTCACTAAGCTTTTAATAAATATTTCTAAATCAAAAATACTCTTTAGGTAAAGGAAAATAAACTTAAAGTGCTAGGAGTATATGTTTGCGTGTAGAATTTATGATTGCATATGTGATGCTTTTTCATATGAAAGGTTGTATATGTCTACAAGAAGATATTTGATTGATGATGACTATGCTGATACTAGGAATCAAAAACTTAAATCTATATATTATTTTAAAAGAATTGTACTTTAGTTTCTTCTTATAAGTAACGTATGTCATAATTGTGGTTTGTTACTTTGTATTCCGTTTTGGAAAATGATATATCCTCCTAAAAAATATTCTAATAATCCTCCTAATAACCTTAAAAATGGCACTTGTAATCAACTTATTCTCTCTTCTCATTCCATCCATTGATTCATACAAGTGTCATGATCATATTATTAGGAGGATAATTAAGCTAGTTTTTTAGGATGATATATCACTTCCCGTTACAATTTTAGTAGATCAAGTTAAATAGACGGTGCCTTATTTTGTTTCTGTTGTGGAATTTTTGTGCTAAATGTGTATCCATTTTCTCTTATGCAGTACATTCCTGGAACAAAGATGGTTTTCCCTGGACTGAAAAAGCCACAGGAGCGTGCAGATCTCATTGCATATTTGAAGGAATCCACTGCTTAGTTCCGTGATTGTCTATTGCGTTTAACATCATTTTGAAATTTTAATGATGATTTCAGGTATAAGTGGATAAATTTGGATTATTATTATAATAAGGAGAGAACCTTTATCATCTGTTTTTGCTTCATTTTTTGGCACTGGTTTAATCCATTGGCAAGAGTTTGCCTTATTCATTACAAACTAAAGTTGCAATGCGGATGAATACATTTGAAGTATCTTGTCTATACTTCCTTCTATATGTTTGTTATTTAGAGCATGCTTAACCTAGTATGCTTATAATGGCTTGATTTTTGAACTGCATTATGCAAGATTTTCCCAACATTTAGAGCATTCTTGTCTATACTTCCTTCTATACATTTGAAGTATAATGTCTATACTTCATTCTATATTTTTGTTATTTAGAGCATGGTCAACCTAGTTTGCTTATAATGGCTTGATTTTTGAACTGCATTATGCAAGATTTTCCCAAGTCAGTACCAGATAACTATCTATTGGGTCCATTTCTTGTGTCTATGATGCACCCGCGTAAAATCAAGTGACCAACTGCTGATATTTGTATTTGTATGATTTGTTTTGAAGTTAAACTTTTAATTTCAAATTTTTTTAGTCAGAATTGGAAATATAACATAAATTGAGTACGCAGTACTACAACTTTGTTAAAGGCTGGTATTATAAAATTTCCGGCTAACGGGTCAAACTAGTGGTAGACTTTGCGGTTGGGTGGCGTCCAAAGTTCTAATTTTTATCGTGGGTCAAATGACAAACTTAACTGTAATTCGTATCTGGTTTGGTTTTCGTTTCAGCTGCACACGCCTGAAATAGAAATCAAATTTCTTTGTTACGAGAGATTTTTTGAACAAAAATTAAAATATATGACAATAGAAACTTGTGATTTTTATCTATAGAATAGTTTTGGCTCTTTCCCAATCGCTATTTCTCTGATAAGTAAATCTTGTTCTTGATCAACAATATTTGTGGTTCAATTCACTTGGAATGGTAATGACCACTCATAAGTCATAACTAACTTGATAGATATTACTCGTATTACTCTAACTTGTCCAAAGGCTAGTTTCCGTAATGAAATTGTAAGTGCGGCCACGGATTTAGTATATGATGTAAGTATGTAACCATGAAAGTAAAACAGAATGGTGGAGACAGAGTGATGAGAAGAAACTTTTGCAAAAGCAAAACGAAGTTTCATTGCCAACGTTTATATGTAAATATATCTTCTATACTACCAAGAAACCACTGGTATACGTAACAAGATGGTGAAAATGTGAAATACAAGCTTATGATCTCCTAATCTATGTCTCTATGCATGTACTGGACATCACACAGCCGCATTCCAGACATCATAAATAACGTAGAGTTACACAATCTCCCGCAAAAGCCCATGAACCATTTGTCGCCTCCTTTCTTTTGTAAGATGATCAAAATGATGAAAATGTATCATTATCAGATAACGGTTGCTTGAGCTATCATGCTATCCTACATTCCTATAAAGTTTCTCTTAATCAGATGTAGCCTTTTGCGCCATTCAAAATAACTATGAGAATCTATGAATTCATCATCTTCTTAATCATTTATCTACAAAACCTGGTTTCTTCCCTTTCATTTCTTTTAATTTTGTGTAAAATGGGAGAGAGGACAATAATGAAGCAATATGAAAGACGAATGAGGGCTATATGAAGTTAGAAGAGAGGAGTGTTATAAAAAAAAATTAAATTAATTAGCGGTTATAGAAAAAGTTTGCTTTTTAAGAGATGTGACCATGCTTTTTAGGAAGAAACATGTGAAAAGATAATAATCATCTAAAACACATCAATTAATCTGACGATGCTCTTTAAATTATGGTGTTAGAAATTCGAATAATATATGGCTTAGATTTGATTTGACTAAATAATCAACAACCTAGGATATTCGATATCAGATGGCTAAGAATTAATCTTAAAATTGATCGTACGGCTTTGGAAAATCGAGATTAAAAGGCCGAGATCTGAAGTCAACAAAATCCAACGACCCACATTCTAAGTCAACTTTTGTATATTAACACTATCTAATACCCCTAAATAAAGAGAATAGATTAAGATATAAAGCAAAAAATTTTCCTTCAAAATACCCTCACTTTATCTCTAAAATTCAAAACTTACCCTTTTGTATCTATATTTATACTCTATACCCTTATAATACAACTACAAATCTATTTTTAGAAATTTAAACAATTTTTTTAATATCCCAAAAATACACTCAAATATATATATATATATATATATATATATATATATATACTATATTATAAAGAAAAATCTACTTTTGATTTTCGACATTCTAACTTAAAATTTCAATATTAATTTTAAGTTATAACAATGTATACATTATAATACATGATGTACCATATATCATAGTCACATTATATCAATAACTTTCACTATTAATCGGTGCCACCGCCTCCACCGCCGCCACCGCCGCTACCGTTGCTCGCTACCATCACTCGTCACCTCCACCACCACCGCCGCCATTATATCACTACCATCGCCACCACTTTCATCAACGCGCGAGTATCTTTCTCTGGGGTTTTTACGGTTGTTTAATTTTTTTGTTTTTTCGGTTAATATAATATGTATATTAAGTGGTAAACATATTTGAGTGTTGTGGACTTGTGGTAGCTTAGATTATCCAAGTTTTTCACAAATAAAAAAAAAATGATCCGAACAAATTAAATCTAACCCAATCAATACATATTTAAGGGTTTCTATCTGCACCTTGTCTTCTAAACATATACTCCAAAATTTGCCACTAGTTTGCGGCTTCAACATATAACACTACTACTGTTACTCGGCGGCGATAATGGGGCTTTCTAAAAACCAACTTCTTCAACGCCTACAGGTTGCTTTCCACAATCCTTTTCTTTCCATTACTATTTTCATTTACTTACTTATTGTTACATAAATCCCCAAATATTTTTGTTTAAACCATCTAAAAACTAAATTAGGGTTTAATTGATCAGAAAGCACTTAACTTTGACAATGATATCCAATCTTGTTATGAGTGGGGGTATCTTTTAGTAGAATTACGTGTTCCCAGTGGATCTTTTCGTTGCTTTTTCACTTGCATTTATTTTAGGATCTTTTACGATACCCACGAGTAATGTATTTGTTGTGCATTTTTGTTGTTAGGATGAAAAGATACAGTTTTCGCAGTATGAACATCCCGTAGTTATGACCGTTGAAGCTCAGGTATTGAAGTGTTTTGTTACGTGTAAACGGTATTACTTCGTTTGTTTGTTTTGCATAACGTTTGATTTTGTTTTGTTTCTCTTTTTTTTTAAAGGCGAAGCATGTTGGACATATCAAAGCTGGATTGAGTAAAAACTTGTTCCTGAAGGTATCTCTTTTTAATATTTTGGGATGCACTTATGTTACCTATATTTTCGATATAATGTATTGAGTATTCTGTTTTTTTGGGTACTTTTAGGATAAGAAGCACAGGTTTTATATTGTTTCGGCGTTGGCTGATACTAAAGTAGATTTAAAGGGTTAGTTTGTTCTCCTTCTATTTTTGGGCATTTATTGTCTTGCATCTTTTGACCCATGAATAGTCTGCATAATAAATTTTTGGATTCCAAATTAAGTAAATTTATTGGGCCAAATTGAATAGCATGAGTTCTTTGTTATCCTTTAGTTTCTGGTGTATCTTCTTTAAAAGATCATTAGCTGACAGTAAAGTGTCTTCCCACATGTTCTGGCCCTGACTTACTGATTGTGTTGGACTATTCTTTTATTTCCTGTAATATACTGCAGGTGTAGGACACATTATAAAACCTGTGATATTTAGATTTTTTGGATCTTATGATGATGTATTATTGATAGAATCAATGTGATTCTTATCAAGTTAGCTAAGTTTATATATTTGATCATAAGTTTGACATAGAGAAAATGATTTTATGTCCTAAGATGCTATCTATCAGTGACCAGTTATACCTCTATCGTAGTTGGATTCACTCACTCTTTGGATCGTGGACTTCATTCACATTTGAATTAACATGTAGTTGCATGATCCTCACAAGGTTGTTTAACCGATGGTTAACTATACCCCTGATTGGCCATATGTGTTAAGTTTTTTCTTTTCTTTTTTTTTTTGGTTAATCTTCATAACACTTCATTGTTTCTTTGAAGCTGAGCAGTTTTATCTCAAAGGCTTGGCCTTGGAAAAGGAGGGTTGAGAATGGCACCCGAAGAAGCAGTTACAGAAATGCTTCAGGTGTATATATGGCAGTGCCTGTAATATTTCTTTAGGTGCTTTTAGATTATGTTACATCGTTTTCATTTGGAAGCCACACCATACCACTTAGATCAGTTATTTGTACTGTTTTAATAGTTTTCACTCATTTCTAATTCTTGGCATGATATATTTCCAGGTGCCTCTAGGCTGTGTTACTCCATTTGCACTTGTGAATGAATCAGCTCGGTATGGTTATATCTTTCTGTTATTCTGTTTATTAATGGGGTCGTTTTTTTATTATTATTAGTGCAGGATCCTCATTAAGTGGCTCTTATTCTTGTTATTAATGTCTGTGAAGGAATGTTTCGTTGCTGTTAGACCAGGGTTTTAAATCTCATGAGTGCTGCTTTTTCCACCCACTTTCAAATGATATGTCAATCTGTAAGTGTTAATATTTCGGAAGTAGATTACAAGTGTAAAATGTTACGGGATCTAAGAATACATTGCACACATAGTTTGAAATTTTCGCCACCTAACTTTTTTCCTTTTCTGATGTTTCGGTTCCAGCCCTTCGTGTACAGGATGTTGAGTTGTTTCTCAAGTCAGTAGGAAGAATGGTCTCCTATGTTGATCTGGAGGTAAGGAGAGATTTTTTAATGTTAAAACTATAGTAAGTTTTCTTGTTTCTGATTCTGGATCGTTGTTCCTATAGGCTAATCCTCCTGTAGGGAAGGATCAACCTCCTGATTTAGCTGCTTTAGTTCCATCTGATTCCTCGAGCATAACAGATGTTTTGGAGAAAACAGCCTCTTTGCAGATTGATGGAGGTGTAAATAGCAAGCCAGTTGCTGCAAATAGCAAGCCAGCCACTGCTACAGGTATGGCTGCTTTCTAAAAATGTATGCATTCCTTTTTACTATTGATTATTTTTTTGCAGTGTATAAATGTATCTTTTTTTTTTGGCTTTGATCAAGCCTCATATGATGTCCCAACACAAATGTATTAGTTTAAGCATATTATTTTTGCAAGGCGTATTAGTTTCTATGATATATCATTCATGGACTTTGATAAGATCAGTCACCAACATTGGCATAAAAGAAGTAGGAATGGCTCAAACAGAACAGTAAGCCTGCGAGAGTCATCACCAAGTATTGGTAATGATTCATGGACGTTATACAAGAGAAAGCAACATTCTTATACCTGTTTGAAAATGGCATCTTCTTATCAGTTTGGCAGTTACCAGGTCATAGTTTAGTTATACCTGTCTTGGAATGGATAATATAAGTCATATATTTGATATTGGGTGAGATGGTCAGATCTTTGGTGTATCTGTGGTAGTGGCAGGTTGCCTGGCCTTCTCGTGAACACTCCCTACAAATTAGTTCCCTAGTTCTTGTGTTAGTTTCTCTCTATATAAGTCTCTTCTTGAGCATTCCAGCTCAATATTATTAAGGTTATGCAAGTTATTTTAAGCTTCAATAGTTACCAATTGACAGGCTATGTAGTAGAATTTATATGGGAGGTTGGTTAGCGGAATCATGGGCGTTGTAGGGGTGTATAGAAATCATTGGAATAAGGATCTTTGATGGGACTAGTTATATTCTGTAAATATTAGCGATTGTAAAGTGAGTAGTGATCGCTTAAGTCAACTCAACAAGGCTAAAAGTTAGATATACGAACTATCACTATAAACTTCATGAATATTTTGGATTCTGTTAACAACCCGTGTCTCTTCTTTCACTTATGTAGTCAAAGTATCAAAGCCTTCCAGTGACCCACCGAAGGAGAAATTGGCCAATGCTACAAATTCTTCAGGAACTTTTGCCGATCCTGAAAAGTTTGTTGAACAAATATTAGGGAAAGCATCAGCCCTTGTACTTTCAGAGGTGAGTTCTGTGTGATACTGCTACTACTACTACTTAGATCTGAATTTTTTTTTTTGTTATTAAGCTTGAGATCTGAATTATGCAGATCACAGAGGAAAGCATCAAGAAACACGGTGAACAGCTTGGTGCTGTTGTATCAAGCAGCTTAAGTAAAAATCTTAGCATGGAATTGAAGAGTCTAGCTGTGAGTGTCTACTCTCTACTTGTATTACATGTCTCTGTTTGGCAAGTATAAATTAATGTATCCTTGTTTTCTCCAAATTCTCAAGACAATTAAGCAATTTTGGATTAATGAACCTGGTGAAGGCCATGTCAAAAATGCCATAACTCGGGAAACGATAGGAAATGGATTCTTGATATCAAAGTTGATCTAAGGAAATAGTGGTCCTAGCAATCACTAACTGTTAAGATGTCATATTAGCATTTCCAGAAGTATCTTTAGCTTCTTTGCTGTATCCTGGAGCGGATATGATGAAGACTGGGGGGAATGGCCCCTAATGATTTTTAGGGAAGCAGTTACTTTAAACTTCTAGGCTTAAATAATTAAGAACTCGTTAGTTCTGGTAAATCCCTCCGTCTCACATTAAAGGTCCCTACTTCAACAAATAAGTCAAAGTCCATATCTAGGATCTGCCACTGGTTGTTTCTAAACAAATAACTAAGAGGATATGAGAGGCTAATGTCAGACAACTGGTAAAGCAAATAAAGAACAAACAAATCAAGTTTCTATGACCCTAGTGAACCAATCAAACTAGTACCAGAAAAAACCCTAAAAGAACTAAACAGACCGGGAGGAGAAATAGATCTTCAAATCAAGAGCCCCCGGTCCAGGACTAACTGATGGATTGTCAAACAAATGTGAGCCTACATGTATATACATTGTGTTATGGTGGCTCATTAAATTAAATGTATTATGTGAACGATCTTAGTTTTCGGTGTACCTTGTGCATATCTGTTTATCATGACGATCACATATGCTACATAAACTTCTTGATTAGCTGCATCATTGTGCATCATAACTCTTAAGTTTTAACCCATCCTTGCCTGCTTACTATATCAAAATTTCATTTTAGTTGATTCACTTCTGTTTCAGACAATGTTCAAAAATACTGCATACACAGAAGGCTTTGTTATCAGTACTCATTCCTATGGTTTTCGCCCATCAAAGTTCCAGTAATCGATGCTTCTATTAGTTGAGGTGTGCATGCAAGTAATGGGATAACATTGATCAATGGATTCAACATCCATTAGTCTCGAATTGCCTGATATTTCTTGATTTTCTAGAAGCCTGTTATAGATTTACATGAATGGGATTTCCAATAGAACGGTGTCAAATGTTATGAGTTCCTTTTTTTTTTACATTGAGGATGACAATGATTTACACAAAACTGGTTACAATGATGTGTACCTTGTGCCATGGAAGCTATACTTGTTCTACAATCCACATGTTACGTTAATCAGAAGCTTTGGTAGATTAGACATGTTATAGAACATGCTTTCTTTTTTAATGGTGAAAGAAAGCTGGACATTAACTTCAAATCTGTAAAATAATGTCCAACTGCTGGTTATATATTCGACTCTATACATGTTGATATATTCGCCCTTGAGACACGACTAACCTTCCGATTTAGTGAATCAAGTTAGCTTTATACAAGTATACAGTTCGTACTTATCGTAGGAAAAAAGTAAGTACACCCAATGTTGTCTTTCACGTGTTATGGGTTCGAATACCGTCTACAATGATGTATAAGAGAGGTTGAGATGTTAAGATAGAGAGATTAATTCATGGTTCTTCCGAAGGTTGGAGAAAGACCTCTAACAGTCTGGCCTACTGGACATACGGATCGACCCATCAATGACTAAAATCACAAACACTGCATGAGTAACAATTCACAAGAATGGTTAAAACCGTATTATCATGTTCAACTTAAACTATTAGTCTATATAGTAAATAAAATTAACAGATCATAATATTATCATTATCGATTATAATATTAGTTTGGATCTGAGGCCCGTTTAAAACCAAACCAATTAAGATAAGTTTTCATTGGATTTGATTTTGCATATAAAAATGTAAAACGGAAAACTTAAACATCATATATACCTTACTTAAAATCAATTGAGTTGTATCAGTGGTTGAAGTCATTGCATCTTGAGACAGGGCTCAAGGGTTCGATTCTCATGTCCGTCAAGGCTGAAGGTCCTTTTATAACTTTGGTGGAACTTGAAAACAGTCTCTCTACCTTTAGTAGGGGTAAACTTGTCTACTTCTCAACCTCCCCATACATTATTGAAAACGGTATTTAGGACCCAAAACCCGCGAAAAACGGCATTAAAAGTTACCTTACTTTTTTTTCCTTTAATTACATGGGTACATCATAATATTGTATTATGAACTTAATTAGTATTATTACCTATCCGTTTCTATTATTTTCTTCCCTCGTTGAAAGCATTTTTGATTTGAGTCTATGTTATTAGAATACATCATTGTCCGGCACTTAAGCTTAGGTGTGAAATCTCTCACATACAAATTTTTAATATTTTTTTATTAATGAATAAATGTTTAGGCCTCATGAATTTTATAGATTAAAAAAACAATATATGAGTATTTCACACCTAAACTTAGTTACATAACAACCTTATATTACCATCCCCTTATATAACACATTTAAAATAGAACTTAGCTATTGTAGAGTTTGGGATATTTTAGTTTTGACTACATAGATTTTTCATATTTTGATTTTGGGGTACATAGTAGAGTTTGGAATTTTTTTGGTTTTGATCACTTATAGCTTTTTATATTTTGATTTTGGCCACATATCTTGAGTACCCTTTACATTTTTGCCACGAACTATTGATATTTTTAAACTTTACCCCTTATTCTTTTCTTTCTTTTTTTTTCACATTTGAATACCATTATGGTCTTTGGTTTTTGTATTACTATTCAACGACCTTATGAATTTTAATGCACCAAAATAGTTTCACTCATAACCTTAAGGTCCGTCATTAATAAAATCCTATTTGTCATCCCCGGTCAACATTTAGGTAATCCCGGGCTTACGACCATAGCTACCTATAAGAATGCCTGTTTGAAATTTCTTATTTTTACTCTCTTTTTTTTTCTAATATTTTCCCATCAATGTTTACCTTTCATTTGTATTAACTTTTTAAGGTTTTTTTCGTATAAGAAAACATTTGATATTTTCATAGCTAATGATGTAGCACCCCAAAGTTCTTTTTTTTTAAGGTAAAGAAATTAACCATTTTTTATAGTTTTGACATTAAATTAATTTTCTAGTATTTTATTTTTTGTTATGGGGTTAATTTAGTTGGAACTTTAGTGGATAGCGGCTAAAATACCCACTGATTTTGAGAAAAGGGGCGTGGCACTGTGAAGGAGTGCCAACCATGTTTTCCCTCCTTAGTCACAATTCCATTAACATCTTCTCCAAGCTTCTTATCATTCTTATCTTACTCAAATCCTAATCTTCCAAACAATTTAAGTAATCCATCAAAGATTAATAATAACAATAATCTCATAACATCTAAGAAATTGAAAGGTTAGGGTTTGTGTATAGTGGTGGTGGCCAAAATTAAGAGAGAAAAAGGGGAAAGAAGAACTTGTGAATCAAAATCTAGTTCCTTGAATCCTTGAGGTAAGAATCTTTATAACCTACTTTGATTTTGTGAGAAATTAAGGTTCTTGGAGTAACCCAATTTGGGGATTTTGCTAAAAATTGAATAATGCATAGTTTTTCCCCAAATTCTTGTAAAACCTAGTTTGTATTGAGTTGCTCGATGAGTTTAACTGTGTGTGTGTGTGTATTGACATATAAATTTGAATTTTGAAAGATGATTTTTCATTAGTTGAGTTAAATGATAATGAAAATGATGAATTCAGTTAAGTTAGCCAAGAGAGTGTTGATATCTTATATGCATATTATGATGTGATGATAGGTCGAAAGCTTGAAATTGTGCATTTGCGCTTATTTTGAGTTGTTGATTCGAGTCGCGAAGGATGTGAGTATATTTGCATACTTTTATATATGCATCGGGTTGATTACCATATAATGGTGGATTCCGTATATGAAAATTGATTTGGCGTTAAGTCTAAGTAGGGGCTATATGTTGTATGAGGTTTAAGAAACTATTGATATGTGAATTATGAAGCCTAAGAACATCTTGATATGTAATATGAGATATGGGGCCTAAGAATCCTAAGCTATTGATATGATATGTATGTGATATTGATGGTGTTGTTTTAGCTTATATGGATCCGTGTAATGCGTTAAAGTACAAAGATGAGCATGTAAGTATGACACGATCGTGTCATAGGCTATATGTAATAGTCCTTTGTGCATTGCTCTCCTTCGTATATGTAAATGTATGCAAGTATATTTCCTAAGCATTCACTTACGTTTTAGTTGTTTACCCTTCTTAAAGGGGGTTCCGGAAGAGGAAATTAGGATCTTGTTGATTTGAAGTTTGAATAGAAGAAGTTGCATTTTGAAGAATTGGAGATATGACCATTCGATGAAGAATGATATTTTGTGTAGATACTTAGTTATACTACCTCTCTATGGCTCATGATACTTTTATCATTTTGGTAAAACTTTATTTTGGTATGTTTAAATTACATCTTGTGAAGGTCTTTTGGTTTATAAACTTGTTTATTTGACTTTGGTTGATGACAACGTGGGTAATCCGACCTGTTTGGTCGTTTTAATATAAATTTCAATTGTTAAGGTTTTGGATGTATCCATTATGTTGTAATATGTGATTTTACTATTTTTGGTGTTTTGGTTTGAGCATTTGAGCTTTGAAAATAGTTTGAATAAAATTTGAGTCAAAATGGTGTGCAGAACTGATCGTAAATTTACGGTCCAAGACCATAAATTTACGACCCTTGTATTATTGAGTTATTTTATTTTATAGAAAAAAAATCCATGAGTAAATTACGGTTAGTTATAATTTAAGCCATAATTTTACGGCTAGGTTTTTACGTTCAGTTGTCGTAAATTTACGGCTCTCAACCATAAATTTAAGGCCAAATTTACGACTAGTAAAAAAAATAAATTATATTATATCTTTTGTTCGAATCGAGTCGAGTCTTTTCAAATGACCATGTAATCACGTAACGTTATAATGCAATACTAGCTAATAACCCGGGTTCAACCCGGGCTTATTAATAAAAGTTTTGTAATATTAAATTACGTCGATTTCTAAGAACTATGAGATAGTTCAACCATACTCATAATCTCGAAATAGTATACCTTAAATTTCGAATATAAGAGCATGGTATCTGAGCAATGCGATGGCGGTGGTGGGGAAGACGGTCTAGTGGTGTCGGTGATGGTACTATTGGTGGTGGTGGCAGTGTCAAGTGGTGAAGGTTTATATAATTATGATAGTGAAATTTTTTTAGAAGATAAAGACTTAAAGTGTTGATTATTAAAATAAAAATTTAGAGCATAAATTAATTCATTAAGGACAAATTTGTTTTTTCATAAAAACCTTTTCCATCATGGGTGTTTATTAAGGGTATTTTAGTAATTCCGTATGTAACTATCTCTAAAAATGAAGGGTGTGATAATATTTATAAATGAGTATAGATATAATTAGCTTATTAACTTGCATAATATATAGATAATTTAAAAATCTATCATGATTAAATTATTTAAATGATGAAAATTTAAAGGACCATGTATAAATTGTTAGACTTTTCTAAAGAACATAAGAACTTAATTTTTTTTAATAAATTAAAATAAATTAAACAAAAAAAATCAGTTAAACAAAAAAAAATCTGAAAAAAATAAATTAAATAATTACATTTTAATTTACATTGGGCTTACGTTAGAAAAAGACATAAATTATAAATCAGTTAGAAAATAATTTAAACTTTAAATATAATGATGTCATAAATAAAAAAGATAAAAAAGATAAACTTGATTTAAATAAGTGTAATAGTAACAAGTAAGCATTATTTAAAAAATAATGATGTCACAAGAATCTTATTTTATTTATATAAGAGATTTTTTTTTAATTGTTTTTTTAACCAATTTTTAACCTTAGTTCTTTAATAAAATTGAAAATTAAAAAGAAAAATAATACACGTAACTTAAATTCATAAGATATCCAAACTAGCCAAAGAATCATGTTGATTAACACACCACAGTATTACATAACACTAATCAAAATGGTTTAATCATTAGTGCTTTGAGCTCTAGTTTTTTTTTTTTCGTTTTGCCACAACAACAAAAAAAAAAAACCACAAATCAGAAATCACCATATGCAAACCTCATCAGAAAACCCACAACAATGCGACTTCAAACTCGGCCAACGAGTCCACTGGACCGGAGACCCTCATCGGATCGGCACTGTGAAATACATAGGTCCAGTTTCCGGCTATTCCGGCACCTGGGTCGGCGTCGATTGGGACAACCGTGACGGCAAACACGACGGATCAGTTAATGGCGTTCGCTACTTCAATGCCCAGTTCCCCAATTCAGCTTCTTTTGCTCGCCCACATAATTTAAGCTCAGGGGTATCATTATTACAAGCTTTAGATATGAGATACCGTACTAGTTCAACTAAAGAAGAATTGGGTATGTATCAAGTTTTGATCTTAATGTCTTAATTTGTTGATTTGATTATGTTTTTGGGTGTTTTTGTGACAAGTGAAAGAAAATGTATAAATGTTGGGTTTTTGTTTTTGTTGCAGATGAAATGTATGTATTTTCTGCTAGTAATAAAAAGGTGAATGTTCAGTTGGTGGGTAAAGATAAGATTGAAGATATATTGGGGAGGTTTGAGGAGCTGCCGGGTGCTGCTTTGTCGTATTTAGGGGTTAGTTCTGCTGGTGATCCTGTTGAAATTAGTAAAACTTTACCAAGTAAGTTTCGGTTTAAATTATTTGGATATATATAAGTAAATGATTATCTGATTTTGGGTATTTGAATTGTGAAATGTACATCCAAATTCTGTAGAGATTGTTTACCTTGTGCAACTAGTTTGGTTAAAAAAATGAAATCCAAACACCATAGAATTTTGTCCCAATGTAGGCAACAAACCTAGAGGAATAAGGAATATACCAATGTATTCACTGAACCTGTTATTGTGTTAACTTAACATTACTTTTCACGGGAAACATTTTAGCCATGCTTATATTGATAAAATTTATTCTAATACTAACAAGAATCTGCTCTTTACGAGCAGACTATAATATGTATGAAACAATAGCTAAAAGTAAAGAAATACTTATATTATATGAATCATATGAAAAGGTTTTAATACAAGAAATGAAAGTAATATATTAAGAGCATAAACAATCAGAACTCAGAAGACTACATTTTTGAGATTATAAAAAAAGACACGTTGCTTCTCTTCTTATAGATCATAGATTGGCCGTTATTCTTGTCTGATATGTATAGAGATAGATATCTCCATCATCCAATTTGAGCAGCCTTTAATAATCTTCAACCTCAACTCAAGGTTTATTAATGATGACCTTTATAACCCTTGAGGTATTCAAGTATTTCACAGTTAACCCTTCATCATGGTTATAACAATTAGCATCAACATGTACATTCCTAATAATACCAAAGCTAAGATTGAGAAATGGACTCACTTCTCAACATATATAGCGGTGATGTGGCACAAGTTGTGTTGACTATTACGGCTCAAAATTTGAAAGTACAATGATTACTTCGTATAAAAAATTGAAAATATGGCTATTTTGGGTTAATTGGTTTTCTATTAAAATACATCCAAAATCCTAATTCAGCCTTACCAGTTCGAAAGGTAGCCGGCGGCTACAATGACCTTTTCGGAACATCATTTTGCAACTCAATGACTACATTAGTAACTTGATACGTGTTTTAGCGATTTTGGCATATTGCTTATCCATATCACTCTTGGACATGTATTTGAGGGTTTGATTAATTGTGAATGTTGGTTTTCACTATGTAGGATGAATCATTGATAGATCAGCATGTAGTTGCATTTAGTTCTGTGCCCTTACAACTCTGTTTGTATTTGCAGATCTAAAGGAGCTTGATTTAACTGGAAATCTGCTTTCCGAGTGGCAAGTATGTTTCTTTTACTTACAGATTTACAAGCCCATATTTGTTGGGAACTTGGGATGTATTTATGGTATTAATATTTTTGTAATTATACGTTTTAAATATTATTGACAATTCTAAGTTTTTTACTTGCGTATAAATCACAGCAAAGCTAAATTATTTGTGATATTTGTATTTTTTATCTTATTATTTTCTATATACTTCCATGTCATTTACGGGAAGGGTTGTCTTGCAGGATGTTGATGCCATCTGCAGTGGGTTGCCAGCTCTTACAGCACTTAATATGACAACCAATATGATGTCAAATTCTGTCGTGGGAGTCTCTCACCTAAAGAATCTACGGCTTTTAGTTATAAACAACACTACGATAAATTGGTCTCAGGCAAGCGATGTTTTACCTTAGTTATATTATTAGGCACGGGTATGATTTAAATGATCCTCCTACAGATTATTTCAATGAAATATACTTTTTTGCAGGTTGAAGTACTTAAAGAGTCACTCCAAGCCATCGAAGAACTGCATCTAATGGGAAACAAGATAAGGGAGATAACGGTATAAAATGTCTTCATTATTCTCAAGTTTTTTCCTCAAACCTAGTGTTGCTGATGTTGCCAGAAGTGGCGAGATGGTCAGGCTGGGCATCTTTGATAAAGGGTCAAGCTGGTTTTGTTGGGTTGACCGGTTGACCCAGAAACACTTTTTCTCATCTTATGAAAATAGTGAATGTTTTAATCATGATTACAATAACAATAGTACTATAAAAAAAAATCCAAATCCTTGTATAAAAGAGATGTATGAAGTTGTACACTTTTAAAGTAGACTTTGGATTACTTTACAATCCACTCAACCCTTTTAATCCATACCTTTGAGTTGACCAATTTTTGCGATACGACACACCCCATTTTGACATTTTTAAGTAAATGGCCAAATGGGCTGAGATTGGCCGCTCTCATATTACGATGATCTCATTACCATTTTTATCTTCTTTTACCCAGCCTACGTCATCCAAAGTTGTACAAGGGTTTGACTCTCTGCGTATTCTAAATTTAGAAGATAACTATATTGCTGATTGGGGTGAAATCTTGAAGCTTTCTCAACTGAAATGGTATCAGAAAGCAAAATACTTTTCCTTCTTAAGACTAAACTGCTTATGTCTTGTATGCCAATGTTAATATTTGCAATTGTGGTTTCTTCCTACAGTTTGGAGCAGATTCATTTGAATAAGAATAACATAGAACACATTTGGTACCCCTCCACAGATGAACTATCATGTAACCCTTTCCAAAGTTTGCGCTGCCTTCTTATTGGTAATTAAATTTCCTTTATTTATGTAAGTTTTTTTGTTCTGGTTGTACGTTATCACTTATGTCTTTTGAATATTACACTGTCCAGGAGGTAATAAAATTGAGGATGTAGCTTCCATCGATACACTAAACTTGTATCCTGCCTTAGTGGTAAGGTTTGTTATATTTGATATGTTTTACCTTTCATTAGCCTAGTTCTTTGTTTTAAACTATGAAAATCTATATTTATATGTATGTAACTGTAGAGTATGACATAGGTTACCCTTACTGCATAATATTTTATACTGTGTAACTCGTGCATTAAGTTTAAATGGTTCTGTTAGTTTTGAGTTGAAAGTTAATTGCACGAAAGCAGTCAATGGACAACAACAACGATATGGGAAAGGTGGGATGTAGACAGTCACTCAGTCAGAAAAAGCTGTCAATTGACAGTATGTCTAAAAGTATGGTTAGGTATATCAAATTTGAATGATGAAAGGCATGATAAATGTCCCTGTCATTCTCACAAAGCCATAAGTTAATGGTTAGAAAATAGTAGTAGGATAACTTCAATAATAATCTTTAATCATTGTAGGAATATCAAACTTATTTCAATGAAAGTACAAATTAAATGAATATTTTCTACAACAGGCATCAGTTGTCAACTGACAACAAAACAGAGAATATAAAGAATCACATATTGATGTTATGCTTTCTAAGTGCAGGATATCAGGTGTTCTGAGAATCCAGCAACAGATCCAAAGAGAGGAGGGGTTGCAAGATTTGCTTTGATTTCCCGCTTAGCCAAAGTTAAAGTATTAAACGGGAGTGAGGTAAATGAAGATCATATGCTTGGCCCTTCGGGCACCTATCTTTTCAATTAGAAATTATTTTTCTAAAGCATCTATGTGATTGTCATTTATCAGATTACCCCTCGAGAGCGCAAAGACTCTGAGATACGGTATGTTCATAACTTCATATTTCTTGGGTTAATGTAATCTGGCAATTATTTTAGTGCACTATGTGCTATTGAATTAGGACTACCATTTAATGTTTAATGCTGGGTAGATCATTAATTTTAAATCTATATGCAGGTATGTACGCTTGGTAATGTCAAAACCGCATCAAAATTTGGAAGAGATCAAGAGGCTTCACCCAAGGTATTTTTTGGTTAGATTGCACTTGGGCTTTATATTCCAAATATATTGGTCTATGCTATTAAAGCATTTGCACTTTGCATAGATTTTGAGTGTTGACTCCATTAAAAATCCATGATAAATCTTTTCGTTGTTGTAATTGTGGAATGATCCTTCTACTTATATCGTCTTGAACTTGATACTAGATTCATCGAGCTTAGAGCTTTCTATGGGATTGAGGATGAAAGGCCTTCAAATGGTCCATCAGGCCCTCAGAAAATGGCTTCTGGACTTATCAGTATGAACCCTTTATATATAACATATTCCTTTGTTTCCCATAATGCAACATTTCTGTATATTTTTTCACATTGGTAATTTACTGATTTGTCAAATTTTGGCTGACTACTCTGACAAAGAATCAACTAACTCCAAGAGTTAAGTAAAAAATCAAATGAATTGTCAATATTTCTGGCTCTCATCATTGTTCTTTGCAGCTGTTACTCTGAAGTGTGTTGGACCATCAATTGCTGAAAAAATTCCGTTAACTAAAAAACTGCCAGCAACCACCACTGTAATTATTTGTTTATCTGTTTAGTTACTTACTCGTATATTTCCGTTTTTACCAATTTTTATTATGATTATTCATTTTTAGGTTGGCAAGCTTAAGACTCTTTGTTTGAGCTTCTTCAAATTGAAGTTCTTCAAGCCATTATTATATCTTCAAGAAGAGGTTAGTCTTTTGACCAAAATTTTGACTTACTGTTGTCACCCTTTTATCTTTTCTGGAAACTAATTGTTTCTGCGGGTCGGGTTTAATTCTTTTTGTTATTGCAGGGTTCGCCACTACCTACACTGCTTGACGATGACATGTCGTCTTTGAATGATGCGGGTGTTTGCAACCAATCAACCATTCTGATTGACGAGGAGAACTAAGCAGTTACATCCATGAACGGTTCCACATTCTTGCTTTGCGCGACTCATATTTTATTGAAGGGAAGAATGTGCCTTGTACACATGACATGAACTACTCGCCCCATGACTTATATTACACTGTTCAGGGTAAGAAGTGCCTACTTAGTGGACATTAGGTGCCACCGTGCCAGCAAGTGATATGGTTGCTTTTGCTTTGTTATATTTCATTTGGGTTGTTAAGCAAGTGACATGGGCATATGGACAACACTGCAGACGTTGATTTGTCTATGTATCAACTATTAAGGGCAATATATATATATATCCCCTGCATGTTTTTTGTATCAGCAGAAGGGATACTGCTTGTTTGAACTTTTAGCTACCTTTGTTGTCGGGTAAAAACAGCCCAATCCTGAGGCAATTCAATCATTTTACCATAAAAGTCCCAATACTGAATAGTGATATTGGTTTATGTTATTAGGCAATTGCGTCTATCATACCAGATAAGGTTGTCACGTGTGAACATCTCACACATTTTTTATACAAAATCATCACATTAATCTTTACTAACTACAGGTATTAAAATCACACAATACACACATACGTGAAGGATACCACATTAGGACTATGTTACTGAGGTGGTACGACATTCAATTGTAAAACCTTGTATGGTGAATCAAATGGACTGTCTAACATATCTATAATTTCACAAAGGTGTAAATACCATCATGATTACTTATGTAGACATAATAGAATGTTTAATGCAACTTCATAAACACCACCACCATCATTGCTTCTCTGGAGAACATTATAAGTGTAATGTAATTTAAGTCTTATAGCATAGTGGGGATCTATTTCTAAAGGTTTTTTTTAATTTCAATTACAAAAATCAAGTGGAAATAAGAGGACTTATAGTTTATAGAGAAAATATAAAATCCAAAAAAAACTTTAATTTTTGTATTCTTGAGTTTTTTATTTAAAGGAATAGAAAGAAAAGTTAAAACATTTTAATCCTAAAACTTTCCTACCAAAAATGGGATGATTTGGAAGGAAAGTGTTATTATAATCCACTAGAAATTACTAATACACCCTCCAACCAAAGTTATAAAGAAAATATTAAGAGGGGCATAATTCTTTTTCTTTTCCCTTCAACTCAAGAATGTGTTTTTTGATATATATTTTTTCCCCTTTTCTTCCACTATCCAATCTTCTCATTCTCTTTCTTTCAAATAAAACTTGAGAATGTAGTGTTAACAACAGATTAGCTAACTCCTAGTTTATATAACAACCGACTAAATTATATTTTCTTCAATGACATGTACAGTTGTATATTGTGTATTGAAAGGTGAACATAGGAAAAATCAGATGAAAATAAGAGGACTCATAGCTCATAAAAACATATTAACTAACGAAATTAAGATTTAGCAAAAGAAGTGAGCACTTATGACAAATGCATTTAAAGTTTTACTCATATGTCATGGGTTCCATCTTTAATAATGGGGGACTACCGCCCCGCCCCTCCTCGATTTTTCTTCTCCGTTCCGCCTTCTTCCTATTTGCATGAAATATCTCTCCATCCTTCCCCACCCTCTTTATTTATTTATATATTTTTAAACTATTTTTCATTAAATTAAATTGAAAGTAAAATCTATTTTTTCATTGAATTGAATATAAGTTAATACAAATTACTAAGTTAAGACAATACTAAAAATTAAACTTTTAAACCAATTTAAAATAATTCTAATATTACAAATAATTAAAAAAAATAATAATAATAGTAATAATAATGCATACAAAACAAAAAGAAATTTTTTTAAACTAATTTAATAAATAGTTTATAACTTCAAGGTGTAAAATATAAATATGTATAAAACTTTTATCCTTTTGGAATTTTGGACTCTTACTGCTTCTTCCTCAACCCCAACACACACACCCCTGCAACCAATATTTTAAATACTGATAAATAGCGACTGGTATTATCAATATAAGAGGGTACTCCGGTATTTTAAGTCTGATATTTTTATGGTATTTTCACTATTCAATACCGGCCAGTATTTATCGTATTTTTGGTATTTTTCGGTATTACCGCTTTGGTATTTCCGGTATTTAAAAAAATTTTAAACTTTTTTAAAATTATTTTTATGACACTTTAATGTTATTTTTTACAGTATTATTTGTGAAATTTAAAACTTATATTTTGTTATGAAATACCTATTTGGTATTATTTTTTAGTGGTTTATAACTGTATTTTGACTATTTTGTTAAACTGTAACAAGATTTGTAGGATGTTTATAAACAAATTAAAATAAAAATAGTCGTACCGGCCGGTATTTCTAGTAATACCGATTATACCGAAAAATTTATCCACGCCCGTATGACTAAAATACTGGTTTTTAAAACATTGCCTACAACACTTTATACATATCGATGCATGCAAAAAAAAAAAAAAACCCACAAGTAACGGTCTGGATAGCTAGGAAGTGAGAGATCTGGGAACTGCCTTCCCCACTCTATCGGTACCGGTGGGACGGAGCGGTGTTCAAATAGGTACCGGACCGGTACCGGTTCTCTCCCTGGGACACTCCATCCACCCTAAGGGTAACATGTTCGTAAGGTTTTTCCTTATAAATGTCATTGTATGGTAGAACATGCGCGGTTAAAATAATGTAATACCTTGATCTTTCTTAGTTTTAGTTTTTTTTTTTTTTAAGTTATCGCAAATAAAAGAAAATATAACATACCACGATTATTCTGATTTTTTTACACTAATCTTAACAATCACAAGGAAATAAAATCTCACACATCATGAAAAACTTATAATATTTGTATATATTACTTTTGTGAGAGTTGTATATATATATATATATATTTTAACAATCGGCTGACAATTGACTTTCAGGAAACATGAGTAAGATAATGGACCAGCCTTAGTGTAACATTGTTAGTAAAAAAGTAACTCCTAATGTCGTCATCGATGGTGTATGAGGAAAGTTGAGATATAGACAGTTTTACCTCTATCTAACAAAGATAGAAAAGCTGCTTCAGGTTTTACCAACAGTAGAAAATGATCTACAACCTTGCTAGGCATGAGGATCGAACCCATAACCTCTGACTTCAGAGGTAAATCTCCAACCACTTATCTGACCCAATTGTTTTTTTAGCATAACATTATTGGTATTTATAGAAAAACCTATTTCAAAGGTATAGGAATATCAAAGATGCATTATTATCAGTTTAATAATTAATTGCCTTCATTTAGGTACATTTTAAAAAAAAGTTATCTTCCTCCTCCCTTTTGTTCCAAAATAAATAATTTTAAAAAATAATCCGTATTGTACCGCATTATCTATTAGGTAAAAAAGTTACAATTTAAACTTTTAACTTTGAAACATACAAAAACCGTGAATTTTACATAATCCCCTTAAATTTTACATAATTTATAATTTCTACTCATAACCTTTCCCCAATAAATTAAGGAAAAATGATCCATATCGTAGACTTTACCTAAGCTTAGGTACTACCACTTTAGAAAAATTTATAAATTAAACCTTTGAATTTGATAAATATACGTAGCGCCAGAAATTTACATAATCATGCTTTACTAAGACGGTATGCTTTACTTTTAACATTTCCCGGTAACTAAACACAAAAATCATCAAAACTCATCCGGCTGCAAATACATATCGAGAAACCCTACACCACCACCTCTGCAAAATGGCGGACGAACAAATAACCGACGATCACAAACGCAAACTCCATGACTTAAACGCCGAGCCCTTATCAACCGCCAACTCCACTCCCCAACCGTCGCTCGACGGTCCATCTCCTGCTCCCCACGAAGATCCCGAACCTAAACGACCTCGTTTTGACAACAGTCCCGATAAATTAGGTTTCTTTCTCTTCCTTTTTTTTTTCCAATAATTTTTCACATTTGCTATATTAATTAATTTTATAGCATTACAGACAGTTAATTACATTACAGTATATTATATATATGTGCCTAAGGATGCAAAAAAATTTGGATATTTTATTTTTTCAGTTGTTTATAGTTAGCTTATAGAAAAAAGACTGTAAATTAATTTTTACAGTGCGTTTTTTAAGTTCCATGTTTGGAGTGTGCATCTCAAAAAAAATGTTGATGTAAAAAACTGTTTTTCGACTTGAAAACTGATTTTTATGATGAACGAACGCGATTTAATGTTGAAATTTGATGCATTTATTGGGTCGTTACACGAATTAGGTCTTATTTACAATAAATGTGTTAATATGATGTGAATAAATGTGATGTTTTTATAGTTACTGAAAACGGCCAACACGAGAAACTAAATGAGGATGATGCTGACCAGAATAACGAGCAAGATGTAGTCGACAAAGAATCTGGTGAGAAAGAGAAGCAGCGGGACGCTCCAGCAGGTGCTACTACTCAATCTACATCTGCTGGTCAGCCTGCTTCACGTAAAGTGGATGTTCCGAATAATAAGGTTTGAAAAGACCCATATTGGTTTCGTTTACGTATATAGACTTTATTGTATAATTGCAGAGTATTGTTGTAAAAGAGTTAGTGGTTTGCGTAGGTTGGTGTTTTAATTGGTAAGTCTGGAGACACGATTCGTACATTGGAACAAAACTCAGGGGCAAGGGTCCACATCACACGTGATTCCGAGGTTGATCCGGGGTCTACTACCAGGCCAGTGGAAATAGTTGGCTCTTTAGAAAGTATAAAAAAGGCTGAGAAGTTGATAAAGGATGTTATAGCAGAGGTACATTTATAGTCAAATTAGCTTCCTTTTTTTTTCCTTGTGTTGTTAGAGGTTAAGATTGTAAGATACCATGTTGTAGGCTGATGCTGGCGGTTCCCCTTTACTGGTTGCTAAGGGCTTGAGCAATCTCCAGTCTTCTGCAGCTGTGGAACAAGTTCAAATACAAGTTCCAAATGATAAGGTGTTTTGGTCGCTTATTGTTTCAATCTATATATATTTTTCCTGGGTTATAAATGTTAATATTTTTATGTTTAGGTTAAGTTCATTATTGGAAAAGGAGGAGAAACGATAAAAAACCTGCAGACTAGATCCGGAGCTCGCATTCAGGTAGTTTTTATAACACTCGGTGGCTGTTTAATTTAGATGAAGGTTCAAGGGTTCAAATTAATGTTACTGTAGTAAAGTGACTGTTTGTTGGATTCATAACGTTTTAGTTGCACTTGCATTTTATATATTATAGTGTATTCCACAACACCTTCCTGAGGGAGACCAGTCCAAAGAGAGAACAGTGAAACTCACCGGGGATATGAGGCAGATCGAGATGGCTAAAGATTTAATCATTGAAACTATCAATCAGGTTTGTCCGTATATTCTTTCCTACTCTTTTGAGTATGCTACATACATATAGAGTTTTGTGGAGTTCGCATTTTAATTTAGACTTTTACTTTGTTAATCTGATAATTTATACGCATCATTGGCATTTTCTGTTAATTCTTGAGTTATTGGCGTTCTCAGCATAGTAGCATACATGCATGTTATTTTGGTTTTCTTGAATTGTTGCAGTAGGTATGATTATATTAGGTTTCCTCTTTATTGCTCGGCTCTATCAGTCAAATTTTTCAGACATTGTTTGTTTTAGGATAGTTTAGTCACTCATAGTTTAGTTGCTCGTATGTTTACTGTAATTGATATCCTTTCCAAACTGTGTCTGTCTTTTTATATAGCTTAAGTTATGTCACGGAGTTCGTAGCTACATTTGATAGGGTTTAGAGTTCTTCACTAACTTGATTTATTTTAGTTTTTAATTTCGACATTGCTTATAAAGTTGATGCAATCAGTGCATTAGTTATGCTTTCTGTGACAAACACTTAGATCTATATGCTAGCTTACTCCCTTAAGTTAATCAGCATAACATACTTGCCAATCTTTTCTCTAGATATCTTGCTTTTTACTTTTAAATGTCATATTGTCAAACAAGACTTCTGATTTGGTTTTGATGATTTATATATTAATTGTAATAGCTGAAGCTATAGTAATAGATAATTTGTGCCCGACATTTAAATATCAGAAGGGCATTTAAGTGAAAACGCAAGGCTATTACTTGGTAACGTTCCTCTATCATTGAGTTGCTACATTTATGATTTAGATAAATTTAAATCGTGATATTGATGTTGTTTCGAGCTTGTATAGGGTATGTTGGGTACATAAGATTCGCTGGTGTTTTATGTTTTGTTTAGCTTTTATGTAATCTGCTTTTTTCCGTTCTTATCGGTTCTAAGCTCTACTTAGATAAGTTCATGTAATAGAGGGAGAGTAGACATGATTTAAGTTCATCAGAGTTTTCAATGTGGTGCATGAATCACACAAAGGTGACTTAAATGTAGTTGAGGATCTTGTTTGATTTGAGCTGTGGGTTGCGATGATTTATTTTTTTGAAGGTGCCTATTATGAATTGGTTGGCTTTAAAATGGCAGACGTGGCTTTTCCCTGACTCTGGGTCAGCATTGCTTTCTTGGTGTAGCATTAGAGAACCACTATTCATTCTCATCCACTGAAGAAAGGTATCACACATTTACCTTTTCAATGGTAGGATGTAATTAGTTGGTATGATTACTTCAAGAGTTAAAGATCCAAAGTGTTAGTACTTGTGTAAAGATTATTTTATGTGTACCTATGGTGCTCTTGACGTCCTTTTATTCTATGCATGACATATCTGCTGGAAGAAAGTGTCATACATGGTCAAATCATTATGTTTATGTTTTGTAATGATGAATGAGTTCTACTTTGATACTCTCTCGAGACGTGAAATGTGTCAGTATCCTTTAATACATTCTAGGAAGATACAAATCTCCGTAGGTCTTCTGTTTGAGGTGATGCGTAGTTGAACATGTGTTTATGCTTTAACGTAGCTGGTATCCAAATGGGTCATCTCTTGACGGGTTATTTGCATGTGCTGTTATTTCTATTTGAGGAGTGTATATATATCTGTGGGAAGTCGTAGGGTGTTATGTTTGTGGAACATTGCATGAACTGTTGTTGAATTGAACTATTAAGTTAGGAACAATAACTTGTTAGTACCTTATTTTTGTATAAAATGAACTTCATAAGAGCATAAATGAGAATCTGACTTTGTAAACCCTGAACAGTGCAAGATAAGTTAGTATACCTTTTAAAGCTTTGTTCGACAGTAGGCCTGATCCTCTCCTATATGAAATGGTTTTTGAGTTTGGAGGACAAGTTAATAGCTCTGTTGTCTGATAAGTATTGGCTGGTTAGAAGTTATGGAGCAGAAAATAGTTTGTGGCGTGCTGCATTGATAAGGAAATCTCAGCCTTTTATTGTGTTGCTTTTCCGGTCTTTTGGTGATGCTTATATTTCTCTGCTAGGTTGTGATGCATGTAGCTGTATGGATCTATGTGTTTCAGAAAAAAATGGTGATACGTATGATTTATTTAGATCCTTATAAGGAATAAGGATACATATGTAGATTATGTTGTTGATCAATTGCACTTATCAATGTCATCAAATGATCTAAATTGTCAGATTATTGCAAAGTATGCCGTGGTTGTACTTGTCACTAAATAAATATTAAGAGGGATCCTCTAGGTTCATTAAAATGCTTTTTTTTGTATTCAGATGTTGTTTGTAACTGATCTTTTTATATGTATTTTCTTATTATGTTTAGTTTAGTAGTTTACGTATAACTATTCATGTAATTTTAGTTTCACATCAATTGATTCTTAACTGATGCTGACTATCTTTTCTTTTTATATGTTTTGTTGTTTTTGGTGATTAGACTTCTTGGCCAGCAGTCCCAACAAGTGATTATAAGCAGCAGAACTCTAATTCTCGCGGACCTGGCTCTCAATGGGGACCACGAAGCCATCCGTCACAGCTGTCTGAGTACAATCATCCACAGAGAGGACCATATCCATCTCAAAATTCACACTATTTCTCACAGGGATATGAAAACTATCCTCCACAGCGACCGCCTTCCAGAAACAACTTTGGCTGGGAGGGAAGGCCTCCGGCAAACATGCAGGGGCCTCCTGATCACGTAGGTTACGATTATAATGGGCGAGGGACCCATACACTTGCAGCATCAGGGCCTGGGTCTATGACGGGCCCTCCTCCTCAAGCAAATTACAATTATGGACAACCCAAAGGCCCAGATTATGGGCAGCAACCACCACCTTATCCACCCCATGGTTATGTTAATGGCTATGGTGAACCCAAGTATGACAACCAGGGGCCTGTCCAGCATCTATATGGAACACATGGTCCTCCGCCTTCATACAATGCCCCACAACAGGCTCCCTATGGTCAACCCTATGGCCAGCCCAGGCCAAGTCAGCAGGGAGATGTTCCCTATCAAGGTCTTGTGCCACCTGTCCAATCATATGGTCCAAATGCACCAGCTCAACAACAGCCTTACCTTTATGCATCAAGCGGACCAATGCAGCAAGGCTACACTCAATATCCTGCTGCTTCTCAACAAATTGGTCAACCTGTTTCTGCTTATACCCAGCCTGGTGCTCCACAACAGGCACCTGGTTACACACAATCAGCACCAACTGCTAGTTATGGCCTATATCCTGCTACACAACCTGGTTTCACAGAGCAAGCACCGACAAGTAATGCAGGTTATGGTAACCAAGGAGCAGCTGATGGTGGTGCTTATGTAGGTGGTCCAGGCACGGGGTATGGCCCGTCTGTCGGACCACCTGTTGCTTATTCTCAACCGGCTCCGATACAACCAGGCTACAGTCAATCTGCTGCCCCTCAAGCAGGTGGTTATGGAAATGTGCCAATCTCTTACGGGAAAAGTGGTTCGCCCCAGCATCAGGCACCACCAGTTTATGCTCAGTATGATAATAGTCAGATGTATGCTGGGCATCGTTAATTTGTCATGTATTGTTTGTTGGTTGGGTGAGACTGGATTGATTTCCCCATCTTAAATGTTCCAGTAGGATTATTAGGTGTATCGATGGATTTTTTTAATACATAGTACTGTTTTGTACTAATTATGATGGTTAAATTTGCTTTTCTTTCTCTAATAGTATTATCTTATGCTAAATTGCAAGTGCTTCAACATAATATGAGAAAGTTCATGCAAAAATTGTAGTTTGAGTGTATGGTTCAGACGTTTACTGTTAGTGGATCTGTAGATGGCACGCGAGGATAGATTCCAAATTTCCAATGGACAAAGACCAATCTACGAAGTTTCTGATCCGTGGGTGTTTGGCTTAGCTTATCGAAAACGGCTTATGTATTATCACAAAAAAACACCAAATGTATGTCCTAACTATTTTAGCAATTTAGCTTAAAGTAAAAAACTTTATTGTAACACTAACACGAATGAGTTCAGCCAAACACTTCAAATAGCTTAGTAGCTTCATCATACTAATTTGATGAAATACAGCTTAAAGTGGTCTGATTATATTAGCAACCCTTGCTACGACAATTTTAGCTGGAAACCTCGACTCTGTAAAGGTGTAGTTAGAGCATACATAAGTGTTTAAAACCTAAAAATATCTAAGTGGTCCTATAGTTACATGTGAGTATGAGGGACAAAGATTGCTCAGGGTCAGGGGGTAATTGCTAGATAAAGTTTGCTTTTGGAACTCGTGGAGAATTTGCTGGTATTTGTAACAGAGTCAATTCATGTCTAGTTCAGGTGGTTCATCGGATCAAAAGTAGGCCAGACCAATTCATGGCTACCGCCTACCTGTATAGAGACTAATTTGTCATTTGCATATGTTAGCCTAGTTTCAAGTCACGATTAGTCTACGGCAAATTCCAACAAATCCTAACAGATGATTTCAAGTTCTCAACCCCATAACTGAGCCTTTGATTCCACTAAAGCAGCAAACGGGATTTCCTAACCAACGTACTAATGGGTGTGAGCATTGGGTGGGATTGGCATGGTATGGAATACAACACACCTACTCTTCTTGAATGGAATTCTTTTGGTCAAGGGAATAGTGGTAAAAACGTGGTCATGGGTCAACCAGTAACCATAACATAAAAAATAATGATGTTTGTGTGATGGACAATTGAGAGATGATATGGCTTTGGCATAGCATCCCGGGTCATGAATCATGAGGGGTGACCCCTCCATACCTGATGCTGTTACAAGTTTCTTAAGAAACCAACTATGATACTTGTCAAACCCTGGAAAAAGGAAAGAACATAAAAATACATGAAAAATTTTTGCCAGATATATTTGTAACTTCATTTCCAAGCTGAAAATATAAGGTTTAGAACTTTTCTGTAACCAGATAACGGCTCATAAGAATAGCTCATAGAAATGCTAATAGACTTGGCCGTCTGTAACGATTACAGTTCTCGGTCACTGTAGAATGACAGGACGGGGAGATATGCTTAAATTCATATCTATAATAAAAAGGGTGTTCGAATTTACAGTTTCTCCAACATGTGGTCGTTTCGAATTTACACAGAGCTGATACTGATAGTGATAGCCATGGATTTTGTAACTTGAAGGTCTTAGATTATGCAAGCATAAACAATTGGCAACTGTATCTCTTATTCATCAATGTCTTTCATGGCATCCTGCAAGTAGCCATAATTAGTGCAATGAAGGCAATATATCAAGAATCAAGATAGCAAGATCATGACCAATTTTCTAACCTTGGCTAACCGTGTAACATAGCTTGCAGCCAGGGCTGTTGCCAGTAATCCCACACCCAGAGTCAGCAGCTGATTAGTCCCCCCTGTTAGACCCAATTCTGATTCTTCTTGCTGCCATATTACATCATGTTAAACATAAAAAAAGGTGAGGGCAGTCTGGGGGTTGACATGCCTATTTGTTGTTCCATTTAAATAAACTCACAATGATTGCTCGACCAAATGCACCAGCACTAACATAAGCCCATGTTCCAGGTAGCATCCCCAACCAACTGCATACAGTCATAGGCTTTAATATTATCTGATCTACGACATAAAACTAGTTCCCTCTCCCCTCCACATAAATGCAGCTATTCTTGTGGAGATAAAGCTATATGTAATAACGATTTAACACATACGTTCAAATTTTTGAAATTGTTTCATCTTCAAAACTTGCCTTATCTTGCCAAGAGTAATAGGGTGTCGATCCAAATCGTTACTCATGAAATACCTTGGCCCAAACAGTTCTATTTATATTTACAAATGCATAGTGTGTCAACCCAACCCCGCCTTTTTTGAGACATACATAAAACCACCTGTTTGGACTTGTTACCCGACCCATCCGTTTCTTCACCTCGAATGGAGATACCAAACAAAAAATCATTCATGAAGGTTGTTAAACATAAAATCTAACCTTCCCAAGACGTATGGAACAAACTTCACTGATGTAAGTCCATACAAGTAATTTCCAAGAGAAAATGGAAGCAATGGGCTCAAACGAAGGAGGGTGACAACCCTGAAACCATTTTCTCCAATTGCTTTATCAATTGCAAGAAACTTCTTGTTTCCTTCAACCATTTTAAGTATTCGATCACGAGCAAAGTATCTAGCAATCAGAAATGCAACACTTGCTGCTACCTGAAATAAATGCAAACACATAGTTACTAATTTGTCTACACTGATGGTCCGTAAGAATGTTGTTTAGTGACTTACAGTCCCACTTATAGAGACTAGGATTGTGCCTGTGACTGAGCCAAACAGCAGACCAGCTGACATGGTCAACGGGATTGCTGGTATTGCCAGTACCTAAAGAATAAATGCTGATATTTGTTACTAAATGATCAAGCAAACGGCTTTTTGAAAAGAAATAAAAAAGATCGAGTAAAAGAAAACAAACTTAAAAAGACCAAAAAGTATATTTCATAGTTACACAACACAGAGAACCACTTACTTCTAGGCCAGCATAAACTGCAACAAAAAGTGCATATCCAGCAGGTCCATATCCTGTGCACATGCATATATTAGGAGGAATAATAGAAATATCATGCTCAACTGATGGCTCAAATAAACATGTTAGTTTGATTCTTAGTACATGAAAAAGTACCACACTATCAATTTTGCTGTTGATAGCTTAAAGTTTTTAGGTGCAAATATGGTCTATGGATGCAATATTTACCTTAAAGCTTCTAAAGCGATCAAGTGGTAAATGGACCGGTTGGATAATGGGTCAAAACAGGTAAGGTTTTAGGGTGGGTCACATAGTTGGTAGGTTATATGTTGTCTTGTCTTTTTTCAATTCCATGGATCCTTAACATATAGAATATGATTAGAAAACGGGTATCAGTACGATGATAAACAGTTAAGTATGCTACTGGTGGACTTTCAAACAATTTCACTCTTTCCTTTTTAAATATTTTTCATAAAATATTTAACACATTAGCAAAAAGCACAATTACCAATTTCATTCAAATATAACTCCTTGAGACTTCATTTTCAGGTTCTTGTATAAATAAGGAATATCTCTTCTCAGCAACATTAAATCCCAAATAACAAAATATATCTTATCCACCCACTTTGTGGTAGAACATGGTTTACCATATCCTACACTTTCTTCTCAATATTACAAGTTACATTTTGTATATGTCTTGGACTAAATTAATCTACAACATTATATTACGAAAGTGTTATGCATATCTTATACTTTAAAATAATACATTGCCTGCAGTTATTGATTATGAGGTGCCAAATAACTATTTATGGTTCAGGACTGGAGGAATATTTGTGCAGCGCGTTGCTTTAAAACAATATGGTCAAAAAGTACACAAATCAATTCCTCCGTAAAAAGGTTCATTAAAGGTTGAACACTTCAATTTCCGAGTAAGCTAAGATCAAGTATACAACTATACATTGCCAATGTGAGTTATGAAGTTTAGACAACAAGGTAATTAATTTAGTTGGACTCATATCTTGATCATAAGTTTCGTCTTGCACCGCAAAAACCTAAAGTATCTACGGCCCACTTCTTTCAATAGTTTTCTTACCCCTATCTGGTGACAAGTGATTTTTGGCCCCCATCTAGTAATCAATTTTCCAAGCTCTAATTACAATATAAGCTCATCTAAAAAACTTTAATCACCATATAGGATTACAAAAGAAACTATAACTACCAAAATAGATCACTTTGCAACATACCTTTCTATTTTTAATCATTTTTAGTGACATAACTCCTAATAAGAAAAACAAAGCATATATATATTTGGTGGGGTTGAAAAATAAAAGTTTACCATATTTCATATTGTTAACATCTAGAGTAAGTAAGTAAGCACCCAATGTCAGTCTTCTACGGATTTTGGGTTCCAATAGAGGTTAAGATTTAAACACCCCTACCCCTACCCCTACCCCTACCCCTACCCCTACCACCCCTACCCCACGGTGTAAAGAAACTGTTTTCGGGTTCCATCTAAGATTAAAAAAAAAAAAAAGGACCTCCAACATTGCAAGACATTTAACATATATTATCCTAAATTAGCACTCATGATTTAAAAGAACCCAAATCAATATAAAAAGATTGAAACTTTATCAAAAAAGACTATATATAAATACTTTTTATATAGATATAGATTGGTGGGTGGTCACAGTTAGGCTCCATACATCTGGATCAAAAGACTTGCCCTCTCCGGGTAACCCGAATAGGGAAAACCTCATCCGTTTACTAATACAAGTAATACCTTCAATGAAGCTGGAAAACTGAATCAAGAAAGCATTAATTTGATCTCTATAAATATACCCAACAGTCCCAAATCCACCAACAACCCCAATAAGCAATAACCCAGCAACAATAGTCCCTTTAATTGCATTCCCATTTTCATTCTCATCATCATTCTCATCATCATTATTATTACTATTATTATTATTATTGTTACTAATATTAGTATTATTCAAATTCAACAGTCTTTTGATACTGCTTTGAGGTGGGGTGTTGTTTTTAGTCTGAAGTGTTGTTGTTTGTTGTTTATTGGTTTGTTTAAGTGAAGAATGAGTTGGGTTCAAGAAATGAAATCTTTTATTTAATGGTTTAAAGCTAAATATACTAAAAGATGATGATGTACATGAAGATGATGATGAAGTTGTTGAGAAATGAGAATTTGGTCTTGTGCAAGATTGTTGAGATTGGAAGCATGGTGGTGGTGGCCTCAAAAGGAGGCGCATTTTTATTAATTGTATGTGTGTGTTGAGTATGTGTACTGAACACTGAGTAGTGTTGGATTTTTGAAGATAAGAAATAAGCAAGGAGGAAATGAGAGGTGGTGCTGTTTTTCTTAGTTTTATATGGTTTCTAGAGATTGCAACAGTTTTCCAGGTTTAGGTGTCACGACTAACGACACAACATTTTACCTTTGGCCTATTTTATAATTATATGTTTTCTTTCCTTAATTAGGACCAAGTGTGCAGTGTCAAATTTTGTCATACTGGTAAAAATTGGTAAAGTTGTTAGCCAATGGGAGGATATCATGTGTCCAATAGAATTTTTGTCAATTTTTTTTTACCAAAATAGAGGGTGTAATGTCAAAACTTTGCCAAAATGTTAAAACTCGCTAAACACAAAAAGCGAAGAAAATGGTGGGGTCAAGAGCTTGCATTTATGAACCAAAAAAGATGTCAATATTTGCCACAATCGGCTAGATATGACCGATTGAAGAAGTCAATCCTACTTGTCAATAACGGGGGTGTAATGGAGCCAAGGAGCCAATTCTTGCAAATGTAAAGAGTCGATACAAAGTGCCGACTGCACCCTTGCCTCTTACTTTACTGTTTTTCTTTTATGAAATGCAATTAAGATCACTTACCATAACGCTACCTTTTGCAATTAGTGACTGCGACGTGATCATATGCTTAATACCTTCAGGAGTAAAACCAAATAAATTGGGAACACCCTGGTAAAAATCGAATCCGCGATGTATGCACATCTAGAGACTCTTATCACACATGACTGATATTACTGGACTAAACTCACTGGATACAATATTACTTCTACTAATACATGTATTTCAAAACTTTCAAAAAACCTCTACTATTCCACCCCATTATGTAATAAGGCTTGAATTGAAATAAAATACTCCAAAATCAAGAACTTTATAGATGTCAATGACATTTTATGCACAAACATAGTCTAACCTGATGAAATACTCCAAAATCAAGAACTTTATAGATCTCAATGCCATTTTATGAATATATATAGTCCAACCTTAAGAAAGTAATTTTTTTTCAGGTCTGAGTTATGACTATAGAGTTTACACTGATGTGTTTATAGTCATTTTTTTATTATATATATATTTTTTATATTTTCATTTTATCTCTTTTTTAATTAGTTTTTCAATTGTCATTTTTGTTCCATATTCAATTGTTATATATATATATATATATCCAAAAATCAATATCCATAAATTGTTTATTGGTTACCAAGCTAATGATAGAGGCAAGAACACTTTGCGACCAAGTCCCATTAATTGGTTTGATTTCTTTAATATGTCTTTAGCTATGAATGATGTATTCCCTAAATCTATGGTATACCAATTTACAATGGGATCAAAATTTTCTAAAGTTAATAATAGCCGGATAGGTTATGTTGACAATCACAAAATAGTAAAGAAAAATTTAAACCTACAACTATCCTAAAATTTAGACTTTGACACCCCTTTATTTAACCATCACAAGATAGCTTAGTGAAAATCAACACAAGATAGCTTAGTAAAAATCAACCTGTCTCTCCTACAAGGGACGAATGTTCGATCCTCATCTAATGCATTTTGTGATGCACTCAGCCAACTTACGGCCCCATAAGTGCATATGCGTAAAGGGACTCTCACAATATTGCCCATGTTAGATCTGAAGGATAAACATCATACATATGGCTCATAAGGGTAATTGTTTCAAATGAATGATGGTATTAAGGGTTTTGAGCAAGGAATAATGCGGTATACGGGGTTACGGACCCGTACCTACATATACTTTTACCACAACAAGCATGGTATCCATGCAAATATGGAGGCGGTGGTGGGGAAGGCGGTCTAGTGGTGTCGGTGATGGTACTATTGGTGGTGGTGGCGGTGTCAAGTGGTGTAGGTTAATGTAATTAATTGTGATAGTAGAAATTTTTAGAAGATAAGGGTTTAAAGTGTCAATTATTAAAATAAAGGTTTAGAGTGCAAATTATAATTAATTAAGGAGAAAACATAAAAAGTCAAGGGTAATTCTGATAATTCAAAAGTAGAATTACATAAAATAAAAAGAGGCCATTTAAGGGAGTAAAGACATTCTAAATAGAAAACCTACCAATTTACATGTGAAATATTACATTAAATAGATATATCATTCTTTTACATATGTTTTGTAGACCCATCCATCCTTCTAATAGACTAGCATTTCTAACATAACCATAATTCGTTTCAATCATTCGGCCATGGTTAAATGATATTAGGAGCACAAACATCTCAATTGAGCTTACAATTAGAAGTTTCTATATAAGATTCGACTGCTAAAAATATGACATTTTTGATTTATTTAGTTACAATTCTCTTAAAAAAGGACTTTAAAAATACTTAGGATTTTTTTTATGATGACCGTGACAAATAGAGAAGGCATGAGCTAAAATATACAATTATAATTGTTCAAACCTTGTCATATCTGTTTGCAAAGGGTGTTTTATTGACATACATTTTTTCCGAGTCATTATAAATGGGGAGAATAAAAATTAAAAAGAGAGAATATACTATTTATTCTCTGTTTATTTCTCTTGCATGATGAACCACTTATTACTTTATCTTTTTTTTTTAATTATTATATATAAAGAAGATGATGATGATATTATGAATACATTTCTCAATAAATTTAATTAACAATATGACAAGTTCAAATGCTGTAACATTGTAACAAAGTTAGTCATAGTATAAGAAAAGAGCATCATGTATGATTTTTATTTCACTATAGAGGACGTTGAATGTTAGACCAATCTCATATCATCTCCCCCCACTTGCCTTGTTTACGCCAAACTTTCAGTTCTATTACAGCTTGCAGTGTCGTTGAGATGGAGATAACTTTGAATAGTTAAGACCAAGAGGCCAGAAGAGCGGTTTATCTCTCAGAGAGAAAATGCTTTACAGGTTAGAAGCATGTATAATAAGGTAGTAATGGTAGGGCTTATGGCCGGGACTTGGGAGTGAGCTCTGTTTGGGCGACCCAATGGTCCCCTATATTTACTGTATAACAACTCCACTAACACCATTACATATAATGCAAGAAAATAAAATTCGAATCAGAAAATCTATTTACCAAGAGACTAGGTAAAACCATTACATTTTCCTCTTGAAACTTGACTACTTGAGCAATGAGCATGCTTAAACATAGTCGACTTCATTTGTTTCTGGTAATTCAAATGATGTTCAAGCTTTATTAATGGAAACACTCAATACATATATCTAAAAGAAATATATATATACTAGGTCTTTTTCCCGCGCGATGCACGACTATTTAAAAATATATATAGTTAAGTGTTGTTTGTTTGAAAATATAGTTAAGTGTTGGCTAAAAGTTTATAATTTAGACGTCTAACAATTATTAATAACTAATAGTGTAACATGTGATGAATTACACAATCAATCATTTAGTCTCATTGTAAGTAATTGACCAAACAATATACTAATCTGAAGAATGAAATTTTGCCAAAGATCAAAATGATTGTTTGTATATAGTAGTGACAGATTTAGTCAATACTCAATAGGGCAGTGTTGTTATTGGAAAAAAGACACTCAAATGTTTAGCAAGAATCACGCCGAAGCTCCATATTTTCACCACGTATTAACCCATGAAGGCTATTAAAAATTAGATTGAATATATACTTTTAAAATAACTAAAAAGATACATACAATTCATTACACTAAATAATCACCTCCATGAAACTTTTGTAGATGGCCAAATATAACCTCTGCACATCGGAATGCCCTTTATCATCCTAAAGTTGTTTTGCAAATTTCTACGTCTCAAAATAATGCTTCAAAAATGAGCTTTACATTAGTCTGTCTACATTTATATATAAAACTTTTTAGTCTTTAGACAAATAATAAACGAAATCTGAAGACTAATTTAGATAACGTGAATAAATATTTTATAAATAAGGCCTAAACTACTACCTTTAGTATTATAATGTTTGTAGTTTAGACTAATAGAATAATTGGGTGTCATTTTATACTATTTGTATATGGACTCCCATTGTGGTAATGTAGCCATGGTAATAAAACTGTGCAAAATTTATGGTGAATGAATTGCTTGTCTTTATATCCTAATACTGTTTTGATTTAGTTGGCTTCATACCCTAATACTGTTTTAGTGAGATTAGATGTTCCTTAAAGGCTCAAACAATTAAAAATAATAATTAATCAATCCAAAAACTTTTAGATTTATGTTAAATCTCTAAATATAGATAAAATCGTTAATAAATAATAATTTAGTTCTATTAAAAAGCAATTTATAAGAACTTACATATTTAATTATAATGTGTGAAGCAAAGAAGAAATATGAGAGACAAAGATAATCTCAAAAACTATTATATAGAATAAACATTGTTGTGTTTTTTGGTAAATGATATCATGTTGCTAATTATAAAGATCTAAATTCCTATAATATAATTATATAATTATTATTATTACTATTAACAAAGGAAAAAATAATTGCCAATAAATAAATAAATATAATGTACACAATTTATTCACTTTCTTCTCCCACGATTTGTTTCAACTTCTTTTTTCTTTTTTATATTTCATATTTTATTTTATATAATCATATATTCTTTTTACTCTATTATTTTATTTATTATTTCATTATTCTATATAAATATAAATATATGAGTTAAAATATTGAATAATCATATATTCTTTTTACTCTATTATTTTCTTTATTATTTCATTATTCTATACAAATATATGAGTTAAAATATTGAAAAAATGTATGAGAATGACACATAGGTTATAATCCTATGTGGCAATATTATAAAATAGGTTTTAGTTTTTGGAGCCTCTAGAATCGTTCGGATTCTATTGTTTTAATAAATATATATATATATATATATATACACGAGATGGGTACGAGATGGGTACCCGCGTAATGCGACGGCAACAGGTGGTGCTAGTGACGGTGGTGGTAACGATGTGTTTATTAGTCTAAAAGAAATTGACGTAAATGGTAGTGTAGTTATTTTAAATTAATTAATAAAGGAGATAAATAGTTTAGATAATATGAGTGTAAAATATTTTAAGGATATCTTGGGTAGATTTATTAGTGTGTGAGTCAGGAATGTGTTGAAAGTTAAGGGTATTTTGGGTATTTTAAAGGTAGAGAGTTGAAAAATGGAAGGATAGTTTGTTTATTAATATGGTGTATATATATATATATATACGAGTATGGTACCCACACAATGCGGCGACGAGTCGGCGATGACAGTGGTGGCGGCATCTATTGGTGTAAGTAAAAGTATTTGATTTAAAGGGGTTAATAAAAATATTTTATATTTAATGGACTAATGGTATAATTTATTATTAAGAGTTGATGGTGATTCAATTATTAAGGGTATTTTGGTCAATTCACATGTCCCATTTATGTAAACTTTCAACATAGCAGTTATAATTTTTATATAATAGTATAGAAGTATAGATAGATATAGTACCTAACTTAGGTACATGACAACCACACACTACATTTTTCTTATATATATATGTGTGTGTGTGTTTTACTACAAGGCTACATTACAAAATATGTATATCAATGGTAAAGTTTGATTTAGTCCCCGTCATCTCTGTACAAAATAGTATACAAGTCTAACCAAACCAACAGCAACCCAACTCATTTTGACACATGCTTACATTGCATTACAAAACAAACTAGTTTATAGACCACTCGCAAGGTTTTTCACCTATAACTAATACTAGGATCGAATCAAAAGCATGCTCAAAAGAAAATAATCCACAAGCCCCTGCATTTTTACAGAAATATCCATCCGAGCAAACATAGTCATTAGGGAAGCATGTATTACAGGTGGGAGACATAAGTGCTATTCATACATTTTGGCAGGTGGAGGTGAAATCTTATTTAGACTAAAGATATTGGATTGTGAATTCTTAATAGAAAACTTCACTTGGTGAAGCTGGTCGTTGAAACTAGCTTGAAGTGATTGAGGTGAAATGCGTTCAGGTTGCTCAAGAGCTTCAATGGTTCGGCTTGCTGCAAGGTTCACCTATACATAAAAAAACATTACCAGTTCATGCTTGATTCACTTGGATTACTAGAATATATACAGTAGATGTAAAATATGCAAAAACGGTGTCGTGAAACTAGGATAGAGGGGGTACGTGATAAACCAAGGTTATGAATCATAGGGGTATATAAATATATGCCTGTCCTAAGAAGTGGTCATCCTAGTTCTTTATTTCAATTCATACGATACGATGTTTGGGAGTCTTGGTATATAGAGTTTACTTTGAACTGAAACAAACTCATAACATCTACAAATGATTACTCTCATGCGACTTTAGTAGTTGAGTTATTTGCTAAATACTTTCTTAAACTTTAAGCTCTATTAATCAACTTTAAGCATATCAAAGCTGCGTTTGAAGGGACTTTCATTTCTGCTATCTCAACCTTCCGCACCTCTCCATATCAGTCGACTGGTATTAGCTGCTCCTTTCATCCCAAAATTACTATCCATCATACTATGTTTTCCCAGCAAGGTTTCACAAAGGATGGGTTGGCATTTATCATCTGCTCTTGTCATCATTAGGTAATAATAAGATTGATGCCACGTCTGTTTTAAAGCTAGAGTATTACCAAACACGGGAAAATTATCTCCCTTTCAAAATTCAACAAGGGTCACAAAAAAGGCATTTTCCCAACTCTCATATAAAGTATTCGGGATAACTGCCGGACATGTACTCAACTAAATCCCGAAATCTATAATATGTATCTGACGTAGACTGAAGACTGCTTCTACTTTGTGAATCCAACTTTATAATATTGTTATTGTATGTATATGGTGGTGTTTACGCTAACATGGCAACTTACATGGATGTCATGTCAGAAAATAAACCACCAAATACTTACAATAGCTATATTTGAAAGTCAATACACATGATAAAATTCAAAGTCGGATATGTGTAAATATGAAATAGACTTTAGACTAAAGGTAAGACTATCTCCAATGGGGGTCTTCTTGGGTGCCCATAGGTAACCTTAGTTGTCCATAGATATCCTTTGTCATTAAAGGCTTAAAGCTTGTCCAAAACTAAAGATTTTTTGATGTATGTCTTTACCTAAGGGCATGTCTTTATGCTGTCTCCAATACTATTTTTTTGTTTGTATATAGATGTAAGGATATGTAAGGATGTTTGTATGATTGAAGGTAAAACTAAAGGATTTTGGATGTGTAAGGATTTAAGGATATAATGTGGCAGTTCAAGGACACCTAAAGACGTCTTGGAGATAACCTAAACATATTCACTATATTTGGAAGGTAAACACACACAACACACACATGTATATATATATCAACGAACACAGACAACAAACATAGTTGATAACATAACATTTTTAAAAGACAGCGAAAATAGATGCGAATGAAAAACTAAACTACATACAACAAGGAAAGACAATCATACCGATTTCGAAAGCATTGAGAACAAAGCTTTCCCAATAGGCACAATGCAAAACCTTCAGCCAACCAAAACATTTGTAAATACCAATTATATTTATAAATCAATAATATATATATATATATATAAAGAAGTAAAAATTACATTCCACGGCCATAGGCAAGAGCAACTTCTGAAGGTTGTCTCCATTCATCATATCTGCCAATTAAATTATTATATCAAATTGTAATCAAACAATATACTGTATATATTATTCATTAGTAAGTATTGAGCATAAAAAACTATAATAAGACTTACACATAGCCGTAACGTTTGTCAAACAAAAACCGTTTGGATGATTTTTTGGGGATTTTAGGTTCCATTTTTTTTGCCTTTGTCCTCTGAATCTTTTTACTTTCCTTCCGGCACAAATATCAGGGCAGAGAGAGGCAGAGAGCTATCCCATTTTGCTCAAATTGGGCCTTTACTTTAAGATACTGTGGGTTATAATGGGCTCTTTTGTGGGTTAAATTGGGCCTTTATCCAAAATAGATTTTTTAAATTTGTTTTATATACAAGGCCTAACGTCTTATCATGTAATTTTGAAAAAGAATAAATATGAGATCTTCTGATATGATGTATATCTTAATACTTAAAATAGACAACATGTATAACTCATGCCCATTTAAAAGCTGAAATGCATCACCTATTTTTTTTTGATAAAAATTTTTTTTGTTAGATTTTTGTAAAGATTGTATATATAAAGTATATACTAGAGGTAACTGACACGACGGCAACAAATGTAAAAAAGTGATAAATGTAGTTATTTTAGTGGAGAGTTCTAAGTTATTTCTGTAATAAACATTATTAGTTTTCTAATATTTTGTTAGCATGATAAGTGTTTTGCTAAATGAAGTCTTAAAGACTTACGTTAAACTGCATTAAATAGTTGCATTTACCATTAAATTTTATGGGTAGACTTCTAATATGAAAATGTATAGTTTTTTTTTGCACGTTAAATAAAACCTCATTATTATATTTCGGATAAGCGTTATTCAAAGTGAACAAAAATAAAATGAAAAATGATCCGTACTGCAGACTTTACCTAAACTTAATTACTGCCACTTAAAAAAAGTTACAAATTAAATCTTTAGATTTGATAAATATACATAATCATTCTACTTTATCTAAAATAAATACTGCATGCTTTTAAGGAAGGTTTTTCCAAGAATAAAATAGATTATATTAATCAATTTGCAGAATGTTTGGGGAAAAAAAAAAAAATCAATTTGCAAGCATCTTTGACAAATGTTTGGACCAGGTAGGTGGTGGTTCTTATCGAGGTTCACATACTTGTGGGGTCTTTCACAAGTGGAAAAAACAGTAGTAAATTAGCGAAAAGAAATGGGATTAGTCGGCCTTTTGTTTTCTTTAGCTTAGAAATAATCAACACTGATAGTGATTTGATTTGATCTAATAGTTGTCACATAGCTCTCACCACCACCACCAATATATCTATAATGATGTATCTCTCTATCTATATGTTTCCCAACACAAAGTTAACTCAACAGCAACAACAATGGAAGATGATGATAGTAGTAGTTATTACACACAAGATGAAGAACCAGTGAAAAAAAACCAAAAACTAGTATTTGCCATCAATGGACAACGTTTTGAACTCTCAAGCGTTGACCCATCAACTACGTTGCTTCAGTTCTTGCGTTCTCACACTCGTTTCAAGAGTGTTAAACTTGGTTGCGGTGAAGGTTAGTTTGGTTTTATTTTACCATCTCTCTCTCTCTCTATATATATATTTTTTCAAAGCTGTCTAATTATCTAGATTATTGCATTTTTATAACGCAAATAATTAGAAAAAGTAAAGTAAAGACCTTCAACCTTGCTGGTGGATCGAACCCTTGACCAAGGTCTCCAGACGGGCTCGTTAGGGAAACCACTATTAAAAAAGCAGGTAAAGAAATGCATTTTCAAATTGCAAACACCCGTAGAAACTATGACTGTATTAAATAATAACCATCTCCAAATGATCTAATGACAAGATTTCTCATCTTAGGTTTTATTCCATAAGTATGTTTGGGGTAGCCATGAATATTTAATTTCCACTTGTAATGGGTCTGAATGAGTTTTTTCCTTCAAATCTCTTGATGATAGAGGTTTCTCTTTGAAGGGTATAACTCGGGGATCTATTCTGCAAACAACTCTTTAGCACGGACTGTTCAAGACAACATATGTCAGACCTTCCGACATTCACGAGACACCTTAAAAAAAACTAGTTAATGCTGCTAAAATAAACTAATTAATACTGTTAGGCCGAAAATGATCAGTTGGTCTCTCTTATTTGTTTTTAACATTTTCGAGTAGAAATTTTTTATTGTTCTAGTGAATAACAATAACATTTGCTATGTCGTTAAGAGAATCCTCAAACCATCGAATGAATGTGATTGGATGTCAATTTGCAAAAAATAAAAGGATAAATAACTTGATAGATTGCCAATGGTTGGTGACCCATTGGTAAGGTCTTAGACCTTTGAGAAATTCACCAGAGTTCGAATCCTACTTCCTACATTTGTAAGAGTGGATTATTAGGGGGGTTTTCGAGAGTCTTAGCTTTTAACCCAGACATGCGTGGTTCGAGCTTCGCATACTGCCCAATTGGATGGCACAACGGTGTCTCAAATGCTAACTACTAACTTCAAAAAAAAAAAAAAAGCTTGATAGATTAGGTGGGTTGGAAATTTTGTCACAAATAGGCGAATAGCACAAAGTCATGGGTTCGAGCCATGACATCCTATAGCCAAAACTGCTTAGTGAGTCAGGTATATCCCATTTTATGGATAGACGATAGACAACCCATTGATTTGACTGGTTGCTTATCAATCTTTGATACAAATAACCATAACTAGTAGATTATATTGCGATGATACCTAAACCAGGCTTGAAAATCTAATCTCCACATGTCTCAAAGTCAAATAGTCAATATTTAATATTCATTTTTTTAAGCGAAGCTTATGCATATTATGAGGAATTTCATAATTGTAGGTGGTTGTGGTGCCTGTAATGTTTTATTGTCCAAGTTTGACTCCAACCTTAAACAAGTTGAAGATTGTAGAGTCAGTTCATGTATTACACTTCTTTGCAGTGTAAATGGGTGTTCCATTACTACAACCGAAGGGCTTGGGAACAGCAAAGACGGACTCCATTCCATTCACCAACGTATTGCAGGCTTCCATGCATCTCAGTGCGGTTTTTGCACTCCAGGGATGTGTGTTTCACTCTTCTCGGCACTTGTCAATGCAGAAAAAACCCATCGACCAGAACCTGCTCCTGGTTTGTCCAAACTCACTGTCTTAGAAGCCGAAAAGTCAATTTCTGGGAATCTATGTCGGTGCACTGGTTATCGACCCATTGCTGATGTATGCAAAAGTTTTGCTGCTGATGTTGATATGGAAGATTTGGGGCTTAATGCATTCTGGACAAAGGATGCCAAACTTGATAAATTACCTGTTTATGATTCAAAACAGATATGTACTTATCCGGAGTTTTTGAAAAACGAATGCAAGTCTCCAATGGTTTTGACATATCAGAATAGGTCTTGGCATACTCCAGTTTCTATGGAAGAACTTGGGAGCTTGTTGGAAGCTGCAAAAGGTGTGGCAGTAAAGTTGGTTGCTGGTAACACGGGAATTGGTTACTACAAGGATACCAAGCAATATGACAAGTACATTGATCTAAGGTTTATCCCCGAGCTTTCTATAATAAAGAGAGATGACTCACAGATAGAAGTTGGAGCAACCGTTTCAATCTCTAAATTAATCTTGGCTTTAAAAGAAGAAAGAAATGGTGATTCTTGCTCGGAAGGTGATATGGTCTTCAAAAAAATTGCTTCCCACTTTGAAAAAATTGCTTCTGAATCCGTTCGAGATTATGCAAGTATAGGTGGAAATTTGGTAATGGCTCAAAGCCAGAATTTTCCTTCTGATATCGCCACTGTCCTTATTGCTGTGAAATCAAAAGTCACTATCCTGATAGGGACCAAAAAGGAAAATATCACATTACAGGAGTTTCTGGAAAAGTCTGAGTTGGATTCAAGAAGTGTGCTTATGAGTGTACAAATTCCATGCTTGAAACCAACCAAAAATAGTTGCCTTTTTGAATGCTGCTTTAGATTCAAAAAGGATGGACCTAAACTTTTATTTGAAACTTACCGTGCTTCACCACGCCCTCTTGGGAATGCATTGCCTTATTTAAATGCTGCTTTTTTGGCTGATGTTTCTTCATGTGATAGTGGCGCTGTAATTAACAGTATTCAGTTAGCTTTTGGTTCTTTCGGGGTTAAACATGCAATCCGGGCGAGCATGGTAGAAAATCATGTTGTGGGAAAACCGTTAAGTCTTGGTTTATTATACGAATCTCTCAAACTGATAAGGGACTCTGTGTCACCTGAACATGGAACATCCCATCCTGCTTATCGATCAAGCTTGGCTGTTAGCTTTCTGTTTGACTTCCTCTTCCCAATACTTGATTCTTACGGTTCCATTCCTAACTCCAATTACAGTTCTCCTGAACTTGGTTCAAGAATGACATTTGATCATTGTGAAAGAACAACATTATTTTCATCTGCAAAGCATGTGGTAGAATCGGGCGATGACTATTATCCTATTGGTCAACCAATCGTAAAGTCTGGTGCTGCCATCCAAGCTTCTGGTTTGTGTTAATTAGTTTTTACTTCAAGAAAAGTTCAGATGTGGCAACCTGGCAGATTGGGTAATGGGTCAAAACTGGGTTTGGTTGAATCAGACCATGTTGACCGCAACTATTTATCTGTTGATAGTTTCCTTCTTGCTTTTTTATTTGATTTTACCCATTAGGCATATAACCCAACCCAAATCGACTTCTAAATAACTAATTGAGTCAAACTTCCCACCTCTCAGTACTCATAGCTAAAGCTGTTGTCATCATGCAGGTGAAGCTGTATTTGTAGATGACGTCCCTTCGCCATTAAACTGCGTTCATGGAGCATTCATTTACAGCACCAAGCCGTTGGCACGAGTAAAGGGCATTAAGTTAAAGGCTAAAACAGATGTAAATGCTGTTATTACATTTCAAGATATACCAGAAGGCGGGGATAACATAGGATCTAAGAGCCCATATGGTCCTGAACCTCTTTTTGCCAATGAGCTTACTGAATGTGCTGGCCAGCGTATAGCATTTTTGGTAATTTAGTCTTCTTAAAGACTTGATGTTGGATAATATAGATAATACACATGCTAAAAGACATGAATTTGTTAGGTGGCAGATACACAGAAGAATGCAGATATGGTAGCTGATATGGCGTTGATTGATTACAACACTGAGGACTTAGAGCCACCTATATTAACTGTTGAAGAGGCAGTTGAGAAATCGAGCTTTTTGAAAGTCCCTTCAAACTTATATCCATCACAGATTGGTAATTACTCAAAGGGAATGGCTGAATCTGATTACCAAATCCACTCTGCTGAGGTATTTAACTAAAAGATGTTTTTTCATTTTTAGTTTTTTTTGGGAGGTAGCAATTTTGACTAGTTCTCTTAAACAATGTGTCAATTTGGGAGTATTTTGTCTCAATGTCAAATGGGTCAAAGGGGCCAAAAATCTTACTCGTATTTTTCAATGTGTACAACCTTCTTGGTCATTCCATGAAATGATGATTTTCATTATAATATCATTTTTGTTATTATCAACATCACCGAGTGGTTTAGTGATAAGAAATCATGTTTCCTCACAAGTCGTCTCAGGTTTAAATCCTGACATAAGAATGTATCTTGGGGGTAACCAGAGAAATGGTTGGAACCAACCACGGGCAAAAAACGGGTTAGGCAGCTACATCTGAGTCAAAAAAAGGCTCGCCATCCCCGGGTCACCTGTACAGGGAAAAACTTCCCTTGTTTACCCCCTTATTTTTATTGTTATGGCGAGCTCATTATCAAAGCAATAATATTTGCCAAAACTTTTTGAAATTTGACAAAAAGTAGTTACGGGTAAACCACACCTGTCCATTTTCGACCCAACCTGAAAATGACCCATTTCAACATCAACCAATTTGAACTGTAACTGTAACCCAAGTTGGCCAATGCTCTATCTATGTTCTGTTCAATCAGAAGTCATTGATAGTTTGATACACAGTAATACTCTTTTTGAAGGTCGTTTTTTAACTGTTTGTTTGTTCTTGATATCCAGATTACACTTCCATCACAGTACTATTTCTATATGGAGACACAAACTGCATTAGCTATCCCAGATGAAGACAACTGTATGGTGGTGTATAGTTCGACTCAGTTCCCCCAGTATACACAAAGTGTGATTGCACGTTGTCTTAACATTCCTGAACATAATGTCCGTGTAATTACAAGAAGAGTTGGAGGAGGGTTTGGTGGGAAGTCTTATAAAGCTATGCCTGTAAGTATCAGTTCTCACATTATCACATTTCTATTCATAGTTCTGTATTTTGTTAGTAATATTACAAAACCGGTGCTTTGTATATTGATATAATAGGTTGCAACAGCATGTGCACTTGCAGCATACAAATTACGACGTCCGGTAAGAACATATGTCAACCGGAAAACCGACATGATAATGGCAGGAGGAAGACATCCCATGAAGATTAATTACACAGCTGGGTTCAAATCAAATGGGAAAATCACAGCCTTACATCTTGATATATTAGTCAACGCCGGGATGTCGCCCGATGCAAGCCCTATAATCCCATGGACTTTAATTGGTGCACTCAAGAAGTACGATTTTGGTGCCCTTTCATTCGACATTAAATTATGTAAAACAAACCATACTAGTAAATCTATAATGCGCGGTCCAGGAGAAGTACAAGGATCTTTTATAGCTGAAGTGGTGATAGAACATATTGCGAGTATGCTTTCTTTAGAGGTTGGTTCTGTCAGGGAGACGAATTTCCATAATTTTGATAGCCTTCAGTTATTTTATGGTGTTGGTGCCGGTGAGCCTTTAGAGTATACATTACCAACTATATGGGATAAGTTAATGAAATCTTCAAACTTTGATTATAGAGTAAAAATTATCAACGAATTCAATGAGTGTAATATGTGGCGAAAGAGAGGACTTTCTCGAGTACCCATTGTGCAAGAGGTGTCACTAAGACCCATGCCTGGCAAAGTAAGTATTTTACTAGATGGTTCAGTTGTGGTAGAAGTTGGTGGTATTGAGTTGGGTCAGGGGCTATGGACCAAGGTTAAACAAATGACTGCATATTGTCTTAGTGCGGTACAATGTGATGGAGCTGATGGGCTCTTGGAGAAAATACGGGTCATACAAGCAGATACGTTGAGTATGATTCAAGGCGGTCGTACGGCCGGAGGTACAACTTCTGAAGCAAGCTGTGAGGCAGTTAGACTTTGCTGTAATGTTTTGGTTGAAAGACTCGTGCCTTTAAAGGAAAAGCTAAAAGAACTAACGGGCAAAGTTAATTGGGAATATCTTATTATGCAGGCTGATTCCCAATCCATCAATTTATCAGCAAGCTCATATTTCGTACCTGAGAATACCTCCAATGGATACATTAATTACGGTGCTGCAGTTAGTGAGGTAAGTTGATTTTATAAACAACACCACCACCTAATCCCACTAATGGCCGGGATGGGAAGGTGAGATTTAGACAGTCATATCTCTACCTGCGGGTAGAGACTGCTTCCATACTTTTATATTATTTGTAATTATCCAGGTGTGCTTTAAAGATTTGACTAAAAGTCAAATGCTAATTTTCTTTGCAGTATGACTTTTCATATTCTTTTTATTTTGTGATGAATTACTTAATGCCATGCTAATTATGTGGCAAAAACAGGTGGAGGTGAATATTCTGACTGGAGAAACAAAAATTTTGCAAGCAGACTTAATATATGATTGTGGACAGAGTTTGAATCCTGCTGTCGATTTAGGACAGGTTTGTGTTCATGACAACAGATAACCATAACGGTTTTATAAACAAGTGCTTTCTCAGATTATGACTTTGTTTCCTACAGATTGAAGGGTCTTTTGTGCAAGGGATTGGGTTTTTTATGCTTGAAGAATATCTTACAAACTCGGATGGCTTGGTTGTTGCGGACAGCACATGGACATACAAGATACCGACGATTGACACCATGCCCAGCAAACTCAATGCGCAAATACTAAACAGTGGACATCATAAAAAATGTGTTCTCTCTTCAAAAAGTATGATCAAAAGAATTTATTGTACAAAATTGGGAATATGTATATCAACCAACTTCCATATCTCAATATTATTCTCTTTATTGTGACATGCAGCTTCTGGTGAAGCACCGTTACTTCTTGCAGCTTCTGTACATTGTGCAACAAGAGCCGCGATTAAAGAAGCAAGAAAGCAACTGTCTTCTTGGAAGGGTTTAGAATCAAATCAATCAGTTTTCCAGTTAGATGTCCCTGCTACCATGCCAGTGGTGAAGACATTGTGTGGGCTCAATAATGTGGACTTTTACCTTCAGAGCTTGTTATCTAGCTCATAAAAATGGTAGCATTTGCTGTTATAAGGTCTTTGTTCAGGTTGCTCAATATGTAGTCTGTGTCATCATTAATAAGCATTATCAATAAATTATAGGGCTAATTACTCGGAAAGTTAAAACTTTACCGCTGTAACCTTTAGCCAAATATTACTTGGAAAGTATCCGAAGTTGTCCCAAATATCTTTATTGGGTATGAAAAAAACCCTCTTTCGTGAGACAAAACTTGGCAAAGCGAACTATTGTATTCATTATAGATTCTTTATTACGTGATTAACACATATAGTAAGCGTTACGTTTAAGTGGTAATAGTAAAGTAACATTCGATTACCAATTATCATTTTTCATGCTTACACCAAAATATAATGCTCTCCCGAGCAAATAATATCATGTTGTGTGGAGGGTTGGCGATGACAAAGCTATAAAAGGGGGTTGTAATATGGGGTCATAGAATCAGAATGTTAGATAACATCTGAAGGGGCAAAATGGATGAGAAAGCAAAGTTGATGGCATTATGGCAAAGGATAAAAAGCCCAAAGTCTACCGGCCGTAGCCCATAGTATCAGACTATCATAGGCTCATAGCCTCATGCTCATAGAGTCATAAGTTTGAATATATGATTTTATTTATAGTAGTGTTGGAATTTAGGGTCATAGTGTGTTATTAGGGGGGTTGGGGCGGTTCTGAGAGTTATAGGTTTTATTGCAGACATTTGTGGTTCAAGCTCAGTATAAGGCCCAATAGGAGCTGGTGTCTTCAATGCTAACTACTGACTCGTTTTTAAAAAAAAACATAATTCTTAAAACAATTGATCATAGTGGATGAATACCTACATAAACATGTGTGCCGGTACAATATGTACTCCAAGAAAAACCAAAGTTCTTGCACTTCAGGAATATTTTCTCATGAGTAGCTAAAAGCTCACTAAAACTTCTTGTCGAAGGGTATTTTTGCTCATTCTTGGGATAATGCAGTTGGCTCGAGTCAACTCGACCAGACGTGCTAATGGATGATGCAATAGTTTGGATCATACCGGACCAGAAGTGGTCCGGTTCTTCTAAGGCGGATGCTTGATGGATCAGAGATAAACCGAATACGATGGAACAACACACAACAATGAGAGGACCGAAGGAGAGACCTCCTTCGGGTGGCGATTCCCTATTGGTAACTCACAAACCTCGTATGTAGGAGGAATGGTATGCCACGGTTCATTTGGACTGAACCTCCGATGAGAGAGATAATCATAGTTTAGATAGAGAGGGAGAGAAAGTAGTAAGTGTGGTGTGTGTAATGTTGGAATGATAATCTGAGGGCACCTATTTATAGTGCCCGCTTTGGGTAATAAGATGCTTCGCTTTGGGAGTGCTTCATCACCCGGGTATTAGACTTTCCCTTGTCTTATGCATCCTTGTATTTATTGGACAATAATGAGTCCTTTCTTAGCTGTTTCTTGATGATTGGTTCAACTTACTCGTTGGTTCATTCTGATCACTGGTTCATCATACTTGCTGGTCCATCTGACTTGTCGATCTGTCATACTTGCCGGTGCATCATACTTGCTAGTGCATCATACTTATTGGTTCATCATGCCCACTAGTTCATCTTATATGTTGGTCCGTTCTGCATTCTGCTTCATCTTGCTGCTTCATCTTGTTTGTTGGTCCATCTTACTTACCAAGATGAGTCTATGTTAGAGTACCAGTTTAGTCTATACACCAACACTTCTGTTACTAAAAGACGAACATGTACGGAATATGAACAAAATGATCACCAGAACATGACTCGTTTAGTAGTATTCATAAACACATAATGCAATAGAAACAACCGCATGTAAAGCTAAAGATACAACAATCTAGGAAAAAAAACAATACTCAATCCTGTCAAAGACAAACAATCTAGAAAACATAATTAACACACTATTATAAGGGACTTGGCATGCAATATTATATATGTATATAGTATGTAGATAGTATTTAGACATTGCATTTGCATGGAGTGGCCACAAGAAGTAAATTGTTTTTCCTGTGGATCAAAGCCCCACTACCCTCACTCATGTCCAAATCTTGTACACTTTCCCCATTCGGCATTGCAAGATCAAACTTATAAACCAAATTAGCAAGAGTAAGCTCAATAATGGTTTTCGAATATTGAACAGCAGGACACCCTCTCCTTCCGGTACCAAAAGGGATCAATTCAAAGTACGACCCATTGTAATCAATAGGACTATTCCAAAAATCTCTGCGCTTTAAACTCCTCGGGCTCATCCCATAATGTTGGAATCTCTTCCTATAGCCCATGTGCTAATAAAGACTTTGGTTTTAGCTTTAAGATCATTTCCCATCAAGTTGAAATCTTGAGTTAGTTCTCTGGGAATAAGTGGAAGCGGTGGATGTAGTCGCAATGACTCTTTAATCACGGTTTTCATGTACTGCATTTTCCCAAAGTCATCTTCGGTAATATTTGCTTTACCTTGGGCTATCTCTTTTGCCTCTTCTTGTAGCTTTTTCATTGTTTGAGGATTTCTTACTAATTCACTCAATGCCCAGTCTAGCGTTGAAAATGGCTGAACGGTTCCTGCAACAAACATGTCCTACAAGAAACATGAAAAAAGTTTAGTTGTGTATATACGAGACAGGCACAAACGTCTTTCTAGCTAGCTACATTAAGAAAAGTTGTATACACTAATTATAAGCGTGTAAAATAATCACATACGTGTGTAAAACATGACCTTAATTACCATGCATTGATGGAAATCTCTAAAAAGGTCTAAATTGACGTGGATACTCTTGACTCTGGGTATCTTCTGACACTAGTCATTGTCCACCCCACAAATAATAGTTCTGGCCAATTCCCCTGACACAATGGGGCTCGATTGGTCCATTTACGAGTAATAAAGTTATTGGTTACGACCTAATAGAAAGAAGACAATGGTATAAGAAATATATATTACCAAGAGAAGAGCTTTGATGTCATTTCTTTCAAAATGGAATCTACTCGTCGTATCATCTTGATTTTCTTTAAGCAACATATCAATGAAACGTTGGTCTTGATCAGCCACATAACTCCTGCCTTCGCTTGACTCCCTTTTCTTCGTATGCAAGTGTTCTTCAATTACGCTCTCAAGAAACTGATCAACTTCGTTAATATGCTTCTCTACTGTACCATCCAAACCTCTTAATTTATCAACCCAAGACAAACACGGCATATAATCCGCAAACCTAATTAAAGACACCAGTAAACACCACAGAGTGTTCTATCAAGTCCTTAACATTTTCTCTCTTAAACTTCCTCCCCATAGCTACCCTACAAAATATATTATTAGTGTTGGGTTATATAACTATTATCAAATCAAATCACAAAGCACGCAATGGAAGACAAGATCTATGTAGTTTAATTAATTAACCAAGATAGAAAACGTGTACCTTAAGTTGGAGAGAATAAGCAAGAAACCTTTATGATAAGGTTTGAATTAAACCTCTCTACGATTGCACACACAACGTTGGAATGTATGTATGCTAGTACTTGATCACGAACCGAACAACCCTTTGTTCCTAGCTCTAAATTTCGACCCAAACAAAAACCCAAAACCCTTTTCTTTTGTTGAAGTCGACCGAACCAGAGAGGAGAGGAGAAGAAGAGATTTTTAGGGTTTTAGAAAACCTAATGAATTGTGTGTTAAAAACAATTAACTTAGGCCTCTATTTATAGTGTTTAGGAAACTTGATGACAAAGTTTATGGTTTTAAAACCCTTTGGTCGACCGTCCTCCCCCCCTAGAACATTCTAGAGGGGTTTCCTAGTTGTTTCCTAATTCCAATTCTTCTTCGTTAAGTCCGTTAGTTAAGTACCGTTAACTTTTAACTCTTTTAACGGACCTTCGTTAGTTCTTCGTGATCAAATTAATTAATAAATTACATTTAATATATTAATTAATTTATAGTTACATTCACGTTGAGGTGTGACCCCGTAGGCTTAAATACTTTCCGGACATACGTTCATTTTACGTGATCATATTCTAACAGCACCCACTTGAGCTCGTAATGAATGAAGGTAATAATATTGGTTAGCGTCTAGCAACACGTCAATGCTCCCGAAAACATTTAAGTATAGTTTTAAACGGTTAAGGCATTTATTATCCCTTTGTTCAGATACCTTTGTTAAATATGAATATGGATCAAGGTCATTTCATAATTTAACGATTATGTTTTTCATGCAATAACTAATTAATGATTACCGAATATAATCAAGAACCATCTGGATTTATTTGGGCACGGCCATGCAAACATCTTAATTAATCAAATGAGGGCGCCAATGGTATCATGCTTCAACTTTTAAATTGAAGGAACAAATCCTATATTGACTACAAGTGTCAGTCATTATACTTCACGACGCTTTCTGAAAATAGCCCTTTATGTACCCCCTTATTCAGGTGAGTTAGAACTACATCTAGTAAGTGCGATTCATACATGTTGACCTACTTGTATCTCAAGTCAAAGGATCAATAAAAGTAACCATTTACGAATTTCACTTAATGACGACGATCCATAAAGCGATAATTCGTTAGTGGGTAGTCCGATATGCATCCGCTATGGATATCATGTGAGTTTGGTGGGAACCATCCATTACATATTCCAAGAATATAACCAATCACTCACATTTGTCTTAGTTTAATTATATTCCCATATAATTAATCGACAATGGACAATTTAGAATATTTAATAATATATAAAAATATTAAATGAAATATTCAAGGATTAAACATGCAAATATAGGAAACAATTTAATATTGAATGAAATCAAACATATCAAGTATTTTATTTCATTATAGTAAATATAAATTATTTAACATCCCTTATTCAAATACCAAACAACAGATTTACTTGAAATAACTAGCTAATTTAAGTCCTATGCCCTCGGCATGCCTTTCAAGCTTGGGCCTAGACAAAGCTTTTGTGAAAGGATCAGCTAAGTTAAAATCTGTGTGAACTTTGAGTAATTTGATCTCCTCTAGTTCGATCTGCTCACGAACATAGTGATATCGTCTAGCATAATGTCTGGCACCTTTCTGAACTCCGGGTTCGTTGGCAATGATTAATGCACCGGTATTATCACAGTACAAATCAGTGGGTAAGTCATTTGAGGGGATCACATTTAGCCCGCTAATGAACTTCCTTATCCAGACTGCTTTCATTGCGGCTTCTGAGGCGACAATGTACTCAAACTCTGTTGCAGACATGGCAGCTGTGGTTTGCTTCTTGCTTTTCCAGTCCACAGATCCTCCGTTAAGAACGAAGACGAATCCTGATTGAGACCTCGTGTCATCTTTATCAGTTTGAAATCCAGCATCACAGTATCCGGTCACTTTGAGCTCTAAGTCTGGATTTCCTCCATACACCAAAAATATATCTTTAGTAGCTCGTAGGTACTTTAGAATATTTTTAACAGCAATCCAATGGCTTTCACCAGGATTCTGTTGATATCGACTTACGATGTTTTGCGCGAACGCCACATCGGGTCTAGTGCATCTAACCGCATACATAATAGAATTCTACTCATACGCTCCACCTCACTAGGCTTAGTAGCACCTTGTTAGACAGATAAACTAGTCCTTCTTGCATAGGTATAGACCCACGCTTAGAGTTCTCCACCTTGAATCGCTTCAAGATCTTATCAATATAAGCACTTTGACTTAGTCCAATTAATCGCCTTGATCTATCTCGGTAGATCTTGATTCCAAGAATAAATGCCGCTTCTCCTAAATCTTTCATGGCAAAACACTTTCCAAGATGGGATTTAACATCTTGCAACATTGGAATGTGTTTTCCTATGATTAATATGTCATCGACATATAAGACAAGGAAAGTAACATTACTCCCACTAGCTTTGCGATATACACATGGCTCATCGGGATTTTGAACAAAACCAAACTTTTTGATTTCTTCATCAAACCGTTTATTCCAACTTCTTGATGCTTGCTTTAGTCCATAAATGGACCTTTGAAGCTTGCATACTTTGTTGGGATGTTTTGGATCAATAAAACCTTCCGGTTGATCCATATAGACTTCTTCATCCAAGTAACCATTTAAGAAGGCAGTCTTAACATCCATTTGCCATATCTCAAAGTCATAGTATGCTGCTATGGCTAAGAGAATCCTAATAGCTCTAATGTCCGCGACTGGAGAAAATGTTTCATCATAATCAACACCGAAACGTTGAGTATAACCTTTCGCCACGAGACGAGCTTTATAGGTGTGTACATTTCCATCCATGTCCGTCTTCTTCTTGAAGATCCACTTACACCCAACATTTTGAGCATTTTGTGGAAGATCAACCAAGCTTCAGACTTGATTGTCTTTCATGGATTTCATTTCCACCTTCGTAGCTTCAAGCCATTTGTCAAATTCCGGATCTGATAATGCAGCTTTGAAATTCGGAGGCTCATCGAGATCTCCAACAACGTCTTCTTCTACCATCAGACATAGTCTTTCAGTAGGACGTCTTGTCCTTTTGGACCTACGAAGTGGAATCGCTTCATTATCATCGACTTGAGGTTCATCACTTTGAACATTCCCCCCCCCCCAAGTTGATGATTGCTAGTATCTTCAGAAGGTGACACATCTTCCTCTTGAGTCTCATCAAGTTCTACAACCCTCCCACTGTTCTCTTGAACTAACTTCTTTTCAAAGAATTCAGCATATCGAGCAACACGAACAGTGTTTTTGGCGGGATCATAGAAGTCGTAACCCATCGTTTCCTTAGGGTATCCGACAAAGATGCACTTAGTAGTTCTAGGTTCAAGTTTGTCAGGCGTATCGCGCTTCACAAGTGCCTCACATCCCCAGACTCTTAAGTAAGACAAATTAGGGACATCACCATGCCATAATTCATACGGTGTCTTGTCAACCTTCTTGGTTGGAACCATATTGAGAATGCGTACAGCAGTCTCTAGAGCATAATCCCAAAACGAAAATGGGAGAGTTGTACGGGTCATCATTGATCTTACCATGTCTAACAAGGTTCGATTTCTCCTTTCAGATACTTCATTATGTTGAGTAGTGTTTGGAGGAGTAAGCTGTTGGACAATTCCACATGCTTTAAGATAATCCTTAAACTCTTGGCTTAAGTATTCACCACCTCGATCCGAACGAAGAATCTGATGGTTTTACCGAGTTGATTTTCCACTTCATTTTTAAACTCTTTGAATGTTTCAAAGACTTCATGTTTATGTTTAAGCAAGTAAACATAACCATAACGACTGAAATCATCAGTAAAAGTTATGAAGTAGCTAGCTCCTTTTCTTGACACATATCTAAATGGGCCACAAACATCGGTATGAATGAGTCCAAGAAGATCTTTAGCCCTTTCTGGCGAATGCTTAAAGGGTTTTCGTGTCATCTTGCCGGAAACACATGACTCGCATTTATCAAATGATTCATCATTTAATTTTAAGATCCCTTCACGTTGAATTCTTTCAATGCGATTTTTGCCAATGTGTGCAAGACGACAATGCCAAAGATAGGTAGAGTCCAAGTCAGTCTTAGCTCTTTTGCTAACATTATACATTGAATTATTTGAAACACAATCACGCATATCAATTTCATAAATACCATCATAAGCAATAGCATCAAAATAATGAACATTATTTTTAGAAACTGAAATACCAATATCATTAAAAACATTAATGAATCCGTTGTCTTTCAACAAAGAAACTGAAATAACACCTCTAGTAATAGAAGGTGCATAATGACAATTGTCTAGAACAATAATTAAACCGGAAGGAAGAACTAAATGAAATTCTCCAATTGCTTCAACAGCTGTTGGTAGACCATTGCCCACTATCAACTGCAAAGCTCCGGGCTTCAGTTTCCTCCTTTTCCTAAGCCCCTGTAATTCATTACAGATATGAGTTCCACAGCCAGTGTCAAAAACCCACGATTTATGCTTAGTTAAGGAAAATAATTCAATGGTGAAGATACCTGAAGTACTAGCGCCGCTAGTATTCTTCTTCTTCACATTCAACTCGGCAAGATACTTAGGACAGTTCCTCTTCCAGTGCCCGACTTCATTACAATGATGACAGCTCTGGTCTTTAGCCGGATGCTCTTTCTTAGCCGGAGGAGTCTTCTTTGGCTTGGAAGGATTTGCAACTTGCTTGCCCTTTCCTTTGCCATCAGCTTTGCCTCTAGCTTATTGCGATCTTTTAGCTTTTTGGATCCGACCCCCTTTGATCATAAGAACATTAGAGTCATTGGCCTTTTTAGGAATCATTTTTTCAAATTCATTGAGCATAGCATGGAGTTCATTAACAGTCTTTTTCATAGAGTGCATGTTATAGTTTTGCACAAAACTCTCAAATTCCTTAGGAAGAGATTTGAGAATCATTCCAACTTTAACATCTTTATGATAAGCATACTCCATTGATTCCATTTTGTCAAAAATGTTCTTCATCTTGAGCACATGACTGCTAACCGACTTTCCAGATTCAAGTTTCATATCATGGAGTTCCACGACATTGTCGAAAAGTTCCACTCTGGCTTGTTTCTCATATAAAGATTTAGCTCTTTGATCATATCATATGGAGTGTAAAGTTTGAATTGTTTTTGCAGCTCGGGAGACATGCTCGCAAGCATCAAAGAACAAACTTCATTGAATCTAATGTACTGAACTCTATAGTCAGCTTTTTCAGCTGTTGTAGCAGTGGCAGCCGGTTCATTAGGCCATTGTCTTTCAATGACATCCATACGTTCAACAACTCGCAGAACAATTCGTAGTTGATGAAACCAGTCATTGAAATTCAATCCATTAAGCTTTTCTCTTTCAAACATTTGCCGAAAAGCATTGGTGTTTGTGGAGGGATTCATTGCCATCTACAAAACAGATTAAGTTCAAAAATCAGTATTTTCGATAATTAGTCCTTAAGAAATTAATTACCCAATGTTTATAGAATAATTAATTAATTTCATTAAGGCTAGGATCCAATTGACATGCAATCAAGCAATCATTTCATCAGTTGATCTGCTAGAAATAATTGCACTCAAATGGTAAGTGACGATCAGTAATTGCATTACAAGTGCAATTCCTAGAAAGTATGGGACCTACGTAAGACACTCGATTCATCAAGTGATCTTTTGTAGTCATGTTTTGTCCCATCTTTTGCCACGGGTCAAGGTCTCACCGCTTAACTCGCTTTAAGTCGTCCAACTAAGAACGTGCAAAATTGACCACCACTGTGTACCGGTGAATGGGTTTCGCCATGCAATCGCCATTTCACCACTGTGTACCAGTGAGTAAAACAACGACCCCATGTGTCCTTGACAAATTGGATGGCAAATGACTTAAGTTTATTGGGTCATTTAATTTGATATGTGATCAAAAAGTTATGTTTCGAAGATTCATGCATATCTTCTAAACATAATATTTAATAAAATCATTTGTATAGTCTTAATAACACAAGAGAGCTCGGTAGCTCCATTTGAACGCACAAAGAAGCGCAAGGGCAAATGTTTGTGATGAATGCAATTAAAAACCCGCCCTTTTAGAAGGCTAGCGCACTCCGACTTATACCTCTCTTAGAGTTTGTTCAAATGGGTGAGCCGGTGTACCTCAAGGTTGTAAGACTCCAATTTTATTAAAAAATCTCTATTTCGATATTGCTTAGTCAAGTTTATATTTTCTCAAAAACAATTTTACATCACAATTTATATCACAATAAATATGCAAAATTATAAATTATAACTATTAAGCATGCAACGAGTTATGGTAGGCCACCTAAACATGTCACTATGGTTTATTTGTCTAAATCAGCTCCCCCTTCAATGAAGAGGACCACATATATCAAGTTGCCTTGATTGCGTAAGCCTTAAACACATACAACAAAAACAATTATCACATAATCACATAGTTGCTCACTGGAAATTCCAGTAGCTTCACGACCTATTTAGACCTGTTTCTGGTCCGATTCAGAATTTGACCAGAACTACAAAGTTTTAGCCCTATGTGTTGAGCATCTATAGTTCAAAGAAAGACCTCTAACTCATTACGGATTAAAAGATATTAATTTTTTAGTAAACTGTCGCAAAACAGAAAATTTATACGAAAAATTCACATTGTCACACAATTAATTATCCAATTATCTAGCATAATTAACCCTAATGATCAAGATTTCATATCAATATATCTAAGTAAGAATCATGAATGATTTGCATGAAAAATTCATGATTTTTACTTCTTTTTAACCATTAAAAATTAAAGGTACACATATAATCACATACAATTTATCACATAAACATGCAATTAATCAAAACTTGGATTAGGAACCCTAAAAAAAACAATTTTTTTTTATTTTTCTGTAATTTCGAACCATATATATATATATATATATATATATATTTAAATAAAACCTTTTTCTAATTCAAATAATGTAATTAACTTACAAAATCAATTTAACAATTTAACTATATATATATTCGAAAATTTATAAAGATCAAGAACCCTAACTCCCCTTCAAGTTTTGATTTATTGGTAATTAAAAAACATACATAGTAGGCTCGTGATACCACTGTTGGGTTATATAACTATTATCAAATCAAATCACAAAACACGCAACGGAAGACAAGATCTATGTAGTTTAATTAATTAACCAAGATAGAAAATGTGTACCTTAAGTTGGAGAGAATAAGCAAGAAACCTTTATGATAAGGTTTGAATTAAACCTCTCTACGATTGCACACACAACGTTGGAATATATGTATGCTAGTACCTGATCACGAACCGAACAACCCTTTGTTCCTAGCTCTAAATTTCGACCCAAACAAAAACCCAAAACCCTTTTCTTTTGTTAAAGTCGACCAAACCAAAGAGGGGAGGAGAAGAAGAGATTTTTAGGGTTTTAGAAAACCTAATGAATTGTGTGTTGAAAACAATTAACTTAGGCCTCTATTTATAGTGTTTAGGAAACTTGATGACCAAGTTTAGGGTTTTAAAACCCTTTGGTCGACCCCCCCCCCCATAGAACATTCTAGAGGGGTTTCCTAGTTGTTTCCTAATTCCAACTCTTCTTCGTTAAGTCCGTTAGTTAAGTACCGTTAACTTTTAACTCTTTTAACGGACCTCCGTTAGTTCTTCATGATCAAATTAATTAATAAATGACAATTAATATATTAATTAATTTATAGTTACATTCACGTTGAGGTGTGACCCCGTAGGCTTAAATACTTTCCGGACATACGTTCATTTTACGTGATCATATTCTAACAATTAGTATGAGAAACGATCAACTCGCTAAAATTAACTATTGAACCACGACTTGCTTCTATAATGTCCATCATACGGGCCGCCTCTTCTTCTTTAACTTGTCGATATGACTTAACTTTTTGATGACTTAAAAGATGATGGACAGTAAAGCTTTTGACAAACCTCCAATAATCTCCAAAGGGAGTAAACGTTACATCCTTAAAATTGTATGTAATTTTGCTTATATTGTGTGATTCAAGTCTATCTAAAAACATTGATTCATGGGTTTTCATAATTTCTTTGGCTGCTTCGACCGAAGATGCTACAAGAACAGGTACACTGCCTAGGTGCAAAAGCATTAACGGACCATGTTTTTTAGCCAATTTACCTAAGGAACGTTGATTGCTTGATGAGGCAAGTTGTTGTAAGTTTCCAATTATTGGAAGCTTCCGTGGTGATGGTGGTGTGTTTTTGTGTGCTTTTGAAGGACATGTAACATACTTAAAATGATCTAATTTGACGATTAATAAAATGAACAATGGAAAAAAAGTAGCAGTGACAAAACTTACGAAGAAGAGTACTAACATTTTGTTTATTTATAAAAGAAAATTAAGGCGATTAAAGTATACCAATATAGAGTCTCAATATCTGACATGTGAATACATTATGTTTTATGTTGTGTAAAAGTTTTGTTATGTGTATGGGGGTACGCAGCTATGGTTATATATAGACATGGATCTTCAATTCGGAGATGGTTGATGAGGGGAGGGGAGAACCGGACCTTTTTATTTTATTTTTAATCTATGACTGTGGACTTCAGAAAGTTGAGGAGACTTTCACTCGGGAAGAATACAATTTTTTTTTCTCCATTTTTCATTTTTATTTTTCAAATTTTAGAAATATCTAATAACGAAGAGTAATTCTCAAAGAGTTTGCCAAGAGCAAAGTTCAAAGGGTTTTGTACGTGAAGCCATGAAGATGGTGAAAGTTAACATGGAGGAGAAGTATTAAACGAGATGAATGTTGCAAATGAAGCTAGCTCAACTGGCAGATGCATCCCTGGTTTTTTCCTACAGGTGTTGGGTTCGACTCTTAAGCTAGAGTGACAAGTCTGTGGATTTTTTCCCTGAATCGCCTGTAACGGCTTATGATTTACCTCTCGTAGTATAGAGTACGTGCAGGCCTTCACCATTATACGGTGAGGTGTTCTCTGATGTCAAATACCAACAAACTGTTCAAAAAAAAAAAAACGAGATCAATGTTAATAAAAATGGTGGTATGGCCGGTTAGATCGATCTCGAAGGATGGTTGGAAGAGATTATTATAAGGGAAATGATATATCTCTTAAAAAAATAGCCTAAAAATCATCTTAAAAACCTTAAAATATGACAAGTGTAATCCATTTATTCTCTCTCCTAATCTAATCTTTTAATTCTAGCAAGTGTCATTATCATAGGATTTACCATTCTCTTATTATAAGTTTGATCACTTTCGCTTAAAAACTTTGTGTCGCAATTCGATAGCGGAAAGTCTAGTATATGATGTTGTAACCAGGTCCGCGCTAGAGAGCTCCTTAATCGAAATAGAAATGTCTATTACAAATACCCGATGGTAGAGAAAACACCATACTAATCCGCTTGAAGGCATAACGATTAATAGGGGTAAACTATGCTCTATCATACTCATGAGTATACCCAAGTTAAACTATCATAAAGGAATTTTTTATGTCTATTCCAAGATTTGAACACAAGAACTTTTGAATATGAGATGTCATATTATAAGTTAATAGTGTTAATACTACTTAACAGTAATTAAAAATTTTTTTTGAACGGCAAGAAATATATATATATATATATATATTAACAAGGTAAACTAACAAGATGCTAGTTACCGAAAAATACAAATACAATTACAATCTAGAAGAGAAACCAAGCAACAAACTATCTAGACATCTCCCGGTACATTAACTGCGAGGACTTCAAAATGAGTGAAAAACTCGTGGCAAAAAGACACGAGAAAAACTCCCAACCAACCAGGGCCGAGCCACCGGTTTTCACCTCGTGGTGTTTTTGATGAAGTCCCAACCATGTCCCGAGAAATAAACCATACATAAACATTACAAGAATAGTAATTACCGAGCCTAGTAGTATAACAGCAGTTAAGCCTAAAATCATAAATATCCAGAAGCAACAGCAATGCTAAGAAAAAGCAACCCATTAATCACCAACAGAACCTTAAGCCCATGGTGACCTCCATCTGTACGTGTTCTAAAAAGAAGAAGCTAACAACCATTGTCCAAAGGATTAGTGATCCAGTCCGACCAAACATAATGATGTTTCCTATCGCGGCTTGATATCCAAATAAACGATAATGACACAACTGAATTGAATATGTCGTTGATGTTTTCATGAGTGTCATTATGCCGAGCATTATTTCTTTCCTTCCAAACGTGCCACCACCAAACAAAAATGATTGCCTCAAAAATTCTACGCTTCAGCCCGGTAATCCTAAGACTGTCAAGCCAGTTGAGAATGTCTTTAGGTTCCTGGTCCGGGATATTATGGTTTAACCACAAACCCATTTTGCTTCTCAATTCACGCATCAGTAAACATGTATGAAAAATGTGTGAGACGTCGTCGATCCCACTGGAGCATAAAGGGCATCCGACAACCATCACATCTATGCCACGGCCGAAAAGGTTAACGTTAGTAGGTATACCATTCCGTAGAAGTCTCCATGTAAATAAGTTCACCTTTCTAGGGATAAGTTTGTTCCACCTTGTAGCTTTGTCCCTGACATTTAGTCTCTGGTGATCAATATACTTACGAATTTGAGCCACCGAAAATTCACGTTTCCCATCAAAGTTCCAGGACCAGTAGTCATCTTTGTTACTGAAGCCATTAGGAAGGTTTTGAAGCATATATTTGAGTTGTTCTTGCTTGGTTCCGGATCTGATCACTCTCCTCCACTGCCATTTCCATGTCGAGTTATCCCATCTTTCTTGTATACAACACCCTTTGTTTGATTCCAGCGCATAAAGTCTCGGGTAACAAACTGATAACATTTGATTTCCAACCCAAACGTCCTCCCAGAATTTGGTATGTCTCCCGTTGCCAATCTTCCTTGAGATGACATCACCTAGAGAAGTGGGGATTGAATGGATCTCTGAGGCAGCCTTAGTGATATTGTTCCACAATCCTCTTGATTTGGCCGACATATTGTAAAAACATTATTTGCCATGGATGTCAGTAATGACTTTGGCCCAAAGATTATCATTGTTAACAAGACCACGCCATCTCCATTTGTACAATAAGGCGCAATTCATAGCATCAATGCTTCCGACACCAATACCCCCACAATCTTTACTCGCCAAAACCGTCTCCCATTTTATCCAATGCATTTTCTTATTGTTCTCAGTCCCTCCCCAGAAAAACGAGGACCTCATCGATTCCAGGATCTTATTAATAGCTTTAGGCAGACGAAAAATAGATAAAAAATAAATTCCAAGAGATCCAAGAACAGAAGATATTAAAGTAGTTCTACCTCCAATGGACAACAGATTAGCTTTCCAACCCGATAGCCTTTTAGAAAACTTATTAACAATTGGATTCCAGGTAGAAGTTCGTTTAGAATTACCACCAATTGGAACACCCAGATATTTAAAAGGAAGGTTTTCCGCTTTGCATCCAACCATACTAGCGAGGTAATTAGTCTCCTCATTACTTACACCAACACCGGTAATAGAGGATTTTTCAAAGTTGATCTTAAGCCCAGAAATACCGTAGAAAAATCGCAAAGCATTAGAGATACAATCCAAATTAGTCTCGGACCATTCACCCACAATAATAACATCATCAGCATAAAAAAGATGAGATATGGATACCTGATTGATCTTTGCGCCCGCAAACAACCCATTTTTAACCAAATTGTCTATAGCAATATGCAACCCCTCCATTGCAATTATAAACAAAAAAGGCGCCATGGGGTCACCCTGACGAAGGCCACGCTGAATAGGAAATTCAGACGTGGGACTACCATTGATAAGAACCGAAGAACAAGCTGAAGTAAGACACGCTTTGACCCATGTGATCCATTTATGCCCAAACCCCATGATGTTAAGCATATAAAAAAGAAAGTCCCATGATAGAGAATCATAAGCCTTGGCAAAGTCAATTTTGAACAACATCAATTTTTTCCTTTTAACTTTGAACCAGTCTATTACCTCGTTTAATAATAAAGGGCCATCCAATATTTGCCTACCTTTGATAAATGCAGTTTGCTCATTGCTGACAACTGAGTTAATGACCTTGGCTAATCTATTAGCAAGAAGTTTAGCGATAATTTTATATTGGATGCCAATGAGACTAATAGGTCTGAAATCAGAAAAAATGGTAGGATTATTAACCTTAGGAATGAGAGTAATAAATGACGCATTACAACCACGAGGAATCTCAGCCTGTGAATGAAATTCATTGACCATATTACTGATGTCATCTTTCATTAAGCTCCAGTACTTCTTTATCATAGCGAAAGAAAACCGTCCGGTCCAGGTGCTTTGTTGCCACCACAACTCCAAATTGCGTTCTTGATTTCGTCCACAGAAAAAGGGGTTTCAAGACTAACAGCCTCGGTGGAAGCAAGTGTTTTGACATTAGTCTTATCAAGAGAGAAACGAGCCCCTTCAAAACGCTGGAACTTATTAGCAAAGTACTCTCTAAAGCATTTTTTTTATCTCCGATGGTTCATCAACCCAAATACCATTGTATTTTATACCAGTAAGATACCCAGAGCGTCTTTTTGCTTTAATAATCGAATGAAAGAATTTGGAGTTCTCGTCTCCTTCCACAGCCCATTTTACCTTAGCCTTTTGTTTCAAGTCCATGTTGGTGCGAAAGTTAAACTCTTGTAACTCATGAAGAAGAGCCATGCGTCTATTCACCATATCCAAATTATTACCGCCCTGGCTATTAATTTGTCGATCTATACCAGCTATGTCATTAGTTATATGGTCTTTATTACGGTTAAGGGACCTCTCTTTTTTCCAATTTTTCAACTCAACTTTAAGAGACTTCAATTTATTTTTGAGAATCACAAAAGCGTTAGTAGATTCAGTCGCTTCCATGTTGTCCCATTTTTGCTTTATGAATTCGTCAAAGCCCTCCACTCTCAACCATGAATTGAAGAATTTAAAAGGGATAGGGCCAAAATCCAAACTCTTCTGCTTAAGAAGTAGAGGTCGATGATCCGAAACAATATCATCAAGAGCTTCCAACACCAAGTCTTTTATGGAATCCATGAAACCTTGGTTTACTAAAAAACGGTCCAACCTGCTTGCTTTAAGGTCATCCTTAGACAATCTGGTGAACTTGTGTCTCCCCATAGCCAAATCAATTAGATTTGCACGACTAATGAAATCGTTAAAATGATTAGCATTGCTTACTGAAAATATAGTTCCCATTCTTTCTTCAGCCGACCGAACTGAATTGAAATCACCGCATAGCATATAGTTACCAATATTAACCCGCATAAACTCCATTAATTCATTCCACAGCTCCACTTTTCCAGTTTCACCTTGAGGGGCGTAAATATTTACCATGTAACATTCACAGTTATAAGCGACCCACTTACCTTTAACCACCACAAATTGATCAAAATTAAAACATGTAGACATAACAAAAGCTTGGGGATCCCACATAGAAATGATGCCCCCAGATCTACCTGTCGCCAAAGATTCAGAATAAGCAAAAGAAAAGTTACCCCATAACGACTTTAACCGAAAATGATCAGATAAATTCATCTTAGTTTCTTGAATGGACAAGAAGTTAACACGATACTTGGACAAGATACGACAGAGTGACCTTCTTTTCTCATCGCACCCTGTACCACCCATATTGATAGAGAGAATATTCATTGGAAACCTTTGTCGTCACTCATCCTGTTAACAATTTGAGCAAAAGACCGAGGTTTCGATAGTACTTTATAACCCATACCCTTTCCGACTTCTCGAATCTTTTTTGATTTTCCAATTGACAAACTCGACCCCAAAGATGAACTAGTTGACCCAACGAACTCGTTTTTTCTTGATGAAAGACATTTGTAAGTGTCATTGGCCGAAACTTTTGGATCATTTAAGTATATCCCTTTAATAAAACCTGGAGCACCTGAAGATTCATTTGAGACACTTTGTTGAAAAGTAGACACAGGAGGGCAAGACTTCCCCCTTTTCCTCAACATGGCATCTTTTTGAATTATTTTATCTAGAGAAAATATATCTGTAGATTCTTTAGAAGCCTCTATATCGTCCACTTTAGTAGCTTTGTCCATGTTATTGTCAATTTTCACCTCATCATCAATTTTTACTTTGTAGATGTTCTCTGGAACCTGAGTATCTTCCTTCGACTTGGCAATAAAACCATGATGTTCCAAATTATCACTCAAAAAAACCTCTGGTTCAGCAACCATAGGGATTTTACAATCCGCAGTGACCTCCGCATTCTCATTAACACGCTGCTTGTTGGTCGAATTGTCACCACCGTTAGAATCCTTAACCACTTCCTCAACCGAATTTTCTTTACATAAATCGAAGTCAATGTCATTGCTGTTGAGAGAAGCATCATCCACTGAATTATCACTACTGTCATTAAATCCCTCAGAGTTATCAGAATTCCCATGCTCATCATCATAGGAACCATCTTCCGAATCCGTAGTAACACCATATGGATCCAAAATTTTTGGTTCCCATGGAGCTAACTCTTTTAACCAGACTTTGTATGATTTGTCGTCCATTGAGATAGATAACTCCTTGAAAATGAAACCGGTGGACTTAGAGAGCAAACACACTTTCCCCACACCGTAAGAGGATTCCCATTGACAATCAAATAATACACACTTTCCCCAAGGATCTAGAATATCCTGAAAAGTTTGATTGTGCCAAGCACCTTTAGGAATCCCAAAAACCTCCACCCATATCATACATTCATCAGGAACAAATCCATAGCATGGCGTTTTACAAGCACCAAACCTACTTTTAAAGGATTCGTTGGTCAGGAATCGTTCTTTGGCTTCAACTGATGCAAAAGTTGTATGTATCCAACGTCCACCAATAAAATCCACCCCAACATCAGAAAAACCCTCATTGTGGAACCATTGTCTCACAGTAGGGATGATAATAGGATCGATGACTTTTAAAAGAATAGACAAAGAACTAGACGAATCGTTATTCAAAATATTTGTTACCTTGACAATCCTGCGAGTAGTGGGGGATAGTTTAATCTCTTCCTGTTGAGTCTTTTCACCAATAACAGCCTCCGCATATGATTTTTGAGTGGTAGGTTTAGATGGGGCAGGAGTACTTGGTACCGTCACATTCTTATGATAAATCGGCTTCCTATTACCAAAAGACCTGTTAAAACGAACAATATCCGCGTATACCTTGAACTTTGCAAACCACATAGTGTTGAGATTTGATCTCAGTAGTTCCGCATCCGCTACCTTTATGAATCGAACAAAAGCAAATCTTTTGCCCGCTTTTGACAACCGATCAGCCATATAGATGTCAACAACGGTCCCCCATTCCGAGCAGCGATTCCACATATCTTTATAAGAAACGTTATGAGGGAAGTTTGTTAAATAGAAAGAGAGAGACATACGCTCCATAATGCTTGATTTAAGAATAGGGTTTCGATGTTCATCCTTCCCATGCCAACGAGATTGATCGCCAACAGAGTATCCATTGGATTTGCCTTTTCGATTTTGGACCTGTTTCCACTCTCCTTGATCTTCTTGCCGCTTCTCCGATGATTGATGATGATCGCCTCCAGCCATCAATTGTGAGTATGCATATGATCGCCTCCAATTATTATTACTTAGTTTTTTAACAATTATATATATATATATTAAAAAGACGTTGAAAAATTAAATTTGATTATGTAATTATGTTCTTCATTGGGATTAGGTTTGTCGTTTTCCTTATTACATGTGAATTCAAATTCCAATTTGTGCTTAATTCAAAAGTAAATTAGTTAGTACGAGCACAGTGTCCGCGCGTTGCGGCGGCTAAAAGGCGATGACACTATAAAAGGGAGGCGGTGGTGGAGATCGAGGGAGACGGTAAAGAAAGAGGCGTCGTGGAAGGTGAAAGAAGGTTGATGAGAGCGTGTAATAATTAAAAAGGATGGGGAAAGATGATATATAAGGGTTTTATGTTTAAGTAGGGGTGTAAGGGGTATTATGGGAATGCTAAAAAAGTGCTTAATTTCCTAAAATAGATGTTCAATATGTTTTATAAAGGAGTATAGATAGGATATATAAAGCCTGTATTACTTTTGTTTTTATGCATGTAGTTTCGAAGTCCGTCTTCAAATAAAGTAGCAATTGTTATTGGGTCGGTAAAGTAGGTCTTCCACAAAATAAATCTTGTAGTTGAGTCTTTTATTTTTAATATATCAATTCAATTCTCTTTATTCAAGCCGCGGGAAAAAGAAAAAAAAAAACAAAGTTGGTTTTGTTTTCAGTAACCAAAAGCGAATGAAAAATGTATACTGTTTCTTTGGTTTAGTGAAAGTCTTGGTCGACCACAACTTTAAAGAAACATAATTCTTTGGTTTAGTATTTTCTATTTCTTCTCTATTCAACAATCATGTCCATATTTGATTGGTGATATAACATAGAGACTTTTTGTGTGTGAGTGTGTTATGTTCAGGGCCGGATATTGGGTTATTCAACCTGTTCAAGAAAACATGGTCCATATCCTTATAAGGGCCCATTTCAAAAAAAGTACTCGGTATATGTATGTATATAACATGTGGCTGTGCAGAACATTTGCTTTTTTGTTCACGTGAGTGTGACTCTCCAGCATTTATGATCCAACGTTCCAACATGTCCTTTATAGGCCTCCCTTTACTTAAACTTTAATTTATTTAATTTAGTTCATATACTTTAAACATTAATTAGGAAAATTTTAAAAATATTTTTATCAGGCCATAATCTTTATGGTGATAAACTTTTGTATACTTATTTGATTAAAATTGTATAATTTATTTTTTGATTATTAGCAGGTTTCACAATAGTTTTATTAATTTTTTTTTTTTTAGATTTGAACTAATTATTAACATATGCAAAAACTAATTATACAAAAGGCCTATTGTTTTTTATTGAGCAGGGCCTAAAAAATCAACAGGACGGCCCTGGATATGTTCAAGATGGCATGGTTTCTTTATGATCTACTTATATAATGAAGTCATATTATATTTCGGAGTTACAATTTTCAATGCTTTCACATGATAAAATTTTCAAAGATTTGACATTGAGTATTTATGATACGTTCGGGGGCTACATGGCGTATATTTCTTACGGTTATTTAGCAACCATTACTAGATATTATATTTCCTTGAATTAGGCTAGTTAATTAGCATGTTATATTGTCAGTTTATTGTACGTGGGGTAATTAGCATGTTTATTTCCTTGATTTTAGTAGGCTAACGAAATATGTGACCCGGACGATTCCCCGGGTAACATTATATTTGTTACGATTTAATATAAAAAATTATTCAAATCTCTTAAAATAATTTTTTGATAGAAGTAACAAAATGTAGAGAAATAAGTATATTAGTTACGACATTTCGATAAGGATGAGATAATCGGTTACAAATAGGTGTGCGTTAATGGATCGATGTTACATACCACAAATTTTTTGAAGAAAAATGTATTATTGAAATGATTAATAATAAAACAAAATTTGACATTTGTCAGTTAAAAAATGAACAGTAAAAGTTTTGTTTGAAAGTGAAAGTAGGTTGCATAAAAGTTAGTGCTAAAAAGGTTAGAGGCTAAAATGTTGTGGTGAAAATACCCAGACGTTTGTCCGTGAGGTCTCAGGTTCGATACTCTCAGGCGTGAGATTTTCAGGCTTTAGGTTTCTTGGGCCTTCATGGAGCATTTACCGGGTGAGGCGGGCAGGGGGGAGGGAAACGGGTCTTAGGTCCACGGTAACCAGTTCGGATACCCGTGGCCCGACCCTTGCTGTTCTAAAAGAAGTATTAAAGTTTAATGCTAAAAGTGTAAGGGGTTAAAATGTTGTGATAAAAATAAAAGAATAAAAAGGTTACTATTCTTTGCACGTGACTAATAATTACAAACGAACAATTAATTTTTGTATGAAAGTGAAAGTAGGTCGCATAATAGTTTAGTTCTAAAAGTGTAAGAGCCTAAGATGTAATAGTGAAGATAAAAGAAAATTAAAATGTATATAGGTTTTGTGTTAAAAGTGTAAGAGGCTGAAATGTTGTTGTGAAAAAAAAGAAAACCAAAAAGTATAAAACTTATTTCTAAAAGTGAAAATAGTTATAGTATTGTGATAAAAATAAAAATAATAAAAAGTTTGTGGTAAAAATAAAAGAAAATAAAAAATTATAAAAGTTTTGTGCTAAAAGTGTAAAATTTTAAAAAATTGTGGTGAAAATAAAAAGCTTAGAAAGTTTGTAATAAAAATAAAAGAAAATAAAAATTGTATAAAAATTAAGTGCTAAAAGTGTAAACAGTAGTGTTGTGCTAAAAAAATTTATAAAGTATAAAGTTTAGTGTTAAAAATAAAAAGAGCTAAAGTATTGTGGTGAAAATAATAGAAAATCTAAAAGTATAGAAGTTTTGAGCTAAAAGTGTAAAGAGTTAAAATATTGTGATGAAACTAAAAAGAATCAAAAGTTTGTTCTAGAAATAAAAGAAAAATAAACAGGTATAAAAGTTTGGTGTTCAAAGTGTAAAGAGTTAAAGTATTATGGTGAAAATAAAAAGAATAAAAAGTTCACTATTGGTGAAAATAAAAGAAAATCTAAAAGTATAAAAGTTTAGTGCTAAAGGTGTAAAGAATTAAAATATTGTGGTGAAACTAAAAAGAATCAAAAGTTTGTTGTGAAAATAAAAGAAAAATAAAAAGGTATAAAAGTTTAGTGTTCAAAGTGTAAAAAGTTAAAGTATTGTGGTGAAAATAAAAAGAATAAAAAGTTCACTATTTTTTACACGCGAATCTGTACTTTTCTTTTTAATATATATATTAAGGGAAATGATCCATACACAACACAATTTTACCATACACAACAATATATGCATTATAAGGTTGTACAGTAAAACTGTTTGATGCATGTATTGTTGTGTATGGCAAAATTGTGTTATGTAGGGATCACCTCCTATATATTAATATACGTGATGTTAAATAGCAGTTAGTTTGTAAGTTTCTCCGTAAACCTATCAATTTAACACTTACGGATGATACACAGACTACCTCTTGTAGTTCACTGTGTATGTGTTTTAGATTTTTTTTTGAGTTAGAATAATGTTAGAGAATTTGTATCTTATATTAACTTGTGCTTTAGGGGTATTAATTAGACTAATGGGTAATGTGGCTACACTTTGATGGTGACTTTCATCATATGACGCCACAAGCCTTTAAAAAAAGAAAAAAAAAACTCATAAAAAATTAACATTTAAATACAAATTTCTTATTAAAAGGAACATATTCAGGTTTCATTTATTTAAAAGATCTTATTTCTAAACATTTTGTAATAAAAGGATCATTAGATTTTAACGCAAGCCCTCGGTTAAGTACCACATTACCACTACCACATCTTCAAATTGCTTACGTGGCCTTTGACATTGACTGAAAATACATACATATGTGTATACACAAAAACACATATTCAAGTTGCGAAATTTTAAGTCGAAATTTCCTTTTATACATAAAAACACATATATATGTTTTTCAAAAACTACAAAAACACATTCAAAATTTCCTTTTATACATAAAAACACACACATATATGTATTTTCAGTCAAAATCAAATGCTACATAAGCAATTTAGATGACGTGACGTGACACTTAACGGATGACTGACTTTAAAAACTAACACCGTTCCCTTTATTGCGAAATTTTTAAAAGGGGATCCTTTAAATAGACTGAAAACTAAATAGGTTTCCTTTAATAGGATATTTGTGTAAGGGTAATGATCAATCCTCCTAACTCATTAGCCTAAAAATCTGCCTAATTAATAGGATTGTGACATGTGGAAAATTAGGGGAGAAATTAGGAAAGAGAATTAGTAGATTCCATGTATTAACAAGTGAATATATTAGAAGGATTTTTAGGAGGATTAGCTAGGAGGATTTATCATTTTCCTTTGTGTAAAGGTTACTTTTTTATAATTTTTTCCTTTACAAAACTTGGGGTACCTAGCACGATAGGGGATTGATTTTTATGTGGAAACTTAGAAGTGTTAAAGGTGTGTGTAAAGTGCATGAATATAAGGATACTTTCGAAGCCGGTACAAAAAATTAGTCGCGGACAGGGGAAATTAAGGACGACTTCCTCTCCACATGGCTCACGCCCATTAGCAAATGTAACTTTCGGATACTTCAAATATTGTACATATACTCGTACGATGTATGGTAGCTATATAAATTGTATTATAAATAAATTTGAATATGCCCCATACATGATTCGTGAATATAAAATAAATTATGGTTAAAGTAAACCGATGATCGAAACTAAGTTATAATAAACAGTAATGATAAATATAATATATGTATAGTTAAAGTTTTGAATTTACATTAACTTTTTACAATCACATCAAATTCGGAACATGTAAGCATAGTAAATAATGACAAATAACCTTGTGATTTCGGATCGTAAACTCAATTTTTTAAAGTTTTCATGTTAGTAAGTTATTATAAGTAATATAAGTAATAGAAGTTGAATAATTGAGAAATAAAAAGAAACAATTTTATTAATGAAAAATCGATCAATAAAATAAGGTTATAATGTGTTTTGTATCTGTAAACCAAGAGTTAAATCTAAATCTAATAAGAAAGTTGAATCTAAATGAAAAAGACATGTGTTGGTTAAGGATTACGCGACATGTCGTTTCAAGAAAACATCTCAATCCTGTTTTAGATTATTGGTAGATACCTAAATGTTGTGCCTGTCGTGTCAAAGGTAAAAAAAAAAAACACTAAATCCAGTAAATAAGTTTTGCAACCGTATATTAATTTCATTTTATTCTGAATCGATATTCATATATTTTCCATAATTTAAGGAGCGAATAAAAGAAGGCATATTGATTTGATTATTAGTCAACTTAATCTTTCCACATGATTAGTAGTCCATATATATTGTAAACTAGAGTGGTGTCCGCGCGTTGCAGCGGTGACGGTCTATAACGCGTTAGATGTTGTAACGGTTTATAGCATTCAGGTTACTTTCATGAGATGCGTCAATGCAACGTCTAACTGTATCTATCATTCTAAAAATAAATCGCGGATTATATGCAAGAAATAATGAAATAATGGAGTGCAAAAAACTAACTATGAAAAATAACCAATTATATGAAACACACAATTGTAGGGGAGAACGTCAGGGCAATTAAAAAAAAATAATCAAAGATTAAAATTTAATACGAATATAGAAAAAAACATAATTGGTTAGTAATTTCATGAGTTATAAAAAAATAATTATTGTTTAATCGTTTCGTGATATAATATATGACAATTAAGATGTTTTTTTTTTTTATCAATAACAATACTTTTAGCATTACTTTTAGTAAATTGAATGAAGTTTTTTTTTTTTTTTTATCACAAAGGGGTTTTTAGGTAATTGTGGAATTTTTTTTTTTAAGGGTAATTTTGAAATTTCAGAGATAAGATATGTGAAGGTAGTATAAATTAGAATGATAAATTAGACAAATTAAAGGTAGAGAGTTGAATGGGGGAGGGGGTAGTTTGTTTATATATGGAGTATAGAAATATATAATAATTAAGATGTTTTTTCCTATCCATAACAATACTTTCAGCAATAATTTTAGATTTGAATGAAGTTTTTTTTTTTTTTTTTATCACAGAGGGGTTTCTAGGTAATTGTGGAATTTTTTTTTGAAGGGTAATTTTGGAATTTCAGAGATAAGATATGTGAATGTAGTATAAATTAGAAGAGTTAATTAGACAATTTAAATGTAAAGAGTTGAATGGGGGAAGGGGTAGTTTGTTTATATATGAAGTATAGATATACTTTGCATATTTAGATTTTAGCATATGGTTTTACTAAACAGCAAGTTGTATTAAATGGTTTTACATTTATCTTTAAATTCCGAAGGTGAACTTTTAATTTAATTAAATACAAGTTTTGTATGCAAATTAAATAGAGCTTACATTTAGTATTTTTCCTTTAATTTAATTACCAGTATAATTATTAACCATGGTTATGAACAGTATTGGGCCAAATAAATTTTTTTGGGCTAATTTGGATTTCGCCCATTCATATTTTTTTTTATTTTCCTTTTTTTGAGTGTAAGGTTTATAATGACTTTTACAATAAACATATACGAGTATGTGACAAGATGGCTTTGGACTTTTAGCAAACAATCTATGATATATTGGAAATTAGGTGTTGCCTTTCACTATTTTTTTATGATAAAAAAAGAATGACGAGAAATAATTGGGAGTTAGCACCTAACGTTTTACCGCGGTTATGATATTGGTTTTTACTTAACCAATTGTGAATTTAATTCAGATAAGTAACATAACGAGATGTAATCGCAATAATTGCAGTCGCGCAACATGCAAACCGAACTTACCTAGTTACATAATAGTAGCACTTTACCTTCCCGCGTAACAAGCTTTGATTCTAGTATTATAAGTTATTTTTAGTAACATACGTTTGAACGTGGATTCACAAATCAATTAATCACACATAAATATCAAATAAAAAATAGATGTATTTTAATTATGTTCCTTTTTTAACCAAGTTATCAAACACTTTCTTTGGGCATTAAGGTCTGAATCCAAGTTGTAAGTCTCATCACGAGAAATGGCCATATACCATTCCATGTAAAAATTTAATTTGATCATGAAACCCAACTCAAAAGTAGCTTCATTGTATTCGTAACCATAAACCATATACACATCCAATACCACCGCAAAATTTAATGCCATTTTATGCATTAATCTTCCATACGCGTATATATTTATTTGTTACACACAATCATATATACAATCTGGACTAAATATGGCTAGTTTGATGAAAGATTTCAGGTTGTGGGTTGCCGCGGCTTCCTTGTTGTGGTTAGCACTAAAAGGTTGTTCACAAGTTGAGCCACAAGTTCCATGTTTCTTCATCTTTGGTGACTCTTTGGTTGATAATGGAAACAACAATGGCCTTCTCACTCTTGCAAGAGCCAACTATCGACCTTACGGTATTGACTTCCCTCAAGGTGTCAGCGGACGGTTTACCAATGGCCGGACTTTTGTTGATGCATTGGGTCAGTTTCTTTTTTCCTTTGCTTTTTAATTACTTAAGTTAGTTGCTACTTTTAGAAATGAAAGAAACCCGGCCTTTTTTTTTTTTTTTGACGAATTAGTAACAACAACATTATCCAATCCTACATATATGC